>NW_027176483.1:16292158-16724658 GCF_023349555.1 Cebidichthys violaceus
GGATGTTAATCAGCCCAAGAGCAGGCAATGAGTCAACATTAGGATCAGATGTCTTAAGTAAACAAGTAACACATCAATGAATTAAACTGTGTTAAATCTGGCATGCTGTGTTGCTGTTATACTGTCGACACGTAATGACACCAAGAGAGTATGTGTTGTAGAGTGGGACCCCCCAGAGCCAGAGCCTTTCTACCAGCACACAGGACATGAGAGGACCCCCATGCCAGCAGGAGAGGAGAAGGGGAAAGTGGTATACTGCATTGACCAAGGTAACGTATGACACCAAAGACATGTTCTGTTGTTGTGCAGGTTGGTGCGCTATATCATCACAGTGTTGTTGACAAATTCTTCTGAACATGAGATAATGATAGGAACCTATTACTTTGAGTTACTTCATGCTTCACATCCATGCTTCAATTTAGAGGCATCTTACTGAAAAATGTGTATACTAGTGAGGACGAACTCATCCTCACTCCTTAATGCTTCAAGATTTCTATTTCATACTGATGTTATAATTTAAGTGCTGTGTAACAATATACAAGCCTTGCTTACTGTTTAATATGCAATATCAGGAATTTTGGTGGGCCATTAGGTAGACTAAGTGTCTTCCCTAAGCAGTGTTATCTTAGTCATTTTCTAGATAAACATGATACACTCCACCACTGCTTTCTAAAAAGGTCCATGTTTACTGAAAGCTTTAACACATTAGGCTGTTGATATTCAATGTTCTCATGTTGTTCTCACTCCATTAAGCCACTAAGCGTCCCTATTTCACCTGCTCCCGTGTCGGAGGAAGCAGAGGGCCCATTGAGAGCGCCACTTCTTTTGAAAACCAGACAGACTTCACCCTTGAGTTTGAGTCACGCTTTGAGAGTGGGAACCTTCAGAAGGCTGTGCAAGTGTGAGTCTCTGCAGCCTAACGTACTTATAGCTTTTCAACCATTTGTGTACGTTTTATTCCTGTTAGTTCTCAGGTTAAGTTACCCCCCCCCCCCCCATATTTCTCCCCAGGAGTGACTATGACTATGAGCTCACCCTGCGCACAGACATGTACACCAGAAAGCACACGCAGTGGTTTTATTTCAGGGTCAGGAACATGAAGGCTGGAGTGACCTACCGCTTCACTATCATCAACTTGATGAAGAGCAGCAGCCTGTATTCTCATGGTATGAGACCGCTCCTCTACTCTGAGAGGGCCAATGAGAAAGGTGTTGGATGGCAACGCACCGGCTCCAATATCAGATACTACCGCAACTGCAATCAGGTGGGTGAACTATCTGACATGCTGGAACATTCAAAGATGATATAAATTAGTGTTGCTGTCCAAACAAACTCCATCAAAATGCAGCCGAATGCTCTGAATCCACAGTGCAGCATAGTAAATAAACTTTTTTACTGGTATTACTGCCCCTGTTTCATGTAAACTGGAACACAATTTTACTTTGGCAGCTACCTTTCATTCAGACAATACACAAATTGAGTCATGAGAACATTAAGAAGTTAGAATTGCAAGCTGATTGTTATACTTAATAAATGTTTGTTGTCAAATTAGTATGAGATCTGGAGTGAGTAAATTAAAACATGTAGAAACTTATGTTGTGTGTCATGTTGCACTAGAAAAAAAGCACACAAGAACATGACTTCACAAAATGTAAACTATAATTGACGAAGCAGGACCTCGCTTAAAAAACATTATTTCTGTCTCTCTTTAGGACACAAAGGACAACAACAGCGACACAATCACCTTGTACTCACTTACGTGGACTCTCCAGTTCCCTTATGACTCAGACACCTGCTACCTGGCCCACTGCTACCCCTACACCTATTCCCACCTGCAGCGCTACCTTAGGCGCATTTCTTCCAATTCAGCAGTTGCGTCATACTGTACACTGCGGGTGCTGTGCCACAGCCTCGCTGGGAACGCCGTGTATGTGGTGACGATAACGTCCCGGGGGGGCGGCAGGGTGGAGGGGAGGACCAAAAAGGCTGTGGTGGTGACGGCCCGAGTGCACCCTGGAGAAACCAATGGATCCTGGATGATGGAGGGGTTCCTGGACTTCCTGCTCGGGGACTCAGAAGACGCTCAGCTACTGAGGGACACTTTTGTCTTCAAGGTGAGGGACCTCGAGCTCAGAGTCTCTCATCTGTCTCATTATCATGATCATTACTTCATTACAGTTATTTGTTATGACTGAATTGTAATTTACGAAGTTGATGGTGAATGAGTAGAATGATGAGGTTGTCTTGCCATTCATGATATCTTGTAATGCTACTGTGATCAAACACTGTTTTTTTTCTGTCTCATTTTGATTAATGGGCCTGCAGGTGGTGCCAATGCTGAACCCAGATGGTGTCATAGTGGGTAATTACCGCTGCTCTCTGGCAGGCAGGGATCTCAACAGGAACTACAAGACATTGCTCAGGGATTCCTTCCCCTGTGTGTGGCACATCCGAAACATGGTGGAAAGGTATGAGAGTACACATGCATAAACAAACTAATTATAACACTTACTACATATCAGAGAACTTGTATTCCATGTACATTCTGCATTTAGTAGAAATTCAAGAGACAGCTAGTGGGATTACTGACAGTGGCAATCCTTTGGCAAGCGTCAGTCAGGTGTCCGTCAGGTGTCAGGACAGCAGTTTGCGAGCGGCACAGTTTGTGAGAACACCCATTGTTGTTACGACAGGTCAGCTGCCGTAAATCGGTTTTATGATTTCAGTTGAGTCACCTGAGCCACCCGTTCTCTTTAGACGCAGGTGCCACTAGTTGTCACAGTGCCACCCTGGCACCTACTGACAGCTGACATCTGACAGAGGAGTTAAGCCTGGCACTCTGTGGCAGCTAGTGGCTCTCCTCTGACATCTAGTGGCTCTCCTCTGACATCTAGTGGCTCTCTTCTGGCAGCTCGTGGGACCCACTGACACCAACATCTAAAGAAGAGTGAAGATATTTTTAGACTTGTATTTTTGGATTAAATATTTTAACATTTTGGCGTAACCACTTAACTTAAAAAAAACACAAATAAAGTGACTTTTTCAGACTTTTATTTCAAATTTTCTTTTCATTATTACAGTCGATTGTTGTAAATGACTGTAAAAAGTGTGTATCTTGTTCCTTTTTGTTTTAAAACTAGCAAAATCATTAAATCAATTAAATGAGAAACCAAAAAGTACAACGTGGTTTCTCTAAGGATGTATAAAGAGAACGGTGACTCAACTAAAATCGTAAAACGGCAGCTGACCTGTCTTAACAACAACAGGTGGTCTCACAAATTGTGGTCCTGCCTGCTGAGCTGTGCCGAACGAGTGACGCTCGCTGACCGCTGTCCTGAAGCCTGACTGACGCTTGCCACAAACTTGCCACAAGGAGGATCTCGGCCTTGATGGGAAATTCAACGATGTAGTGTCTTCATTAATCCCCCCTTCCCCCATAAATTTAGGTAAATATGAATGTGTCTTTATATCTATTAAATGCAGGTCAGATGTTACAAAGGCTAGTTTAGTTTTTAATTTTAAGCACACATAGAATACAAAATAATCAGTTCTTCCCCTTTTTGTCGGTGGCCAGTTGTGTTGTTAAGGACTGTAGTATTTTAGAATAAAATAAACAAACAGACTAAATTAAAACTAATTGATTGCGTTATTTAGTTTGCATTTACTCCCTAACTTTAAGGCAGAAAGCGGTCCAGCTGTTGAATTACTTAATTGGTCTTTCACTGAACTTTATCTGATTTCCTTCAGATTCGTACAAATTCAATTGACTCCCATGTAACTTTTTTCCAGCATTTCTGCCTTCATTACATAGTTGTCAATAGAGACAGTGGTGCAGATGTCAGCTGCTGATTAAACCAGGGTCTTTGATACATACAGTGTATACAAACTTCTGTTGAGCTTTGTAGAACTTTAACTTTTAACCCTGTGAGCTGTCAATCTATTCTGGCCCTGTTGTGATATATATTTTGTTCCCAGGCTGATGGCTGAGACGGATGTAGCTCTTTACTGTGACTTTCATGGCCACAACCGTAAAAACAATGTCTTCATGTACGGTTGTAACAATCAACGTGACGCTTCGCTGAAGCTTCACGAAAGAATCTTTCCACTAATGATGAGCAAGAATGCCAGCAATAAGGTAAAGACACTGTTTTTGAAAAACTCGTTCAAACCTTCTAAACCTTCTATTTACATCACGGCATCATGCTTATTCAGCAGTCACCAATGTGTCACACAGCACCACCCTTAACAATATGTGAAACACTTCATATTGCTTCTTTCTTCATATTCATTTGTGCATATTCAACATTTCAACTCCAACATCTAAATCACTCGGCATTAGTTCTCCTTTAAGAGTTGTAAGTTTCGGGTGCAGAAGAGCAAAGAGGGAACAGGACGAATCGCCATGTGGAGACTTGGCATCAAGAACAGCTACACAATGGAGGCCACCTTTGGGGGCTCCACTCTGGGTGAGTTTAGACTTTCCGTGTGTGTGTGTGTGTGTGTGTGTGTGTGTGTGTGTGTGTGTGCGCGCGCTCACATGTATCTTGTATTAAGTTCACGTGTTTGAATATTAGGTGACAGAAGAGGAACACATTTTACTACTCGAGATCTGAAGTCCCTTGGTTTTTACTTCTGTGACACCCTGCTGGACTACTGTGACCCAGATCCAACAAAGGTGAGCGATAAAGAAGCACATCTACAAGTTATATAGAAACCCTTTCATTGCAGGGTTCCACCAAAATATACCCGGACACTGGTTTTAAAAGATTGAATTTTGTAATTCTGGTTTTTAGACGGTAATTGTTTCTGTGTGTGTGTGTGTGTGTGTGTGTGTGTGTGTGTGTGTGTGTGTGTTAATGCGTTCTCTGTGCTTTTCATTTCAGACCACCTACTGTCTGACAGAGCTGGCAGCTTTGTTGACAAAGAAGGTCCGAGAGAGGCTGGGCAAAGATTTTGGCAATGACTGCAACTTCTCTGTGTCTGACCTGGAAACCAGGTGATACAGTAATGTATTACTATATACACACATGCAAACCAGACTTGGGCAATACAATATGGTATATGTATAAAATGTGCTCTCAGTCAGCTTGTATGTGAATATTTCTTGTTTGCCTACACAGCACCAGTGGTTCAAATAGTTCAGATTCTGATGGACTCCCAGCTCATTTACTGTACCAGCCACAAACTGTTCCTCCAGAGGTACACTGACATAAACCTACTCTCCAATGGAATAGTGTTTTTACACCACAACTGCTTTGTTGTTCTCGGAAGGTTAACATCACATTTGGATCACTGTGTGAAAATCTGTTTTGAGTCGTGTCTTCTCTTGTATCAGTTTACCTCATCAGCCCCATCTCTCCTCCACAGCAAACTCCAGTGAAGAAGAAAAAGAAACGCTTGAGTCGTAAAGAGAGGAACAGGCTGCGACCAGAGAGAGTGAAGAATATAACGCAGCCAAAGGTCCTGCAAAGCAGCATAAAAGATATTGTAAGAGACTAAATGACCTAATAACTAGTGCACGCCGATGTCTGGTTTCCTGTTACTGACTTGAAAGAAGAGTAATCAGTGAACGGTCTTTGCAGGAGTCCAAGCTGCCCCGTGAGGACACAGTTAAAGAGATCGTCCAAGAGAGGCCTGTTGGACGACACAGGAAGAAATGGCAGGTATGAACAGTGAGAGTGAATGAGTTTAGGAGACAGAGCCAGCCAGACAGGGAGGGGAGAGGATTTCCTGACTTGTCCCTTTTCAATATTTCTTTCTTTGTGAAGGCAAATGGGCTGTTAAGAAAAGCTGTGATCCCTCCTCCCACCACTCACCCGGAGGAGGTCAGTCAGGTGACTCTGTGGCAGGGCTGCGAGCCTGTCAAGGTAAGGATGATCCAGATTGATCTGCAGTTTTGACTTTGACTTTTTGCGATTTTCCATGGGCTATATTCTGTGTTTTAGGAAGACGGAAAAATGACAGCTGTATACAGGGCAACAGCATGTCCACATCTCAACACATCAGGTAACATTTATTTTGGTGGCTCAGCCTTTCTCACACCCTCAGTGTCTAATTCACTACTACTGTCAATATGGTAGCTTATTTTCTATGTAGGTTATGGTTCATAATGTTGCCTTTTCACTTCTGAATATGAAGGCAATTGTGTCGTGAAGTATAATTTAAGCATTTCATTGTCCAATGCATAGCAAGGCAGACGTATCTTGAACCATGGATGCATTAGGAAATGTCTCGTGTAGCAGTGAACATTATGCTTGTCTTGCTTCCACAGATGACCTGGGGGTGTATACAGGACAGTGGAGATGCTCCTCCCAGCTGCTGCACCTGAGCGCTCTCCTTCCACCTTCACCCAATTTTATACATTCCAACCAGCAACATCACCGCTGCACCCGACAACCCTTCGCCTCCTATAAAGTCTACAGAGGTTAGTCCACATGCACAGAAGCTCAAGATGGAACTGGGTTTTTAAAGTATCGTCATCTCTCAGTCAATTCAAGTCTGCATAAAAATTGTTGCTCTTTTGTAGTGAAACTCGTGTTTCTCTTCCAGGGCTGCCGCCTTCCCTTACAGCGCCACACAGGTAAGACTCACAGAGACTTTGTGTCCTCGTCAATAGACAGTAGATTACCACATCTTGAGGTACATTCAGATTAATGAAGTGTTATGTCTCTTCTTTGTCAGGTCTCCCTCATCCATGTACATGAAGATGGTTCCAGACATTGTTCCAAAGCGCTTGCTGTCAAGTTTCAGCACTGACAAGTTCAACGCTCATATTTTTAGAGACAGAAACTCCTTACGGGTCTCAGAACGTTTCTTTGTGCCTGAAGATTCCTCCACCTCACACGGATACACAACCAGGAAACAGGAAGAAGATTCCTCAGAAGGTTTCATATGCACACATATTATACTGATTGAAACTGAAACAATTGATATGACATTTGTTTTTGTGGCGATCAAGTTGCATGAGAAAGGTGGTGTTTTTTTTTTTTTTTTTATCAGTTAGCTATTTACACCTCTTTCTCTTTATTATCTGATCTTGTCGTCTATTCAGGGTCACTGTTGAGATGTAAACCACTTGGAGAGCAGAACCTGAGAGATCTCCCTCCTGACATCCCCCAGAGAGAAAGTGAATTAGAGAGAAATGTATTTGTGCCGGCTCGGATGGGCTCAGACCTGAGAGGAAAAAGGTAAATTCACTTTTAATCCTCTTGAGCACTCTCTCTTTGTCTGTCAGTCAGTCATTATCTCTCTCTGTTAAATGCTCAGGTTGCTATTGCAGTTCAACCATTAGGAAATAGGCCCTGATCTTTGTGCAATGATTATAAGAAAAGCATTATGCATTGTAACAAATGTTTACAGTCTTTCAAATGTCATCTGTGCTTTGTAACCTTTTTCAATTTCCTCAGACTATGCAAAGAGACCTTGGAGGACAAAAGGCACCCGAGTGTTTTATCCCCAGTGTCGATGTCCTCGGGCCTCGTGAAGACAGAACCTCTGCACCCACAGAGGGACACTCTTGGTAGGCTTCATGTTAAGGACACCAGGCACTATTACTCTGGAAGAGAAAGCCAAATAACTAGAGCAGTGGTCACAAGGCCATCACAGTCTGCCCCACTGTAGGGCACAATATGTATAATCTGGGAACTACAGGTTGAGATTACTCTATCTATTCTCTGGCCAGTGACGTGAACGTCCTCTGATTTATCAAGAAGACTATGAGTTTTGATAGAACTTCAACAGGTATGTTAAACAACAGCTATACAGGGATCAAATGACTTAGTTTATTGTTTCATTCACACAGATATCATGACGCAGGTCAAACTTGTGTCGTAGTGAAACCCTCTAAAATAGTCTAAAAAAAAATATGACAATTTAAATGGCAATCTGTTTAATGTTTAATCACAAGTCCCTCTTTGATTTTGATACAATTTCTATTTTTGCACAATATTTACAGCAATGCTAATCTAGTGTTGATAATGGTATGGACACGATTTATTGATGACAAACCTTTGGACCTCTTGGATTCAGTGTGTTTCAGAGTTCATTTATTGCAATGCTACAAAAACATACAATCTCATGGAATATAATGTCAATAAAATATACAAATAAATACGTTCACACCTTTTTTCTTTAATACTCATTCGTGCGGAGGAAATATAAAATGTATTACATGTAAAACAAAAAGATGCACATAATTTTTTGTCGTCAGCCTCTGAGTGGGACATCAGAGCTTCAGAATTCAGTCAAACTGTCGGAGATGAAACTGTCTCCCGGTGTGTCTGACCATGTCCCGGAGCGCCACAAAGCCAGAGAGGGCCTGAAACATGAAATAAAAACAGTCAAATGAAATCTATGACAATCACCAAAATGATAAAACCTAGAAAACATGCACAACATACCATACATTTACTTACATGCAGATTGGAAATGGTTGAATTACATCAAGTCAGTTTTTTAAAGGAATGTTCCCGTACCTGTGTGAGTATAAATATGGCGAGTACTATGTGAACACCTCTCTCCAGGGGTTGTACGAGGATGGCTTCATTGAAGAGCTGAAACAGGATCAGTGGAAACTGCAGCAGGATGCTCAGCAGCCAAAATCCAGCCAACTCCGGGACCTGACACAAACACAAGTATAACATGAATAACAATCTCTTGCGATGTTTTCGTGTGTCGACACATTGTACTTCAACCGTATCTTTATGTTTCTGTGAGTGACGCATTACCTTTTCTTGCAGGTTCCCAGCATAACCGAGGAAGAGTCTGATGGCCTCTATCAGAGTCATCAGGAGGAGAACGGTGACCAGGATGAACTTGTAGTAGTCCGGCAGGGCAGGATACTGGTGGAAATGACATGTCATCAATGCAGTTAAATAAACTGAATTACAATGAATGTGATTCATTCTTATTGGCTTTTATTAAATTATGAAATAGTAGAAATAACCTATGTTTTGTAACTAATACTTTTCTTCTGGCTAGTAAGTTTTGCGTTTGGTTACTTTAAATGTCGGACATATTTCAAAAGAACAAATTGCTTGTCTTTGTTGTTCAAACCGAAGTAGCGACCCGCGTGCATCTGTTTGGGGACTTTTAGCTTTGCACGAGCCACAATGGTCATGTCGTCTAACAATGCGACATTTGAGGGACAAATCTGTTGCAATTATCACGGAGAACCTACAGTTCACGTGTTTACACTTAACGAATATTTATTAATGATTATTATTAATGAATGCAACATCAGCAGCATCTTCACTTCCTCCTCACTGTCTCTGTGTGATTACCTTGAGGTGCAGCATTACAGTCTCACTGATCCACCACAAGGGGAAGAACCACATGTTAAAGTACAGAGACATCTGGAGCTGGAGACTAGACAGGACCCGCTTGTCTGAAAACAAAGCAACAACAGAAGCAACATCGACTGTTAAACTATGTTAGAGGTTCCTGTCGCGGGTTAGCTACGTTAACATCAATGCTACTTCGTCAATAACGTTGTAGCTCCACTCGTAGTTTACCGTGTGGCAGAAACGTGTCATTCTCTTTAGTGAAGGGCTGAGTCTGGTCGAATAACACATTCCGAGAAAAGTCGTCTAAACGTCTTCTGATCGCCTCCGGCAGGTCCATCGTTTAAAACGCTCTCTGCTGAACACAAACATCACCAGAGGAAGAACATACCGCCTCTTCCTCACTGCAAACACTGCACGCTGACGTCGTCTCCAGGGATACCAAAGAAATCTCGCACTCCGCTCAAATCTCGCATGAAAAGCGTCCTCTCGTTTTATCTGTTAAAACATGGAGCTAACATGAGCACAAGATGAGGAAATTCGGATAAATAGAAGAAGTAAAAAAAAATATAAAGCCAAAAATAGAATAGAAGCAAGTATAGAAACTACACAAGACCAATTAAATACAAGACCTCAACACAAAATTGCAAAGCAAATTGACCGTGTGTGATGTGATTATTCATTAGACGGCTCTGAAAGGAATGTTAACAGCCTACAATAATAACCTTATAATATGAGTAGTTGATGATCATTTGCCTTTGGAAATTGAATAGAGATATAATACATTAAAACAGTATATCGCTGACATAATATAGTATAATATAGTACATGATATATTACGTGTGAAATGTAGTATAGTATACTATAATATCATTTGAGGCCTGGCATAGTATAAAGGATCTATCAAGCTATGAGTATAGTAGCTATATGTAGCAGAGTAATATAAATCAGTCCATCAGCCACTGCCTCCACACTGTAAAGTTCCAGCCCGACCACGGAGCTGGCCTTCCCCGGCATCACCAGCCTGGATGCCACCACGCCTCAGCAATGAACAGAGCACTGGTTAATACAGACCGGTAAGAGATCTGCTGGAGCCTGTTGCACACACTGAAGGATCTCAGTCTCATCAGGAAGAACAGTCTGCTCTGTCCCCCTTGAAGAGGGCATCAGTGTTGTGAGTCCAGCCCAGTTATCTATTACTTGTGTCCTTGTTGTTGTGATGAAGCTTTCTTTTGGGTATAGGCCTGTATACAGTGACCAAGAAACATGTAGAAAGAAGAACAAAGAAAAAAATGAATAAAATAACTATGATGACAAAAATTGAGTTTGAGAGTTGAGTAAAAGTGTGCAAGCATGTGTGTGTGTGTGTGTGTGTGTGTGTGTGTGTGTGTGTGTGTGTGTGTGTTTGCATGTACAATTAAAACGGTCTGTATACTAAAAGAGTCAGTAGAAAGTTGTTAAAAAACAAAGGTTCCTCAAACAACCAAATTTCAGGAACCTCATTTGTGGCGCGTGCGGTCTTGAAAGTCTGCCATGCCTGCAGTACAGAGCTGTAGAAAGATGTTAGTCCAGTAAGGTCCAAAGTCTCTGTTTGCAGGAGGAACCGCTGCTTGTCGTAGCCCAACCGCCCAGCTCTCCTCAGCAGCAGTCGAGCTGTGTCGAGCCAGCTTGGGCCACAGTTGTAGAGCAGTCTTTGAACTGTCCGGAGTCGAAAAGAGGCAATTTTGGACTGGATGTCAATCAGTCCGTGCCCCCCTTCATCAACAGGCCGGTACAGAGCTGCTGCCCGGACCCAGTGCCTGCTAGACCAGAAAAAGTCTACGGTGGATCTCTTGATGTCCTCTATCAGGCCTCTCGGTGGCGTCATAGCAATGTGTTTGTGCCAAAGAGTTGAGGCCTCTAAGTTATTGGCAACCAGAACTCTTCCCCTATACAACAACAAAAGGTAAAGAGACTTACCCGATCATGCACATAAGACAGATGATGAAAAAACAGTAGAAAACCCAAAGATCAGGGACAGAAAAGCAGTTCAAAACTCAACGCCACTCAAACATCCGCCACCACACTCACCGGAACCGGAAAGAGGAGAGGAGGGGAGAGGAGAGGGGAGAGGAGAGGGGAGAGAGGAGGGGAGGAAAGGAGAGGAGGTGGACCCTTCCATGGAAAATGTGAGTATCATTTCATTTTTTATCATCAAAATTGATGTTGTGATGAACAAATAATTCATTCACCTTATTTTTACACTATAACTCTGTAACTTGTGTTCCATTTATCTTTTAGGGAGAGGAGAGAGTAAATCCCTTGGGCAAAGTCTGCATCTAATGCTGATTTACGGAAAGGGTTCATAAAGGGCTCAAAATGTCTGCCAGAGAGCCCTCAAACCCTCAACGATTTAACAGTGGGACAGCCCTAAACCCTCACAAACTTTAGTCTGTGAGTCCGTAAGTGTGGAGATTGGGATTGGGCCTCAGTAACTTGACTTTGCATGAAAAAGGTCCGATAATTGATGGTGTGTTCTGAAGGAAGAAGTGCTCTCAAGATATTCTTCTGCAATACAAGGGTTACTTTATGGGCGGTTAAGCATAGCTTTACTGGGAACAAGGTATTGTGTGTTTTATAATTTTTTATGACCATGTTTAGTGACATTTTATCTTAATTAACCTGTAAAAAAATTGGTCAAATGTATTACTGTTATAACTAGATGCTAATGTTGGCTTAAAATAAATGGATAAATTGCTATGCTGTAATGCTAAAGTTCAGCCTTTACATGTGCTTTTTGAGAAGGATATATGTGAGAAAATGTTTTGATTAAATGTAATGTAATTTAATTTAATGAATGAATGTTTTTACTCGTGAGAGCTCATTTATGTTTTATCGTAGCTCTTAAAGTGTTTTCTGGAGGTTGGTTGTGAAGGAGAGAAAATGGAATTCATGTTCAACAAAATAAAGGCCTCTGGAAACATCAGTCCATTGTTTTCCTGTTATGAAAGAGATGTGGACATTATCGTATCTCCTCTCTAATGCTACATCATTATATATTAATCGAGATCTTTTGTGAATGAGATAATTAAACCAGGCAGCTTCTCATAGACTTTGATGGTGGCCAACCTATTTTGAGTCTCAGGGCTCCGCTGGACCTGGTTAACTTCCCGTCTACATCCTGCCCCCGTTGGCCCATAGAGTGTGAGGTCATCAGCGACATCATCCATCACATAGGTAATTACACATTTTATTGAAACCATTAAGTTATTAGGTATGTTACTGATATGATCAAAGATGTATTAATAAGGATGTTAATCAGCCCAAGAGCAGGCAATGAGTCAACATTAGGATCAGATGTCTTAAGTAAACAAGAAACACATCAATGAATTAAACTGTGTTAAATCTGGCATGCTGTGTTGCTGTTATACTGTCGACACGTAATGACACCAAGAGAGTATGTGTTGTAGAGTGGGACCCCCCAGAGCCAGAGCCTTTCTACCAGCACACAGGACATGAGAGGACCCCCATGCCAGCAGGAGAGGAGAAAGGGAAAGTGGTATACTGCATTGACCAAGGTAACGTATGACACCAACAGAGGAGGGATCCTCTCCCAGGATGGAGAAGTACAATAGATGTCATGTGTACAGAATGAACAACATAACAGCGTTACAACACATTCAATGCACATGACAGAAATTATTCCTATAATGAGAGTAGTAAGTATAATAATGATGGAAAAATTACGACTGCTAGTAATAATAGCAGAAGTGGATATAGTAGAATAACAATGATAACAAAAGCAGTAATGGTATCGGCAATAGCAATGTGACTACTAATAATAAAGATTGTAGCAGTGGGTGTCAGGCAAGACCACGACAGGAGGCAGGACCAGGGTCCAGATATAACCAAGATCCACAGAAACCTGTGAGGAGAGAAAGCACAAAGACTCCGGGAAAGAAGCAAAGTCAGTAATGTGCGTTAATGGTATTGGTAATAGAAATAGTAATGCTCCTAATAATAATAAAGATATTAGCAGTGGGTGTCAGGCAAGACCACAGCAAGAGGGAGGACCAGGGTCCAGATATACGCACGATCCATGGAAACCTGTGAGGAGAGAAAGCACAAAGACTCCGGGGAAGAAGTTAGTAATGGAACATGAATTCATACAGAGGAGAGAAGAGGAGAGAGGAGCTCAGTGTATCCTAGGAAGTCCCCTGGCAGTCTAGGCCAATAGCCTGGCCAACTGTAGAATGTATGAAATAATAAAACTAAGAATACTTTCATAATATGCCTTTTAAATAAAATAAATTGGATATTTAATGTTTTTTAGTTTTTTTTAAACAAATGGACATCTACTGTCATAGCCTGGCTAACTGTGAACTATATTATCTGCCAGTAATTGATATGGCATTATGACATTCACATTGAGAAGCTACAGCATAACTTGTAATACAGTGCAAGATTAGATGGTCAGACGTCTCTTGATAAGGTTATCATGAACATACAGGCTCCCAATCTCCCTCTTCCTATAGCTAGCTACTCCACTGATAAGCTAACTTGCTAAACACTGGCTATGCACTAGCCTAGACAGCATGCTAGCGTCATTAGCATGTTAGCATCGATCGCTAGCTTGATATTATAACCGTCACCATGTTTATACAATAGGCTATGTAGCCAGACCCAGACATAAATTATACATCAAGCTAGTTGACATCTGTCACACTCAGATTACATATTTACCTTGACAGACAATCTGTTGAACTTGAAGAACTGAAGACTGATCTTGTGAACTGTTTTTTGATTTGTGAAGAAAGTATTTTGAGTATTTTAAATACAAAATTACTCCACTCTAAAGTATTTTGTTACAGATTACGTTAGATTTTTTATCGGCCCTATCAAATACAAATTACAAAATACTCAAAAGTAATTGAAATACGTATTTCAAATACAAGTAATAGAAATACTGCCCATCTCTGGGTGTAACGATACACATATTCGTATTGAACCGTTCGGTACGGGGTTCACGGTTTGGTACGCATTACGAACGCATAATATTAAATTGCTTTTGAAAAAAAAAATACGGCTGAAATTGGTGGAGCCACTGCGCTCAAACATGGCAACCCACCCGACATAACTCGATGTCCTTCCCTGATTCGCCACGCTCCTATCACGTGACCGGATGTTCACAAACAACAACAGTCTTGATTACCGATCGACTACCAGGTTAATTCAACATGGAGAACTGATAACAGGTGTTGTTGACCTTGTTGTCTTTACTAGCAGCTGTTCAGTTAAAGTCTACATGTCTGCAGAGGAAGCAGCTGTTAATGGAGCGATTAGTGAGCGGCGTGATAGGCGGAGGTATCAGACTTAAGCCACCAGCACAACAATACGTTTGAATAATATTAAATTGCTTTTGAAAATAAAAATACGGCTGAAATTGGTGGAGCCACTGCGCTCAAACATGGCAACCCACCCGACATAACGAGCTATCCTTCCCTGATTCGTATTGAACCGAACTGAGAATTTTGTGAACCGTTACACCCCTAACCAGTGCTAACTCGGTTGGTTGCATACAGTATAACTGTTGTCCCGTCATTTCAGTGAAATGCTGTAGGAACAAAGTTAAATATAAATACACTATACAAAGAGGTTTTTTTTTTAAGCTTTTCAACAGGCTATACCAAGACTGTTTTTATGAAGTTTTTCAACACGCTATACCAAGACATCTTCTGATGAAGTTTTTCCCACACGCTATACCAAGAACCAGTACTTCCTTGGTTGGTTGCATACAGTATAACCGTTGTCCCGTCATTTCAGTGAAATGCTGTAGGAACAAAGTTAAATATAAATACACTATACAAAGAGTTTTTTTCATGAAGTTTTTCAACAGGCTATACCAAGACTGTTTTTCATGAAATTTTTCAACACGCTATACCAAGACTTCTTCTTATGAAGTTTTTCCCACACGCTATACCAAGTACCAGTACTTGGTTGGTTGCATAGAGTATAACTGTTGTCCCGTCATTTCAGTGAAATGCTGTAGGAACAAAGTTAAATATAAATACACTATACAAAGAGGTTTTTTCAAGAAGTTTTTCAACAGGCTATACCAAGACTGTTTTTCATGAAATTTTTCAACACGCTATACCAAGACTTCTTCTTATGAAGTTTTTCCCACATGCTATACCAAGTACCAGTACTTGGTTGGTTGCATACAGTATAACTGTTGTCCCGTCATTTCAGTGAAATGCTGTAGGAACAAAGTTAAATATAAATACACTATACAAAGAGGTTTTTTCATGAAGTTTTTCAACAGGCTATACCAAGACTGTTTTTCATGAAATTTTTCAACACGCTATACCAAGACTTCTTCTTATGAAGTTTTTCCCACACGCTATACCAAGTACCAGTACTTGGTTGGTTGCATACAGTATAACTGTTGTCCCGTCATTTCAGTGAAATGCTGTAGGAACAAAGTTAAATATAAATACACTATACAAAGAGGTTTTTTCATGAAGTTTTTCAACAGGCTATACCAAGACTGTTTTTCATGAAATTTTTCAACACACTATACCAAGACTTCTTCTTATGAAGTTTTTCCCACATGCTATACCAAGTACCAGTACTTGGTTGGTTGCATAGAGTATAACTGTTGTCCCGTCATTTCAGTGAAATGCTGTAGGAACAAAGTTAAATATAAATACACTATACAAAGAGTTTGTTTTTGAAGTTTTTCAACAGGCTATACCAAGACTTCTTCTTATGACGTTTTTTCCCACACGCTACACCAAGACTTCTTCTTATGAAGTTTTTCCCACACGCTATACCAAGTACCAGTAGTAGGGGTGTAACGATACACATATTTGTATTGAACCGTTCGGTACGGGGTTCACGGTTTGGTACGTATTACGAACCAAACAATACGTTTGAATAATATTAAATTGCTTTTGAAAAGAAAAATACGGCTGAAATTAGTGGAGCCACTGCGCTCAAACATGGCAACCCACCCAACATAACAAGCTATCCTTCCCTGATTCGTATTGAACCGAACTGAGAATTTTGTGAACCGTTACACCCCTAACCAGTGCTAACTCGGTTGGTTGCATACAGTATAACTGTTGTCCCGTCATTTCAGTGAAATGCTATAGGAACAAAGTTAAATATAAATACACTATACAAAGAGGTTTTTTCATGAAGTTTTTCAACAGGCTATACCAAGACTGTTTTTCATGAAATTTTTCAACACGCTATACCAAGACTTCTTCTTATGAAGTTTTTCCCACACGCTATACCAAGTACCAGTACTTGGTTGGTTGCATACAGTATAACTGTTGTCCCGTCATTTCAGTGAAATGCTGTAGGAACAAAGTTAAATATAAATACACTATACAAAGAGGTTTTTTCATGAAGTTTTTCAACAGGCTATACCAAGACTGTTTTTCATGAAATTTTTCAACACGCTATACCAAGACTTCTTCTTATGAAGTTTTTCCCACACGCTATACCAAGTACCAGTACTTGGTTGGTTGCATACAGTATAACTGTTGTCCCGTCATTTCAGTGAAATGCTGTAGGAACAAAGTTAAATATAAATACACTATACAAAGAGTTTGTTTTTGAAGTTTTTCAACAGGCTATACCAAGACTTCTTCTTATGACGTTTTTTCCCACACGCTACACCAAGACTTCTTCTTATGAAGTTTTTCCCACACGCTATACCAAGTACCAGTAGTAGGGGTGTAACGATACACATATTCGTATTGAACCGTTCGGTACGGGGTTCACGGTTTGGTACGTATTACGAACCAAACAATACGTTTGAATAATATTAAATTGCTTTTGAAAAGAAAAATACGGCTGAAATTAGTGGAGCCACTGCGCTCAAACATGGCAACCCACCCAACATAACAAGCTATCCTTCCCTGATTCGTATTGAACCGAACTGAGAATTTTGTGAACCGTTACACCCCTAACCAGTGCTAACTCGGTTGGTTGCATACAGTATAACTGTTGTCCCGTCATTTCAGTGAAATGCTATAGGAACAAAGTTAAATATAAATACACTATACAAAGAGGTTTTTTCATGAAGTTTTTCAACAGGCTATACAAGACTGTTTTTCATGAAATTTTTCAACACGCTATACCAAGACTTCTTCTTATGAAGTTTTTCCCACACGCTATATGGTTGGTTGCATACAGTATAACTGTTGTCCCGTCATTTCAGTGAAATGCTGTAGGAACAAAGTTAAATAAAAATACACTATACAAAGAGGTTTTTTCATGAAGTTTTTCAACAGGCTATACCAAGACTGTTTTTTATGAAATTTTTCAACACGCTATACCAAGACTTCTTCTTATGAAGTTTTTCCCACACGCTATACCAAGTACCAGTACTTGGTTGGTTGCATAGAGTATAACTGTTGTCCCGTCATTTCAGTGAAATGCTGTAGGAACAAAGTTAAATATAAATACACTATACAAAGAGTTTGTTTTTGAAGTTTTTCAACAGGCTATACCAAGACTTCTTCTTATGACGTTTTTTCCCACACGCTACACCAAGACTTCTTCTTATGAAGTTTTTCCCACACGCTATACCAAGTACCAGTAGTAGGGGTGTAACGATACACATATTCGTATTGAACCGTTCGGTACGGGGTTCACGGTTTGGTACGTATTACGAACCAAACAATACGTTTGAATAATATTAAATTGCTTTTGAAAAGAAAAATACGGCTGAAATTAGTGGAGCCACTGCGCTCAAACATGGCAACCCACCCAACATAACAAGCTATCCTTCCCTGATTCGTATTGAACCGAACTGAGAATTTTGTGAACCGTTACACCCCTAACCAGTGCTAACTCGGTTGGTTGCATACAGTATAACTGTTGTCCCGTCATTTCAGTGAAATGCTATAGGAACAAAGTTAAATATAAATACACTATACAAAGAGGTTTTTTCATGAAGTTTTTCAACAGGCTATACCAAGACTGTTTTTCATGAAATTTTTCAACACGCTATACCAAGACTTCTTCTTATGAAGTTTTTCCCACACGCTATATGGTTGGTTGCATACAGTATAACTGTTGTCCCGTCATTTCAGTGAAATTCTGTAGGAACAAAGTTAAATAAAAATACACTATACAAAGAGGTTTTTTCATGAAGTTTTTCAACAGGCTATACCAAGACTGTTTTTCATGAAATTTTTCAACACGCTATACCAAGACTTCTTCTTATGAAGTTTTTCCCACACGCTATACCAAGTACCAGTACTTGGTTGGTTGCATAGAGTATAACTGTTGTCCCGTCATTTCAGTGAAATGCTGTAGGAACAAAGTTAAATATAAATACACTATACAAAGAGTTTGTTTTTGAAGTTTTTCAACAGGCTATACCAAGACTTCTTCTTATGACGTTTTTTCCCACACGCTACACCAAGACTTCTTCTTATGAAGTTTTTCCCACACGCTATACCAAGTACCAGTAGTAGGGGTGTAACGATACACATATTCGTAATGAACCGTTCGGTACGGGGTTCACGGTTTGGTACGTATTACGAACCAAACAATACGTTTGAATAATATTAAATTGCTTTTGAAAAGAAAAATACGGCTGAAATTAGTGGAGCCACTGCGCTCAAACATGGCAACCCACCCAACATAACAAGCTATCCTTCCCTGATTCGTATTGAACCGAACTGAGAATTTTGTGAACCGTTACACCCCTAACCAGTGCTAACTCGGTTGGTTGCATACAGTATAACTGTTGTCCCGTCATTTCAGTGAAATGCTATAGGAACAAAGTTAAATATAAATACACTATACAAAGAGGTTTTTTCATGAAGTTTTTCAACAGGCTATACCAAGACTGTTTTTCATGAAATTTTTCAACACGCTATACCAAGACTTCTTCTTATGAAGTTTTTCCCACACGCTATACCAAGTACCAGTACTTGGTTGGTTGCATACAGTATAACTGTTGTCCCGTCATTTCAGTGAAATGCTGTAGGAACAAAGTTAAATATAAATACACTATACAAAGAGGTTTTTTCATGAAGTTTTTCAACAGGCTATACCAAGACTGTTTTTCATGAAATTTTTCAACACGCTATACCAAGACTTCTTCTTATGAAGTTTTTCCCACACGCTATACCAAGTACCAGTACTTGGTTGGTTGCATACAGTATAACTGTTGTCCTGTCATTTCAGTGAAATGCTGTAGGAACAAAGTTAAATATAAATACACTATACAAAGAGTTTGTTTTTGAAGTTTTTCAACAGGCTATACCAAGACTTCTTCTTATGACGTTTTTTCCCACACGCTACACCAAGACTTCTT
Source organism: Cebidichthys violaceus (assembly GCF_023349555.1). Taxonomy (NCBI): domain Eukaryota; kingdom Metazoa; phylum Chordata; class Actinopteri; order Perciformes; family Stichaeidae; genus Cebidichthys; species Cebidichthys violaceus. The sequence goes on from NW_027176483.1 coordinate 16,311,761, forward strand.
CTTATGAAGTTTTTCCCACACGCTATACCAAGTACCAGTAGTAGGGGTGTAACGATACACATATTCGTATTGAACCGTTCGGTACGGGGTTCACGGTTTGGTACGTATTACGAACCAAACAATACGTTTGAATAATATTAAATTGCTTTTGAAAAGAAAAATACGGCTGAAATTAGTGGAGCCACTGCGCTCAAACATGGCAACCCACCCAACATAACAAGCTATCCTTCCCTGATTCGTATTGAACCGAACTGAGAATTTTGTGAACCGTTACACCCCTAACCAGTGCTAACTCGGTTGATTGCATACAGTATAACTGTTGTCCCGTCATTTCAGTGAAATGCTATAGGAACAAAGTTAAATATAAATACACTATACAAAGAGGTTTTTTCATGAAGTTTTTCAACAGGCTATACCAAGACTGTTTTTCATGAAATTTTTCAACACGCTATACCAAGACTTCTTCTTATGAAGTTTTTCCCACACGCTATACCAAGTACCAGTACTTGGTTGGTTGCATACAGTATAACTGTTGTCCCGTCATTTCAGTGAAATGCTGTAGGAACAAAGTTAAATATAAATACACTATACAAAGAGGTTTTTTCATGAAGTTTTTCAACAGGCTATACCAAGACTGTTTTTCATGAAATTTTTCAACACGCTATACCAAGACTTCTTCTTATGAAGTTTTTCCCACACGCTATACCAAGTACCAGTACTTGGTTGGTTGCATACAGTATAACTGTTGTCCCGTCATTTCAGTGAAATGCTGTAGGAACAAAGTTAAATATAAATACACTATACAAAGAGTTTGTTTTTGAAGTTTTTCAACAGGCTATACCAAGACTTCTTCTTATGACGTTTTTTCCCACATGCTACACCAAGACTTCTTCTTATGAAGTTTTTCCCACACGCTATACCAAGTACCAGTAGTAGGGGTGTAACGATACACATATTCGTATTGAACCGTTCGGTACGGGGTTCACGGTTTGGTACGTATTACGAACCAAACAATACGTTTGAATAATATTAAATTGCTTTTGAAAAGAAAAATACGGCTGAAATTAGTGGAGCCACTGCGCTCAAACATGGCAACCCACCCAACATAACAAGCTATCCTTCCCTGATTCGTATTGAACCGAACTGAGAATTTTGTGAACCGTTACACCCCTAACCAGTGCTAACTCGGTTGGTTGCATACAGTATAACTGTTGTCCCGTCATTTCAGTGAAATGCTATAGGAACAAAGTTAAATATAAATACACTATACAAAGAGGTTTTTTCATGAAGTTTTTCAACAGGCTATACCAAGACTGTTTTTCATGAAATTTTTCAACACGCTATACCAAGACTTCTTCTTATGAAGTTTTTCCCACACGCTATACCAAGTACCAGTACTTGGTTGGTTGCATACAGTATAACTGTTGTCCCGTCATTTCAGTGAAATGCTGTAGGAACAAAGTTAAATATAAATACACTATACAAAGAGGTTTTTTCATGAAGTTTTTCAACAGGCTATACCAAGACTGTTTTTCATGAAATTTTTCAACACGCTATACCAAGACTTCTTCTTATGAAGTTTTTCCCACACGCTATACCAAGTACCAGTACTTGGTTGGTTGCATACAGTATAACTGTTGTCCCGTCATTTCAGTGAAATGCTGTAGGAACAAAGTTAAATATAAATACACTATACAAAGAGTTTGTTTTTGAAGTTTTTCAACAGGCTATACCAAGACTTCTTCTTATGACGTTTTTTCCCACACGCTACACCAAGACTTCTTCTTATGAAGTTTTTCCCACACGCTATACCAAGTACCAGTAGTAGGGGTGTAACGATACACATATTCGTATTGAACCGTTCGGTACGGGGTTCACGGTTTGGTACGTATTACGAACCAAACAATACGTTTGAATAATATTAAATTGCTTTTGAAAAGAAAAATACGGCTGAAATTAGTGGAGCCACTGCGCTCAAACATGGCAACCCACCCAACATAACAAGCTATCCTTCCCTGATTCGTATTGAACCGAACTGAGAATTTTGTGAACCGTTACACCCCTAACCAGTGCTAACTCGGTTGGTTGCATACAGTATAACTGTTGTCCCGTCATTTCAGTGAAATGCTATAGGAACAAAGTTAAATATAAATACACTATACAAAGAGGTTTTTTCATGAAGTTTTTCAACAGGCTATACCAAGACTGTTTTTCATGAAATTTTTCAACACGCTATACCAAGACTTCTTCTTATGAAGTTTTTCCCACACGCTATACCAAGTACCAGTACTTGGTTGGTTGCATACAGTATAACTGTTGTCCCGTCATTTCAGTGAAATGCTGTAGGAACAAAGTTAAATATAAATACACTATACAAAGAGGTTTTTTCATGAAGTTTTTCAACAGGCTATACCAAGACTGTTTTTCATGAAATTTTTCAACACGCTATACCAAGACTTCTTCTTATGAAGTTTTTCCCACACGCTATACCAAGTACCAGTACTTGGTTGGTTGCATACAGTATAACTGTTGTCCCGTCATTTCAGTGAAATGCTGTAGGAACAAAGTTAAATATAAATACACTATACAAAGAGGTTTTTTCATGAAGTTTTTCAACAGGCTATACCAAGACTGTTTTTCATGAAATTTTTCAACACGCTATACCAAGACTTCTTCTTATGAAGTTTTTCCCACACGCTATACCAAGTACCAGTACTTGGTTGGTTGCATAGAGTATAACTGTTGTCCCGTCATTTCAGTGAAATGCTGTAGGAACAAAGTTAAATATAAATACACTATACAAAGAGTTTGTTTTTGAAGTTTTTCAACAGGCTATACCAAGACTTCTTCTCATGACGTTTTTTCCCACACGCTATACCAAGACTTCTTCTTATGAAGTTTTTCCCACACGCTATACCAAGTACCAGTAGTAGGGGTGTAACGATACACATATTCGTATTGAACCGTTCGGTACGGGGTTCACGGTTTGGTACGTATTACGAACCAAACAATACGTTTGAATAATATTAAATTGCTTTTGAAAAGAAAAATACGGCTGAAATTAGTGGAGCCACTGCGCTCAAACATGGCAACCCACCCAACATAACAAGCTATCCTTCCCTGATTCGTATTGAACCGAACTGAGAATTTTGTGAACCGTTACACCCCTAACCAGTGCTAACTCGGTTGGTTGCATACAGTATAACTGTTGTCCCGTCATTTCAGTGAAATGCTATAGGAACAAAGTTAAATATAAATACACTATACAAAGAGGTTTTTTCATGAAGTTTTTCAACAGGCTATACCAAGACTGTTTTTCATGAAATTTTTCAACACGCTATACCAAGACTTCTTCTTATGAAGTTTTTCCCACACGCTATATGGTTGGTTGCATACAGTATAACTGTTGTCCCGTCATTTCAGTGAAATTCTGTAGGAACAAAGTTAAATAAAAATACACTATACAAAGAGGTTTTTTCATGAAGTTTTTCAACAGGCTATACCAAGACTGTTTTTCATGAAATTTTTCAACACGCTATACCAAGACTTCTTCTTATGAAGTTTTTCCCACACGCTATACCAAGTACCAGTACTTGGTTGGTTGCATAGAGTATAACTGTTGTCCCGTCATTTCAGTGAAATGCTGTAGGAACAAAGTTAAATATAAATACACTATACAAAGAGTTTGTTTTTGAAGTTTTTCAACAGGCTATACCAAGACTTCTTCTTATGACGTTTTTTCCCACACGCTACACCAAGACTTCTTCTTATGAAGTTTTTCCCACACGCTATACCAAGTACCAGTAGTAGGGGTGTAACGATACACATATTCGTATTGAACCGTTCGGTACGGGGTTCACGGTTTGGTACGTATTACGAACCAAACAATACGTTTGAATAATATTAAATTGCTTTTGAAAAGAAAAATACGGCTGAAATTAGTGGAGCCACTGCGCTCAAACATGGCAACCCACCCAACATAACAAGCTATCCTTCCCTGATTCGTATTGAACCGAACTGAGAATTTTGTGAACCGTTACACCCCTAACCAGTGCTAACTCGGTTGGTTGCATACAGTATAACTGTTGTCCCGTCATTTCAGTGAAATGCTATAGGAACAAAGTTAAATATAAATACACTATACAAAGAGGTTTTTTCATGAAGTTTTTCAACAGGCTATACCAAGACTGTTTTTCATGAAATTTTTCAACACGCTATACCAAGACTTCTTCTTATGAAGTTTTTCCCACACGCTATACCAAGTACCAGTACTTGGTTGGTTGCATACAGTATAACTGTTGTCCCGTCATTTCAGTGAAATGCTGTAGGAACAAAGTTAAATATAAATACACTATACAAAGAGGTTTTTTCATGAAGTTTTTCAACAGGCTATACCAAGACTGTTTTTCATGAAATTTTTCAACACGCTATACCAAGACTTCTTCTTATGAAGTTTTTCCCACACGCTATACCAAGTACCAGTACTTGGTTGGTTGCATACAGTATAACTGTTGTCCTGTCATTTCAGTGAAATGCTGTAGGAACAAAGTTAAATATAAATACACTATACAAAGAGTTTGTTTTTGAAGTTTTTCAACAGGCTATACCAAGACTTCTTCTTATGACGTTTTTTCCCACACGCTACACCAAGACTTCTTCTTATGAAGTTTTTCCCACACGCTATACCAAGTACCAGTAGTAGGGGTGTAACGATACACATATTCGTATTGAACCGTTCGGTACGGGGTTCACGGTTTGGTACGTATTACGAACCAAACAATACGTTTGAATAATATTAAATTGCTTTTGAAAAGAAAAATACGGCTGAAATTAGTGGAGCCACTGCGCTCAAACATGGCAACCCACCCAACATAACAAGCTATCCTTCCCTGATTCGTATTGAACCGAACTGAGAATTTTGTGAACCGTTACACCCCTAACCAGTGCTAACTCGGTTGGTTGCATACAGTATAACTGTTGTCCCGTCATTTCAGTGAAATGCTATAGGAACAAAGTTAAATATAAATACACTATACAAAGAGGTTTTTTCATGAAGTTTTTCAACAGGCTATACCAAGACTGTTTTTCATGAAATTTTTCAACACGCTATACCAAGACTTCTTCTTATGAAGTTTTTCCCACACGCTATACCAAGTACCAGTACTTGGTTGGTTGCATACAGTATAACTGTTGTCCCGTCATTTCAGTGAAATGCTGTAGGAACAAAGTTAAATATAAATACACTATACAAAGAGGTTTTTTCATGAAGTTTTTCAACAGGCTATACCAAGACTGTTTTTCATGAAATTTTTCAACACGCTATACCAAGACTTCTTCTTATGAAGTTTTTCCCACACGCTATACCAAGTACCAGTACTTGGTTGGTTGCATACAGTATAACTGTTGTCCCGTCATTTCAGTGAAATGCTGTAGGAACAAAGTTAAATATAAATACACTATACAAAGAGTTTGTTTTTGAAGTTTTTCAACAGGCTATACCAAGACTTCTTCTTATGACGTTTTTTCCCACACGCTACACCAAGACTTCTTCTTATGAAGTTTTTCCCACACGCTATACCAAGTACCAGTAGTAGGGGTGTAACGATACACATATTCGTATTGAACCGTTCGGTACGGGGTTCACGGTTTGGTACGTATTACGAACCAAACAATACGTTTGAATAATATTAAATTGCTTTTGAAAAGAAAAATACGGCTGAAATTAGTGGAGCCACTGCGCTCAAACATGGCAACCCACCCAACATAACAAGCTATCCTTCCCTGATTCGTATTGAACCGAACTGAGAATTTTGTGAACCGTTACACCCCTAACCAGTGCTAACTCGGTTGGTTGCATACAGTATAACTGTTGTCCCGTCATTTCAGTGAAATGCTATAGGAACAAAGTTAAATATAAATACACTATACAAAGAGGTTTTTTCATGAAGTTTTTCAACAGGCTATACCAAGACTGTTTTTCATGAAATTTTTCAACACGCTATACCAAGACTTCTTCTTATGAAGTTTTTCCCACACGCTATACCAAGTACCAGTACTTGGTTGGTTGCATACAGTATAACTGTTGTCCCGTCATTTCAGTGAAATGCTGTAGGAACAAAGTTAAATATAAATACACTATACAAAGAGGTTTTTTCATGAAGTTTTTCAACAGGCTATACCAAGACTGTTTTTCATGAAATTTTTCAACACGCTATACCAAGACTTCTTCTTATGAAGTTTTTCCCACACGCTATACCAAGTACCAGTACTTGGTTGGTTGCATACAGTATAACTGTTGTCCCGTCATTTCAGTGAAATGCTGTAGGAACAAAGTTAAATATAAATACACTATACAAAGAGTTTGTTTTTGAAGTTTTTCAACAGGCTATACCAAGACTTCTTCTTATGACGTTTTTTCCCACACGCTACACCAAGACTTCTTCTTATGAAGTTTTTCCCACACGCTATACCAAGTACCAGTAGTAGGGGTGTAACGATACACATATTCGTATTGAACCGTTCGGTACGGGGTTCACGGTTTGGTACGTATTACGAACCAAACAATACGTTTGAATAATATTAAATTGCTTTTGAAAAGAAAAATACGGCTGAAATTAGTGGAGCCACTGCGCTCAAACATGGCAACCCACCCAACATAACAAGCTATCCTTCCCTGATTCGTATTGAACCGAACTGAGAATTTTGTGAACCGTTACACCCCTAACCAGTGCTAACTCGGTTGGTTGCATACAGTATAACTGTTGTCCCGTCATTTCAGTGAAATGCTATAGGAACAAAGTTAAATATAAATACACTATACAAAGAGGTTTTTTCATGAAGTTTTTCAACAGGCTATACCAAGACTGTTTTTCATGAAATTTTTCAACACGCTATACCAAGACTTCTTCTTATGAAGTTTTTCCCACACGGTATACCAAGTACCAGTACTTGGTTGGTTGCATACAGTATAACTGTTGTCCCGTCATTTCAGTGAAATGCTGTAGGAACAAAGTTAAATATAAATACACTATACAAAGAGGTTTTTTCATGAAGTTTTTCAACAGGCTATACCAAGACTGTTTTTCATGAAATTTTTCAACACGCTATACCAAGACTTCTTCTTATGAAGTTTTTCCCACACGCTATACCAAGTACCAGTACTTGGTTGGTTGCATACAGTATAACTGTTGTCCCGTCATTTCAGTGAAATGCTGTAGGAACAAAGTTAAATATAAATACACTATACAAAGAGGTTTTTTCATGAAGTTTTTCAACAGGCTATACCAAGACTGTTTTTCATGAAATTTTTCAACACGCTATACCAAGACTTCTTCTTATGAAGTTTTTCCCACACGCTATACCAAGTACCAGTACTTGGTTGGTTGCATACAGTATAACTGTTGTCCCGTCATTTCAGTGAAATGCTGTAGGAACAAAGTTAAATATAAATACACTATACAAAGAGTTTGTTTTTGAAGTTTTTCAACAGGCTATACCAAGACTTCTTCTTATGACGTTTTTTCCCACACGCTACACCAAGACTTCTTCTTATGACGTTTTTCCCACACGCTATACCAAGTACCAGTAGTAGGGGTGTAACGATACACATATTCGTATTGAACCGTTCGGTACGGGGTTCACGGTTTGGTACGTATTACGAACCAAACAATACGTTTGAATAATATTAAATTGCTTTTGAAAAGAAAAATACGGCTGAAATTAGTGGAGCCACTGCGCTCAAACATGGCAACCCACCCAACATAACAAGCTATCCTTCCCTGATTCGTATTGAACCGAACTGAGAATTTTGTGAACCGTTACACCCCTAACCAATGCTAACTCGGTTGGTTGCATACAGTATAACTGTTGTCCCGTCATTTCAGTGAAATGCTATAGGAACAAAGTTAAATATAAATACACTATACAAAGAGGTTTTTTCATGAAGTTTTTCAACAGGCTATACCAAGACTGTTTTTCATGAAATTTTTCAACACGCTATACCAAGACTTCTTCTTATGAAGTTTTTCCCACACGCTATATGGTTGGTTGCATACAGTATAACTGTTGTCCCGTCATTTCAGTGAAATGCTGTAGGAACAAAGTTAAATAAAAATACACTATACAAAGAGGTTTTTTCATGAAGTTTTTCAACAGGCTATACCAAGACTGTTTTTCATGAAATTTTTCAACACGCTATACCAAGACTTCTTCTTATGAAGTTTTTCCCACACGCTATACCAAGTACCAGTACTTGGTTGGTTGCATACAGTATAACTGTTGTCCCGTCATTTCAGTGAAATGCTGTAGGAACAAAGTTAAATATAAATACACTATACAAAGAGTTTGTTTTTGAAGTTTTTCAACAGGCTATACCAAGACTTCTTCTTATGACGTTTTTTCCCACACGCTACACCAAGACTTCTTCTTATGAAGTTTTTCCCACACGCTATACCAAGTACCAGTACTTGGTTGGTTGCATACAGTATAACTGTTGTCCCGTCATTTCAGTGAAATGCTGTAGGAACAAAGTTAAATATAAATACACTATACAAAGAGGTTTTTTCATGAAGTTTTTCAACAGGCTATACCAAGACTGTTTTTCATGAAATTTTTCAACACGCTATACCAAGACTTCTTCTTATGAAGTTTTTCCCACACGCTATACCAAGTACCAGTACTTGGTTGGTTGCATACAGTATAACTGTTGTCCCGTCATTTCAGTGAAATGCTGTAGGAACAAAGTTAAATATAAATACACTATACAAAGAGTTTGTTTTTGAAGTTTTTCAACAGGCTATACCAAGACTTCTTCTTATGACGTTTTTTCCCACACGCTACACCAAGACTTCTTCTTATGAAGTTTTTCCCACACGCTATACCAAGTACCAGTAGTAGGGGTGTAACGATACACATATTCGTATTGAACCGTTCGGTACGGGGTTCACGGTTTGGTACGTATTACGAACCAAACAATACGTTTGAATAATATTAAATTGCTTTTGAAAAGAAAAATACAGCTGAAATTAGTGGAGCCACTGCGCTCAAACATGGCAACCCACCCAACATAACAAGCTATCCTTCCCTGATTCGTATTGAACCGAACTGAGAATTTTGTGAACCGTTACACCCCTAACCAGTGCTAACTCGGTTGGTTGCATACAGTATAACTGTTGTCCCGTCATTTCAGTGAAATGCTATAGGAACAAAGTTAAATATAAATACACTATACAAAGAGGTTTTTTCATGAAGTTTTTCAACAGGCTATACCAAGACTGTTTTTCATAAAATTTTTCAACACGCTATACCAAGACTTCTTCTTATGAAGTTTTTCCCACACGCTATACCAAGTACCAGTACTTGGTTGGTTGCATACAGTATAACTGTTGTCCCGTCATTTCAGTGAAATGCTGTAGGAACAAAGTTAAATATAAATACACTATACAAAGAGGTTTTTTCATGAAGTTTTTCAACAGGCTATACCAAGACTGTTTTTCATGAAATTTTTCAACACGCTATACCAAGACTTCTTCTTATGAAGTTTTTCCCACACGCTATACCAAGTACCAGTACTTGGTTGGTTGCATACAGTATAACTGTTGTCCCGTCATTTCAGTGAAATGCTGTAGGAACAAAGTTAAATATAAATACACTATACAAAGAGTTTGTTTTTGAAGTTTTTCAACAGGCTATACCAAGACTTCTTCTTATGACGTTTTTTCCCACACGCTACACCAAGACTTCTTCTTATGAAGTTTTTCCCACACGCTATACCAAGTACCAGTAGTAGGGGTGTAACGATACACATATTCGTATTGAACCGTTCGGTACGGGGTTCACGGTTTGGTACGTATTACGAACCAAACAATACGTTTGAATAATATTAAATTGCTTTTGAAAAGAAAAATACGGCTGAAATTAGTGGAGCCACTGCGCTCAAACATGGCAACCCACCCAACATAACAAGCTATCCTTCCCTGATTCGTATTGAACCGAACTGAGAATTTTGTGAACCGTTACACCCCTAACCAGTGCTAACTCGGTGGGTTGCATACAGTATAACTGTTGTCCCGTCATTTCAGTGAAATGCTATAGGAACAAAGTTAAATATAAATACACTATACAAAGAGGTTTTTTCATGAAGTTTTTCAACAGGCTATACCAAGACTGTTTTTCATGAAATTTTTCAACACGCTATACCAAGACTTCTTCTTATGAAGTTTTTCCCACACGCTATACCAAGTACCAGTACTTGGTTGGTTGCATACAGTATAACTGTTGTCCCGTCATTTCAGTGAAATGCTGTAGGAACAAAGTTAAATATAAATACACTATACAAAGAGGTTTTTTCATGAAGTTTTTCAACAGGCTATACCAAGACTGTTTTTCATGAAATTTTTCAACACGCTATACCAAGACTTCTTCTTATGAAGTTTTTCCCACACGCTATACCAAGTACCAGTACTTGGTTGGTTGCATAGAGTATAACTGTTGTCCCGTCATTTCAGTGAAATGCTGTAGGAACAAAGTTAAATATAAATACACTATACAAAGAGTTTGTTTTTGAAGTTTTTCAACAGGCTATACCAAGACTTCTTCTTATGACGTTTTTTCCCACACGCTACACCAAGACTTCTTCTTATGAAGTTTTTCCCACACGCTATACCAAGTACCAGTAGTAGGGGTGTAACGATACACATATTCGTATTGAACCGTTCGGTACGGGGTTCACGGTTTGGTACGTATTACGAACCAAACAATACGTTTGAATAATATTAAATTGCTTTTGAAAAGAAAAATACGGCTGAAATTAGTGGAGCCACTGCGCTCAAACATGGCAACCCACCCAACATAACAAGCTATCCTTCCCTGATTCGTATTGAACCGAACTGAGAATTTTGTGAACCGTTACACCCCTAACCAGTGCTAACTCGGTTGGTTGCATACAGTATAACTGTTGTCCCGTCATTTCAGTGAAATGCTATAGGAACAAAGTTAAATATAAATACACTATACAAAGAGGTTTTTTCATGAAGTTTTTCAACAGGCTATACCAAGACTGTTTTTCATGAAATTTTTCAACACGCTATACCAAGACTTCTTCTTATGAAGTTTTTCGCACACGCTATATGGTTGGTTGCATACAGTATAACTGTTGTCCCGTCATTTCAGTGAAATGCTGTAGGAACAAAGTTAAATATAAATACACTATACAAAGAGGTTTTTTCATGAAGTTTTTCAACAGGCTATACCAAGACTGTTTTTCATGAAATTTTTCAACACGCTATACCAAGACTTCTTCTTATGAAGTTTTTCCCACACGCTATACCAAGTACCAGTACTTGGTTGGTTGCATAGAGTATAACTGTTGTCCCGTCATTTCAGTGAAATGCTGTAGGAACAAAGTTAAATATAAATACACTATACAAAGAGTTTGTTTTTGAAGTTTTTCAACAGGCTATACCAAGACTTCTTCTTATGAAGTTTTTCCCACACGCTATACCAAGTACCAGTAGTAGGGGTGTAACGATACACATATTCGTATTGAACCGTTCGGTACGGGGTTCACGGTTTGGTACGTATTACGAACCAAACAATACGTTTGAATAATATTAAATTGCTTTTGAAAAGAAAAATAGGGCTGAAATTAGTGGAGCCACTGCGCTCAAACATGGCAACCCACCCAACATAACAAGCTATCCTTCCCTGATTCGTATTGAACCGAACTGAGAATTTTGTGAACCGTTACACCCCTAACCAGTGCTAACTCGGTTGGTTGCATACAGTATAACTGTTGTCCCGTCATTTCAGTGAAATGCTGTAGGAACAAAGTTAAATATAAATACACTATACAAAGAGGTTTTTTCATGAAGTTTTTCAACAGGCTATACCAAGACTGTTTTTCATGAAATTTTTCAACACGCTATACCAAGACTTCTTCTTATGAAGTTTTTCCCACACGCTATACCAAGTACCAGTACTTGGTTGGTTGCATACAGTATAACTGTTGTCCCGTCATTTCAGTGAAATGCTGTAGGAACAAAGTTAAATATAAATACACTATACAAAGAGGTTTTTTCATGAAGTTTTTCAACAGGCTATACCAAGACTGTTTTTCATGAAATTTTTCAACACGCTATACCAAGACTTCTTCTTATGAAGTTTTTCCCACACGCTATACCAAGTACCAGTACTTGGTTGGTTGCATACAGTATAACTGTTGTCCCGTCATTTCAGTGAAATGCTGTAGGAACAAAGTTAAATATAAATACACTATACAAAGAGTTTGTTTTTGAAGTTTTTCAACAGGCTATACCAAGACTTCTTCTTATGACGTTTTTTCCCACACGCTACACCAAGACTTCTTCTTATGACGTTTTTCCCACACGCTATACCAAGTACCAGTAGTAGGGGTGTAACGATACACATATTCGTATTGAACCGTTCGGTACGGGGTTCACGGTTTGGTACGTATTACGAACCAAACAATACGTTTGAATAATATTAAATTGCTTTTGAAAAGAAAAATACGGCTGAAATTAGTGGAGCCACTGCGCTCAAACATGGCAACCCACCCAACATAACAAGCTATCCTTCCCTGATTCGTATTGAACCGAACTGAGAATTTTGTGAACCGTTACACCCCTAACCAATGCTAACTCGGTTGGTTGCATACAGTATAACTGTTGTCCCGTCATTTCAGTGAAATGCTATAGGAACAAAGTTAAATATAAATACACTATACAAAGAGGTTTTTTCATGAAGTTTTTCAACAGGCTATACCAAGACTGTTTTTCATGAAATTTTTCAACACGCTATACCAAGACTTCTTCTTATGAAGTTTTTCCCACACGCTATATGGTTGGTTGCATACAGTATAACTGTTGTCCCGTCATTTCAGTGAAATGCTGTAGGAACAAAGTTAAATAAAAATACACTATACAAAGAGGTTTTTTCATGAAGTTTTTCAACAGGCTATACCAAGACTGTTTTTCATGAAATTTTTCAACACGCTATACCAAGACTTCTTCTTATGAAGTTTTTCCCACACGCTATACCAAGTACCAGTACTTGGTTGGTTGCATACAGTATAACTGTTGTCCCGTCATTTCAGTGAAATGCTGTAGGAACAAAGTTAAATATAAATACACTATACAAAGAGTTTGTTTTTGAAGTTTTTCAACAGGCTATACCAAGACTTCTTCTTATGACGTTTTTTCCCACACGCTACACCAAGACTTCTTCTTATGAAGTTTTTCCCACACGCTATACCAAGTACCAGTACTTGGTTGGTTGCATACAGTATAACTGTTGTCCCGTCATTTCAGTGAAATGCTGTAGGAACAAAGTTAAATATAAATACACTATACAAAGAGGTTTTTTCATGAAGTTTTTCAACAGGCTATACCAAGACTGTTTTTCATGAAATTTTTCAACACGCTATACCAAGACTTCTTCTTATGAAGTTTTTCCCACACGCTATACCAAGTACCAGTACTTGGTTGGTTGCATACAGTATAACTGTTGTCCCGTCATTTCAGTGAAATGCTGTAGGAACAAAGTTAAATATAAATACACTATACAAAGAGTTTGTTTTTGAAGTTTTTCAACAGGCTATACCAAGACTTCTTCTTATGACGTTTTTTCCCACACGCTACACCAAGACTTCTTCTTATGAAGTTTTTCCCACACGCTATACCAAGTACCAGTAGTAGGGGTGTAACGATACACATATTCGTATTGAACCGTTCGGTACGGGGTTCACGGTTTGGTACGTATTACGAACCAAACAATACGTTTGAATAATATTAAATTGCTTTTGAAAAGAAAAATACAGCTGAAATTAGTGGAGCCACTGCGCTCAAACATGGCAACCCACCCAACATAACAAGCTATCCTTCCCTGATTCGTATTGAACCGAACTGAGAATTTTGTGAACCGTTACACCCCTAACCAGTGCTAACTCGGTTGGTTGCATACAGTATAACTGTTGTCCCGTCATTTCAGTGAAATGCTATAGGAACAAAGTTAAATATAAATACACTATACAAAGAGGTTTTTTCATGAAGTTTTTCAACAGGCTATACCAAGACTGTTTTTCATAAAATTTTTCAACACGCTATACCAAGACTTCTTCTTATGAAGTTTTTCCCACACGCTATACCAAGTACCAGTACTTGGTTGGTTGCATACAGTATAACTGTTGTCCCGTCATTTCAGTGAAATGCTGTAGGAACAAAGTTAAATATAAATACACTATACAAAGAGGTTTTTTCATGAAGTTTTTCAACAGGCTATACCAAGACTGTTTTTCATGAAATTTTTCAACACGCTATACCAAGACTTCTTCTTATGAAGTTTTTCCCACACGCTATACCAAGTACCAGTACTTGGTTGGTTGCATACAGTATAACTGTTGTCCCGTCATTTCAGTGAAATGCTGTAGGAACAAAGTTAAATATAAATACACTATACAAAGAGTTTGTTTTTGAAGTTTTTCAACAGGCTATACCAAGACTTCTTCTTATGACGTTTTTTCCCACACGCTACACCAAGACTTCTTCTTATGAAGTTTTTCCCACACGCTATACCAAGTACCAGTAGTAGGGGTGTAACGATACACATATTCGTATTGAACCGTTCGGTACGGGGTTCACGGTTTGGTACGTATTACGAACCAAACAATACGTTTGAATAATATTAAATTGCTTTTGAAAAGAAAAATACGGCTGAAATTAGTGGAGCCACTGCGCTCAAACATGGCAACCCACCCAACATAACAAGCTATCCTTCCCTGATTCGTATTGAACCGAACTGAGAATTTTGTGAACCGTTACACCCCTAACCAGTGCTAACTCGGTTGGTTGCATACAGTATAACTGTTGTCCCGTCATTTCAGTGAAATGCTATAGGAACAAAGTTAAATATAAATACACTATACAAAGAGGTTTTTTCATGAAGTTTTTCAACAGGCTATACCAAGACTGTTTTTCATGAAATTTTTCAACACGCTATACCAAGACTTCTTCTTATGAAGTTTTTCCCACACGCTATACCAAGTACCAGCACTTGGTTGGTTGCATACAGTATAACTGTTGTCCCGTCATTTCAGTGAAATGCTGTAGGAACAAAGTTAAATATAAATACACTATACAAAGAGGTTTTTTCATGAAGTTTTTCAACAGGCTATACCAAGACTGTTTTTCATGAAATTTTTCAACACGCTATACCAAGACTTCTTCTTATGAAGTTTTTCCCACACGCTATACCAAGTACCAGTACTTGGTTGGTTGCATAGAGTATAACTGTTGTCCCGTCATTTCAGTGAAATGCTGTAGGAACAAAGTTAAATATAAATACACTATACAAAGAGTTTGTTTTTGAAGTTTTTCAACAGGCTATACCAAGACTTCTTCTTATGACGTTTTTTCCCACACGCTACACCAAGACTTCTTCTTATGAAGTTTTTCCCACACGCTATACCAAGTACCAGTAGTAGGGGTGTAACGATACACATATTCGTATTGAACCGTTCGGTACGGGGTTCACGGTTTGGTACGTATTACGAACCAAACAATACGTTTGAATAATATTAAATTGCTTTTGAAAAGAAAAATACGGCTGAAATTAGTGGAGCCACTGCGCTCAAACATGGCAACCCACCCAACATAACAAGCTATCCTTCCCTGATTCGTATTGAACCGAACTGAGAATTTTGTGAACCGTTACACCCCTAACCAGTGCTAACTCGGTTGGTTGCATACAGTATAACTGTTGTCCCGTCATTTCAGTGAAATGCTATAGGAACAAAGTTAAATATAAATACACTATACAAAGAGGTTTTTTCATGAAGTTTTTCAACAGGCTATACCAAGACTGTTTTTCATGAAATTTTTCAACACGCTATACCAAGACTTCTTCTTATGAAGTTTTTCGCACACGCTATATGGTTGGTTGCATACAGTATAACTGTTGTCCCGTCATTTCAGTGAAATGCTGTAGGAACAAAGTTAAATATAAATACACTATACAAAGAGGTTTTTTCATGAAGTTTTTCAACAGGCTATACCAAGACTGTTTTTCATGAAATTTTTCAACACGCTATACCAAGACTTCTTCTTATGAAGTTTTTCCCACACGCTATACCAAGTACCAGTACTTGGTTGGTTGCATAGAGTATAACTGTTGTCCCGTCATTTCAGTGAAATGCTGTAGGAACAAAGTTAAATATAAATACACTATACAAAGAGTTTGTTTTTGAAGTTTTTCAACAGGCTATACCAAGACTTCTTCTTATGAAGTTTTTCCCACACGCTATACCAAGTACCAGTAGTAGGGGTGTAACGATACACATATTCGTATTGAACCGTTCGGTACGGGGTTCACGGTTTGGTACGTATTACGAACCAAACAATACGTTTGAATAATATTAAATTGCTTTTGAAAAGAAAAATAGGGCTGAAATTAGTGGAGCCACTGCGCTCAAACATGGCAACCCACCCAACATAACAAGCTATCCTTCCCTGATTCGTATTGAACCGAACTGAGAATTTTGTGAACCGTTACACCCCTAACCAGTGCTAACTCGGTTGGTTGCATACAGTATAACTGTTGTCCCGTCATTTCAGTGAAATGCTGTAGGAACAAAGTTAAATATAAATACACTATACAAAGAGGTTTTTTCATGAAGTTTTTCAACAGGCTATACCAAGACTGTTTTTCATGAAATTTTTCAACACGCTATACCAAGACTTCTTCTTATGAAGTTTTTCCCACACGCTATACCAAGTACCAGTACTTGGTTGGTTGCATACAGTATAACTGTTGTCCCGTCATTTCAGTGAAATGCTGTAGGAACAAAGTTAAATATAAATACACTATACAAAGAGGTTTTTTCATGAAGTTTTTCAACAGGCTATACCAAGACTGTTTTTCATGAAATTTTTCAACACGCTATACCAAGACTTCTTCTTATGAAGTTTTTCCCACACGCTATACCAAGTACCAGTACTTGGTTGGTTGCATAGAGTATAACTGTTGTCCCGTCATTTCAGTGAAATGCTGTAGGAACAAAGTTAAATATAAATACACTATACAAAGAGTTTGTTTTTGAAGTTTTTCAACAGGCTATACCAAGACTTCTTCTTATGACGTTTTTTCCCACACGCTACACCAAGACTTCTTCTTATGAAGTTTTTCCCACACGCTATACCAAGTACCAGTAGTAGGGGTGTAACGATACACATATTCGTATTGAACCGTTCGGTACGGGGTTCACGGTTTGGTACGTATTACGAACCAAACAATACGTTTGAATAATATTAAATTGCTTTTGAAAAGAAAAATACGGCTGAAATTAGTGGAGCCACTGCGCTCAAACATGGCAACCCACCCAACATAACAAGCTATCCTTCCCTGATTCGTATTGAACCGAACTGAGAATTTTGTGAACCGTTACACCCCTAACCAGTGCTAACTCGGTTGGTTGCATACAGTATAACTGTTGTCCCGTCATTTCAGTGAAATGCTATAGGAACAAAGTTAAATATAAATACACTATACAAAGAGGTTTTTTCATGAAGTTTTTCAACAGGCTATACCAAGACTGTTTTTCATGAAATTTTTCAACACGCTATACCAAGACTTCTTCTTATGAAGTTTTTCCCACACGCTATACCAAGTACCAGTACTTGGTTGGTTGCATACAGTATAACTGTTGTCCCGTCATTTCAGTGAAATGCTGTAGGAACAAAGTTAAATATAAATACACTATACAAAGAGGTTTTTTCATGAAGTTTTTCAACAGGCTATACCAAGACTGTTTTTCATGAAATTTTTCAACACGCTATACCAAGACTTCTTCTTATGAAGTTTTTCCCACACGCTATACCAAGTACCAGTACTTGGTTGGTTGCATAGAGTATAACTGTTGTCCCGTCATTTCAGTGAAATGCTGTAGGAACAAAGTTAAATATAAATACACTATACAAAGAGTTTGTTTTTGAAGTTTTTCAACAGGCTATACCAAGACTTCTTCTTATGACGTTTTTTCCCACACGCTACACCAAGACTTCTTCTTATGAAGTTTTTCCCACACGCTATACCAAGTACCAGTAGTAGGGGTGTAACGATACACATATTCGTATTGAACCGTTCGGTACGGGGTTCACGGTTTGGTACGTATTACGAACCAAACAATACGTTTGAATAATATTAAATTGCTTTTGAAAAGAAAAATACGGCTGAAATTAGTGGAGCCACTGCGCTCAAACATGGCAACCCACCCAACATAACAAGCTATCCTTCCCTGATTCGTATTGAACCGAACTGAGAATTTTGTGAACCGTTACACCCCTAACCAGTGCTAACTCGGTTGGTTGCATACAGTATAACTGTTGTCCCGTCATTTCAGTGAAATGCTATAGGAACAAAGTTAAATATAAATACACTATACAAAGAGGTTTTTTCATGAAGTTTTTCAACAGGCTATACCAAGACTGTTTTTCATGAAATTTTTCAACACGCTATACCAAGACTTCTTCTTATGAAGTTTTTCGCACACGCTATATGGTTGGTTGCATACAGTATAACTGTTGTCCCGTCATTTCAGTGAAATGCTGTAGGAACAAAGTTAAATATAAATACACTATACAAAGAGGTTTTTTCATGAAGTTTTTCAACAGGCTATACCAAGACTGTTTTTCATGAAATTTTTCAACACGCTATACCAAGACTTCTTCTTATGAAGTTTTTCCCACACGCTATACCAAGTACCAGTACTTGGTTGGTTGCATAGAGTATAACTGTTGTCCCGTCATTTCAGTGAAATGCTGTAGGAACAAAGTTAAATATAAATACACTATACAAAGAGTTTGTTTTTGAAGTTTTTCAACAGGCTATACCAAGACTTCTTCTTATGAAGTTTTTCCCACACGCTATACCAAGTACCAGTAGTAGGGGTGTAACGATACACATATTCGTATTGAACCGTTCGGTACGGGGTTCACGGTTTGGTACGTATTACGAACCAAACAATACGTTTGAATAATATTAAATTGCTTTTGAAAAGAAAAATAGGGCTGAAATTAGTGGAGCCACTGCGCTCAAACATGGCAACCCACCCAACATAACAAGCTATCCTTCCCTGATTCGTATTGAACCGAACTGAGAATTTTGTGAACCGTTACACCCCTAACCAGTGCTAACTCGGTTGGTTGCATACAGTATAACTGTTGTCCCGTCATTTCAGTGAAATGCTGTAGGAACAAAGTTAAATATAAATACACTATACAAAGAGGTTTTTTCATGAAGTTTTTCAACAGGCTATACCAAGACTGTTTTTCATGAAATTTTTCAACACGCTATACCAAGACTTCTTCTTATGAAGTTTTTCCCACACGCTATACCAAGTACCAGTACTTGGTTGGTTGCATACAGTATAACTGTTGTCCCGTCATTTCAGTGAAATGCTGTAGGAACAAAGTTAAATATAAATACACTATACAAAGAGGTTTTTTCATGAAGTTTTTCAACAGGCTATACCAAGACTGTTTTTCATGAAATTTTTCAACACGCTATACCAAGACTTCTTCTTATGAAGTTTTTCCCACACGCTATACCAAGTACCAGTACTTGGTTGGTTGCATAGAGTATAACTGTTGTCCCGTCATTTCAGTGAAATGCTGTAGGAACAAAGTTAAATATAAATACACTATACAAAGAGTTTGTTTTTGAAGTTTTTCAACAGGCTATACCAAGACTTCTTCTTATGACGTTTTTTCCCACACGCTACACCAAGACTTCTTCTTATGAAGTTTTTCCCACACGCTATACCAAGTACCAGTAGTAGGGGTGTAACGATACACATATTCGTATTGAACCGTTCGGTACGGGGTTCACGGTTTGGTACGTATTACGAACCAAACAATACGTTTGAATAATATTAAATTGCTTTTGAAAAGAAAAATACGGCTGAAATTAGTGGAGCCACTGCGCTCAAACATGGCAACCCACCCAACATAACAAGCTATCCTTCCCTGATTCGTATTGAACCGAACTGAGAATTTTGTGAACCGTTACACCCCTAACCAGTGCTAACTCGGTTGGTTGCATACAGTATAACTGTTGTCCCGTCATTTCAGTGAAATGCTATAGGAACAAAGTTAAATATAAATACACTATACAAAGAGGTTTTTTCATGAAGTTTTTCAACAGGCTATACCAAGACTGTTTTTCATGAAATTTTTCAACACGCTATACCAAGACTTCTTCTTATGAAGTTTTTCCCACACGCTATATGGTTGGTTGCATACAGTATAACTGTTGTCCCGTCATTTCAGTGAAATGCTGTAGGAACAAAGTTAAATAAAAATACACTATACAAAGAGGTTTTTTCATGAAGTTTTTCAACAGGCTATACCAAGACTGTTTTTCATGAAATTTTTCAACACGCTATACCAAGACTTCTTCTTATGAAGTTTTTCCCACACGCTATACCAAGTACCAGTACTTGGTTGGTTGCATACAGTATAACTGTTGTCCCGTCATTTCAGTGAAATGCTGTAGGAACAAAGTTAAATATAAATACACTATACAAAGAGTTTGTTTTTGAAGTTTTTCAACAGGCTATACCAAGACTTCTTCTTATGACGTTTTTTCCCACACGCTACACCAAGACTTCTTCTTATGAAGTTTTTCCCACACGCTATACCAAGTACCAGTACTTGGTTGGTTGCATACAGTATAACTGTTGTCCCGTCATTTCAGTGAAATGCTGTAGGAACAAAGTTAAATATAAATACACTATACAAAGAGGTTTTTTCATGAAGTTTTTCAACAGGCTATACCAAGACTGTTTTTCATGAAATTTTTCAACACGCTATACCAAGACTTCTTCTTATGAAGTTTTTCCCACACGCTATACCAAGTACCAGTACTTGGTTGGTTGCATACAGTATAACTGTTGTCCCGTCATTTCAGTGAAATGCTGTAGGAACAAAGTTAAATATAAATACACTATACAAAGAGTTTGTTTTTGAAGTTTTTCAACAGGCTATACCAAGACTTCTTCTTATGACGTTTTTTCCCACACGCTACACCAAGACTTCTTCTTATGAAGTTTTTCCCACACGCTATACCAAGTACCAGTAGTAGGGGTGTAACGATACACATATTCGTATTGAACCGTTCGGTACGGGGTTCACGGTTTGGTACGTATTACGAACCAAACAATACGTTTGAATAATATTAAATTGCTTTTGAAAAGAAAAATACAGCTGAAATTAGTGGAGCCACTGCGCTCAAACATGGCAACCCACCCAACATAACAAGCTATCCTTCCCTGATTCGTATTGAACCGAACTGAGAATTTTGTGAACCGTTACACCCCTAACCAGTGCTAACTCGGTTGGTTGCATACAGTATAACTGTTGTCCCGTCATTTCAGTGAAATGCTATAGGAACAAAGTTAAATATAAATACACTATACAAAGAGGTTTTTTCATGAAGTTTTTCAACAGGCTATACCAAGACTGTTTTTCATAAAATTTTTCAACACGCTATACCAAGACTTCTTCTTATGAAGTTTTTCCCACACGCTATACCAAGTACCAGTACTTGGTTGGTTGCATACAGTATAACTGTTGTCCCGTCATTTCAGTGAAATGCTGTAGGAACAAAGTTAAATATAAATACACTATACAAAGAGGTTTTTTCATGAAGTTTTTCAACAGGCTATACCAAGACTGTTTTTCATGAAATTTTTCAACACGCTATACCAAGACTTCTTCTTATGAAGTTTTTCCCACACGCTATACCAAGTACCAGTACTTGGTTGGTTGCATACAGTATAACTGTTGTCCCGTCATTTCAGTGAAATGCTGTAGGAACAAAGTTAAATATAAATACACTATACAAAGAGTTTGTTTTTGAAGTTTTTCAACAGGCTATACCAAGACTTCTTCTTATGACGTTTTTTCCCACACGCTACACCAAGACTTCTTCTTATGAAGTTTTTCCCACACGCTATACCAAGTACCAGTAGTAGGGGTGTAACGATACACATATTCGTATTGAACCGTTCGGTACGGGGTTCACGGTTTGGTACGTATTACGAACCAAACAATACGTTTGAATAATATTAAATTGCTTTTGAAAAGAAAAATACGGCTGAAATTAGTGGAGCCACTGCGCTCAAACATGGCAACCCACCCAACATAACAAGCTATCCTTCCCTGATTCGTATTGAACCGAACTGAGAATTTTGTGAACCGTTACACCCCTAACCAGTGCTAACTCGGTTGGTTGCATACAGTATAACTGTTGTCCCGTCATTTCAGTGAAATGCTATAGGAACAAAGTTAAATATAAATACACTATACAAAGAGGTTTTTTCATGAAGTTTTTCAACAGGCTATACCAAGACTGTTTTTCATGAAATTTTTCAACACGCTATACCAAGACTTCTTCTTATGAAGTTTTTCCCACACGCTATACCAAGTACCAGTACTTGGTTGGTTGCATACAGTATAACTGTTGTCCCGTCATTTCAGTGAAATGCTGTAGGAACAAAGTTAAATATAAATACACTATACAAAGAGGTTTTTTCATGAAGTTTTTCAACAGGCTATACCAAGACTGTTTTTCATGAAATTTTTCAACACGCTATACCAAGACTTCTTCTTATGAAGTTTTTCCCACACGCTATACCAAGTACCAGTACTTGGTTGGTTGCATACAGTATAACTGTTGTCCCGTCATTTCAGTGAAATGCTGTAGGAACAAAGTTAAATATAAATACACTATACAAAGAGGTTTTTTCATGAAGTTTTTCAACAGGCTATACCAAGACTGTTTTTCATGAAATTTTTCAACACGCTATACCAAGACTTCTTCTTATGAAGTTTTTCCCACACGCTATACCAAGTACCAGTACTTGGTTGGTTGCATAGAGTATAACTGTTGTCCCGTCATTTCAGTGAAATGCTGTAGGAACAAAGTTAAATATAAATACACTATACAAAGAGTTTGTTTTTGAAGTTTTTCAACAGGCTATACCAAGACTTCTTCTTATGATGTTTTTTCCCACACGCTACACCAAGACTTCTTCTTATGAAGTTTTTCCCACACGCTATACCAAGTACCAGTAGTAGGGGTGTAACGATACACATATTCGTATTGAACCGTTCGGTACGGGGTTCACGGTTTGGTACGTATTACGAACCAAACAATACGTTTGAATAATATTAAATTGCTTTTGAAAAGAAAAATACGGCTGAAATTAGTGGAGCCACTGCGCTCAAACATGGCAACCCACCCAACATAACAAGCTATCCTTCCCTGATTCGTATTGAACCGAACTGAGAATTTTGTGAACCGTTACACCCCTAACCAGTGCTAACTCAGTTGGTTGCATACAGTATAACTGTTGTCCCGTCATTTCAGTGAAATGCTATAGGAACAAAGTTAAATATAAATACACTATACAAAGAGGTTTTTTCATGAAGTTTTTCAACAGGCTATACCAAGACTGTTTTTCATGAA
The DNA here is from genome assembly GCF_023349555.1 of Cebidichthys violaceus. Lineage (NCBI taxonomy): Eukaryota > Metazoa > Chordata > Actinopteri > Perciformes > Stichaeidae > Cebidichthys > Cebidichthys violaceus. The sequence continues at coordinate 16,335,299 of NW_027176483.1, forward strand.
ATTTTTCAACACGCTATACCAAGACTTCTTCTTATGAAGTTTTTCGCACACGCTATATGGTTGGTTGCATACAGTATAACTGTTGTCCCGTCATTTCAGTGAAATGCTGTAGGAACAAAGTTAAATATAAATACACTATACAAAGAGGTTTTTTCATGAAGTTTTTCAACAGGCTATACCAAGACTGTTTTTCATGAAATTTTTCAACACGCTATACCAAGACTTCTTCTTATGAAGTTTTTCCCACACGCTATACCAAGTACCAGTACTTGGTTGGTTGCATAGAGTATAACTGTTGTCCCGTCATTTCAGTGAAATGCTGTAGGAACAAAGTTAAATATAAATACACTATACAAAGAGTTTGTTTTTGAAGTTTTTCAACAGGCTATACCAAGACTTCTTCTTATGAAGTTTTTCCCACACGCTATACCAAGTACCAGTAGTAGGGGTGTAACGATACACATATTCGTATTGAACCGTTCGGTACGGGGTTCACGGTTTGGTACGTATTACGAACCAAACAATACGTTTGAATAATATTAAATTGCTTTTGAAAAGAAAAATAGGGCTGAAATTAGTGGAGCCACTGCGCTCAAACATGGCAACCCACCCAACATAACAAGCTATCCTTCCCTGATTCGTATTGAACCGAACTGAGAATTTTGTGAACCGTTACACCCCTAACCAGTGCTAACTCGGTTGGTTGCATACAGTATAACTGTTGTCCCGTCATTTCAGTGAAATGCTGTAGGAACAAAGTTAAATATAAATACACTATACAAAGAGGTTTTTTCATGAAGTTTTTCAACAGGCTATACCAAGACTGTTTTTCATGAAATTTTTCAACACGCTATACCAAGACTTCTTCTTATGAAGTTTTTCCCACACGCTATACCAAGTACCAGTACTTGGTTGGTTGCATACAGTATAACTGTTGTCCCGTCATTTCAGTGAAATGCTGTAGGAACAAAGTTAAATATAAATACACTATACAAAGAGGTTTTTTCATGAAGTTTTTCAACAGGCTATACCAAGACTGTTTTTCATGAAATTTTTCAACACGCTATACCAAGACTTCTTCTTATGAAGTTTTTCCCACACGCTATACCAAGTACCAGTACTTGGTTGGTTGCATAGAGTATAACTGTTGTCCCGTCATTTCAGTGAAATGCTGTAGGAACAAAGTTAAATATAAATACACTATACAAAGAGTTTGTTTTTGAAGTTTTTCAACAGGCTATACCAAGACTTCTTCTTATGACGTTTTTTCCCACACGCTACACCAAGACTTCTTCTTATGAAGTTTTTCCCACACGCTATACCAAGTACCAGTAGTAGGGGTGTAACGATACACATATTCGTATTGAACCGTTCGGTACGGGGTTCACGGTTTGGTACGTATTACGAACCAAACAATACGTTTGAATAATATTAAATTGCTTTTGAAAAGAAAAATACGGCTGAAATTAGTGGAGCCACTGCGCTCAAACATGGCAACCCACCCAACATAACAAGCTATCCTTCCCTGATTCGTATTGAACCGAACTGAGAATTTTGTGAACCGTTACACCCCTAACCAGTGCTAACTCGGTTGGTTGCATACAGTATAACTGTTGTCCCGTCATTTCAGTGAAATGCTGTAGGAACAAAGTTAAATATAAATACACTATACAAAGAGGTTTTTTCATGAAGTTTTTCAACAGGCTATACCAAGACTGTTTTTCATGAAATTTTTCAACACGCTATACCAAGACTTCTTCTTATGAAGTTTTTCCCACACGCTATACCAAGTACCAGTACTTGGTTGGTTGCATAGAGTATAACTGTTGTCCCGTCATTTCAGTGAAATGCTGTAGGAACAAAGTTAAATATAAATACACTATACAAAGAGTTTGTTTTTGAAGTTTTTCAACAGGCTATACCAAGACTTCTTCTTATGAAGTTTTTCCCACACGCTATACCAAGTACCAGTAGTAGGGGTGTAACGATACACATATTCGTATTGAACCGTTCGGTACGGGGTTCACGGTTTGGTACGTATTACGAACCAAACAATACGTTTGAATAATATTAAATTGCTTTTGAAAAGAAAAATAGGGCTGAAATTAGTGGAGCCACTGCGCTCAAACATGGCAACCCACCCAACATAACAAGCTATCCTTCCCTGATTCGTATTGAACCGAACTGAGAATTTTGTGAACCGTTACACCCCTAACCAGTGCTAACTCGGTTGGTTGCATACAGTATAACTGTTGTCCCGTCATTTCAGTGAAATGCTGTAGGAACAAAGTTAAATATAAATACACTATACAAAGAGGTTTTTTCATGAAGTTTTTCAACAGGCTATACCAAGACTGTTTTTCATGAAATTTTTCAACACGCTATACCAAGACTTCTTCTTATGAAGTTTTTCCCACACGCTATACCAAGTACCAGTACTTGGTTGGTTGCATACAGTATAACTGTTGTCCCGTCATTTCAGTGAAATGCTGTAGGAACAAAGTTAAATATAAATACACTATACAAAGAGGTTTTTTCATGAAGTTTTTCAACAGGCTATACCAAGACTGTTTTTCATGAAATTTTTCAACACGCTATACCAAGACTTCTTCTTATGAAGTTTTTCCCACACGCTATACCAAGTACCAGTACTTGGTTGGTTGCATAGAGTATAACTGTTGTCCCGTCATTTCAGTGAAATGCTGTAGGAACAAAGTTAAATATAAATACACTATACAAAGAGTTTGTTTTTGAAGTTTTTCAACAGGCTATACCAAGACTTCTTCTTATGACGTTTTTTCCCACACGCTACACCAAGACTTCTTCTTATGAAGTTTTTCCCACACGCTATACCAAGTACCAGTAGTAGGGGTGTAACGATACACATATTCGTATTGAACCGTTCGGTACGGGGTTCACGGTTTGGTACGTATTACGAACCAAACAATACGTTTGAATAATATTAAATTGCTTTTGAAAAGAAAAATACGGCTGAAATTAGTGGAGCCACTGCGCTCAAACATGGCAACCCACCCAACATAACAAGCTATCCTTCCCTGATTCGTATTGAACCGAACTGAGAATTTTGTGAACCGTTACACCCCTAACCAGTGCTAACTCGGTTGGTTGCATACAGTATAACTGTTGTCCCGTCATTTCAGTGAAATGCTATAGGAACAAAGTTAAATATAAATACACTATACAAAGAGGTTTTTTCATGAAGTTTTTCAACAGGCTATACCAAGACTGTTTTTCATGAAATTTTTCAACACGCTATACCAAGACTTCTTCTTATGAAGTTTTTCCCACACGCTATATGGTTGGTTGCATACAGTATAAATGTTGTCCCGTCATTTCAGTGAAATGCTGTAGGAACAAAGTTAAATAAAAATACACTATACAAAGAGGTTTTTTCATTAAGTTTTTCAACAGGCTATACCAAGACTGTTTTTCATGAAATTTTTCAACACGCTATACCAAGACTTCTTCTTATGAAGTTTTTCCCACACGCTATACCAAGTACCAGTACTTGGTTGGTTGCATAGAGTATAACTGTTGTCCCGTCATTTCAGTGAAATGCTGTAGGAACAAAGTTAAATATAAATACACTATACAAAGAGTTTGTTTTTGAAGTTTTTCAACAGGCTATACCAAGACTTCTTCTTATGACGTTTTTCCCACACGCTATACCAAGTACCAGTAGTAGGGGTGTAACGATACACATATTCGTATTGAACCGTTCGGTACGGGGTTCACGGTTTGGTACGTATTACGAACCAAACAATACGTTTGAATAATATTAAATTGCTTTTGAAAAGAAAAATACGGCTGAAATTAGTGGAGCCACTGCGCTCAAACATGGCAACCCACCCAACATAACAAGCTATCCTTCCCTGATTCGTATTGAACCGAACTGAGAATTTTGTGAACCGTTACACCCCTAACCAGTGCTAACTCGGTTGGTTGCATACAGTATAACTGTTGTCCCGTCATTTCAGTGAAATGCTATAGGAACAAAGTTAAATATAAATACACTATACAAAGAGGTTTTTTCATGAAGTTTTTCAACAGGCTATACCAAGACTGTTTTTCATGAAATTTTTCAACACGCTATACCAAGACTTCTTCTTATGAAGTTTTTCCCACACGCTATACCAAGTACCAGTACTTGGTTGGTTGCATACAGTATAACTGTTGTCCCGTCATTTCAGTGAAATGCTGTAGGAACAAAGTTAAATATAAATACACTATACAAAGAGGTTTTTTCATGAAGTTTTTCAACAGGCTATACCAAGACTGTTTTTCATGAAATTTTTCAACACGCTATACCAAGACTTCTTCTTATGAAGTTTTTCCCACACGCTATACCAAGTACCAGTACTTGGTTGGTTGCATACAGTATAACTGTTGTCCCGTCATTTCAGTGAAATGCTGTAGGAACAAAGTTAAATATAAATACACTATACAAAGAGGTTTTTTCATGAAGTTTTTCAACAGGCTATACCAAGACTGTTTTTCATGAAATTTTTCAACACGCTATACCAAGACTCCTTCTTATGAACTTTTTCCCACACACTATACCAAGTACCAGTACTTGGTTGGTTGCATACAGTATAACTGTTGTCCCGTCATTTCAGTGAAATGCTGTAGGAACAAAGTTAAATATAAATACACTATACAAAGAGGTTTTTTCATGAAGTTTTTTAACAGGCTATACCAAGACTGTTTTTCATGAAATTTTTCAACACGCTATACCAAGACTTCTTCTTATGAAGTTTTTCCCAAATGCTATACCAAGTATCAGTACTTGGTTGGTTGCATAGAGTATAACTGTTGTCCCGTCATTTCAGTGAAATGCTGTAGGAACAAAGTTAAATATAAATACACTATACAAAGAGTTTTTTTCATGAAGTTTTTCAACAGGCTATACCAAGACTGTTTTTCATGAAATTTTTCAACACGCTATACCAAGACTTCTTCTTATGAAGTTTTTCCCACACGCTATACCAAGTACCAGTACTTGGTTGGTTGCATAGAGTATAACTGTTGTCCCGTCATTTCAGTGAAATGCTGTAGGAACAAAGTTAAATATAAATACACTATACAAAGAGGTTTTTTCAAGAAGTTTTTCAACAGGCTATACCAAGACTGTTTTTCATGAAATTTTTCAACACGCTATACCAAGACTTCTTCTTATGAAGTTTTTCCCACACGCTATACCAAGTACCAGTACTTGGTTGGTTGCATACAGTATAACTGTTGTCCCGTCATTTCAGTGAAATGCTGTAGGAACAAAGTTAAATATAAATACACTATACAAAGAGGTTTTTTCATGAAGTTTTTCAACAGGCTATACCAAGACTGTTTTTCATGAAATTTTTCAACACACTATACCAAGACTTCTTCTTATGAAGTTTTTCCCACATGCTATACCAAGTACCAGTACTTGGTTGGTTGCATAGAGTATAACTGTTGTCCCGTCATTTCAGTGAAATGCTGTAGGAACAAAGTTAAATATAAATACACTATACAAAGAGTTTGTTTTTGAAGTTTTTCAACAGGCTATACCAAGACTTCTTCTCATGACGTTTTTTCCCACACGCTATACCAAGACTTCTTCTTATGAAGTTTTTCCCACACGCTATACCAAGTACCAGTAGTAGGGGTGTAACGATACACATATTCGTATTGAACCGTTCGGTACGGGGTTCACGGTTTGGTACGTATTACGAACCAAACAATACGTTTGAATAATATTAAATTGCTTTTGAAAAGAAAAATACGGCTGAAATTAGTGGAGCCACTGCGCTCAAACATGGCAACCCACCCAACATAACAAGCTATCCTTCCCTGATTCGTATTGAACCGAACTGAGAATTTTGTGAACCGTTACACCCCTAACCAGTGCTAACTCGGTTGGTTGCATACAGTATAACTGTTGTCCCGTCATTTCAGTGAAATGCTATAGGAACAAAGTTAAATATAAATACACTATACAAAGAGGTTTTTTCATGAAGTTTTTCAACAGGCTATACCAAGACTGTTTTTCATGAAATTTTTCAACACGCTATACCAAGACTTCTTCTTATGAAGTTTTTCCCACACGCTATACCAAGTACCAGTACTTGGTTGGTTGCATACAGTATAACTGTTGTCCCGTCATTTCAGTGAAATGCTGTAGGAACAAAGTTAAATAAAAATACACTATACAAAGAGGTTTTTTCATGAAGTTTTTCAACAGGCTATACCAAGACTGTTTTTCATGAAATTTTTCAACATGCTATACCAAGACTTCTTCTTATGAAGTTTTTCCCACACGCTATACCAAGTACCAGTACTTGGTTGGTTGCATACAGTATAACTGTTGTCCCGTCATTTCAGTGAAATGCTGTAGGAACAAAGTAAAATATAAATACACTATACAAAGAGGTTTTTTCATGAAGTTTTTCAACAGGCTATACCAAGACTGTTTTTCATGAAATTTTTCAACACGCTATACCCAGACTTCTTCTTATGAAGTTTTTCCCACACGCTATACCAAGTACCAGTACTTGGTTGGTTGCATAGAGTATAACTGTTGTCCCGTCATTTCAGTGAAATGCTGTAGGAACAAAGTTAAATATAAATACACTATACAAAGAGTTTGTTTTTGAAGTTTTTCAACAGGCTATACCAAGACTTCTTCTTATGACGTTTTTCCCACACGCTATACCAAGACTTCTTCTTATGAAGTTTTTCCCACACGCTATACCAAGTACCAGTAGTAGGGGAGTAACGATACACATATTCGTATTGAACCGTTCGGTACGGGGTTCACGGTTTGGTACGTATTACGAACCAAACAATACGTTTGAATAATATTAAATTGCTTTTGAAAAGAAAAATACGGCTGAAATTAGTGGAGCCACTGCGCTCAAACATGGCAACCCACCCAACATAACAAGCTATCCTTCCCTGATTCGTATTGAACCGAACTGAGAATTTTGTGAACCGTTACACCCCTAACCAGTGCTAACTCGATTGGTTGCATACAGTATAACTGTTGTCCCGTCATTTCAGTGAAATGCTATAGGAACAAAGTTAAATATAAATACACTATACAAAGAGGTTTTTTCATGAAGTTTTTCAACAGGCTGTACCAAGACTGTTTTTCATGAAATTTTTCAACACGCTATACCAAGACTTCTTCTTATGAAGTTTTTCCCACACGCTATACCAAGTACCAGTACTTGGTTGGTTGCATACAGTATAACTGTTGTCCCGTCATTTCAGTGAAATGCTGTAGGAACAAAGTTAAATAAAAATACACTATACAAAGAGGTTTTTTCATGAAGTTTTTCAACAGGCTATACCAAGACTGTTTTTCATGAAATTTTTCAACACGCTATACCAAGACTTCTTCTTATGAAGTTTTTCCCACACGCTATACCAAGTACCAGTACTTGGTTGGTTGCATACAGTATAACTGTTGTCCCGTCATTTCAGTGAAATGCTGTAGGAACAAAGTAAAATATAAATACACTATACAAAGAGGTTTTTTCATGAAGTTTTTCAACAGGCTATACCAAGACTGTTTTTCATGAAATTTTTCAACACGCTATACCCAGACTTCTTCTTATGAAGTTTTTCCCACACGCTATACCAAGTACCAGTACTTGGTTGGTTGCATAGAGTATAACTGTTGTCCCGTCATTTCAGTGAAATGCTGTAGGAACAAAGTTAAATATAAATACACTATACAAAGAGTTCGTTTTTGAAGTTTTTCAACAGGCTATACCAAGACTTCTTCTTATGACGTTTTTCCCACACGCTATACCAAGACTTCTTCTTATGAAGTTTTTCCCACACGCTATACCAAGTACCAGTAGTAGGGGTGTAACGATACACATATTCGTATTGAACCGTTCGGTACGGGGTTCACGGTTTGGTACGTATTACGAACCAAACAATACGTTTGAATAATATTAAATTGCTTTTGAAAAGAAAAATACGGCTGAAATTAGTGGAGCCACTGCGCTCAAACATGGCAACCCACCCAACATAACAAGCTATCCTTCCCTGATTCGTATTGAACCGAACTGAGAATTTTGTGAACCGTTACACCCCTAACCAGTGCTAACTCGATTGGTTGCATACAGTATAACTGTTGTCCCGTCATTTCAGTGAAATGCTATAGGAACAAAGTTAAATATAAATACACTATACAAAGAGGTTTTTTCATGAAGTTTTTCAACAGGCTATACCAAGACTGTTTTTCATGAAATTTTTCAACACGCTATACCAAGACTTCTTCTTATGAAGTTTTTCCCACACGCTATACCAAGTACCAGTACTTGGTTGGTTGCATACAGTATAACTGTTGTCCCGTCATTTCAGTGAAATGCTGTAGGAACAAAGTTAAATATAAATACACTATACAAAGAGGTTTTTTCATGAAGTTTTTCAACAGGCTATACCAAGACTGTTTTTCATGAAATTTTTCAACACGCTATACCAAGACTTCTTCTTATGAAGTTTTTCCCACACGCTATACCAAGTACCAGTACTTAGTTGGTTGCATACAGTATAACTGTTGTCCCGTCATTTCAGTGAAATGCTGTAGGAACAAAGTTAAATATAAATACACTATACAAAGAGGTTTTTTCATGAAGTTTTTCAACAGGCTATACCAAGACTGTTTTTCATGAAATTTTTCAACACGCTATACCAAGACTCCTTCTTATGAACTTTTTCCCACACACTATACCAAGTACCAGTACTTGGTTGGTTGCATACAGTATAACTGTTGTCCCGTCATTTCAGTGAAATGCTGTAGGAACAAAGTTAAATATAAATACACTATACAAAGAGGTTTTTTCATGAAGTTTTTTAACAGGCTATACCAAGACTGTTTTTCATGAAATTTTTCAACACGCTATACCAAGACTTCTTCTTATGAAGTTTTTCCCAAATGCTATACCAAGTATCAGTACTTGGTTGGTTGCATAGAGTATAACTGTTGTCCCGTCATTTCAGTGAAATGCTGTAGGAACAAAGTTAAATATAAATACACTATACAAAGAGTTTTTTTCATGAAGTTTTTCAACAGGCTATACCAAGACTGTTTTTCATGAAATTTTTCAACACGCTATACCAAGACTTCTTCTTATGAAGTTTTTCCCACACGCTATACCAAGTACCAGTACTTGGTTGGTTGCATAGAGTATAACTGTTGTCCCGTCATTTCAGTGAAATGCTGTAGGAACAAAGTTAAATATAAATACACTATACAAAGAGGTTTTTTCAAGAAGTTTTTCAACAGGCTATACCAAGACTGTTTTTCATGAAATTTTTCAACACGCTATACCAAGACTCCTTCTTATGAACTTTTTCCCACACACTATACCAAGTACCAGTACTTGGTTGGTTGCATACAGTATAACTGTTGTCCCGTCATTTCAGTGAAATGCTGTAGGAACAAAGTTAAATATAAATACACTATACAAAGAGGTTTTTTCATGAAGTTTTTTAACAGGCTATACCAAGACTGTTTTTCATGAAATTTTTCAACACGCTATACCAAGACTTCTTCTTATGAAGTTTTTCCCAAATGCTATACCAAGTATCAGTACTTGGTTGGTTGCATAGAGTATAACTGTTGTCCCGTCATTTCAGTGAAATGCTGTAGGAACAAAGTTAAATATAAATACACTATACAAAGAGGTTTTTTCATGAAGTTTTTCAACAGGCTATACCAAGACTGTTTTTCATGAAATTTTTCAACACGCTATACCAAGACTTCTTCTTATGAAGTTTTTCCCACACGCTATACCAAGTACCAGTACTTGGTTGGTTGCATACAGTATAACTGTTGTCCCGTCATTTCAGTGAAATGCTGTAGGAACAAAGTTAAATATAAATACACTATACAAAGAGGTTTTTTCATGAAGTTTTTCAACAGGCTATACCAAGACTGTTTTTCATGAAATTTTTCAACACACTATACCAAGACTTCTTCTTATGAAGTTTTTCCCACATGCTATACCAAGTACCAGTACTTGGTTGGTTGCATAGAGTATAACTGTTGTCCCGTCATTTCAGTGAAATGCTGTAGGAACAAAGTTAAATATAAATACACTATACAAAGAGTTTGTTTTTGAAGTTTTTCAGCAGGCTATACCAAGACTTCTTCTCATGACGTTTTTTCCCACACGCTATACCAAGACTTCTTCTTATGAAGTTTTTCCCACACGCTATACCAAGTACCAGTAGTAGGGGTGTAACGATACACATATTCGTATTGAACCGTTCGGTACGGGGTTCACGGTTTGGTACGTATTACGAACCAAACAATACGTTTGAATAATATTAAATTGCTTTTGAAAAGAAAAATACGGCTGAAATTAGTGGAGCCACTGCGCTCAAACATGGCAACCCACCCAACATAACAAGCTATCCTTCCCTGATTCGTATTGAACCGAACTGAGAATTTTGTGAACCGTTACACCCCTAACCAGTGCTAACTCGGTTGGTTGCATACAGTATAACTGTTGTCCCGTCATTTCAGTGAAATGCTATAGGAACAAAGTTAAATATAAATACACTATACAAAGAGGTTTTTTCATGAAGTTTTTCAACAGGCTATACCAAGACTGTTTTTCATGAAATTTTTCAACACGCTATACCAAGACTTCTTCTTATGAAGTTTTTCCCACACGCTATACCAAGTACCAGTACTTGGTTGGTTGCATACAGTATAACTGTTGTCCCGTCATTTCAGTGAAATGCTGTAGGAACAAAGTTAAATAAAAATACACTATACAAAGAGGTTTTTTCATGAAGTTTTTCAACAGGCTATACCAAGACTGTTTTTCATGAAATTTTTCAACACGCTATACCAAGACTTCTTCTTATGAAGTTTTTCCCACACGCTATACCAAGTACCAGTACTTGGTTGGTTGCATACAGTATAACTGTTGTCCCGTCATTTCAGTGAAATGCTGTAGGAACAAAGTAAAATATAAATACACTATACAAAGAGGTTTTTTCATGAAGTTTTTCAACAGGCTATACCAAGACTGTTTTTCATGAAATTTTTCAACACGCTATACCCAGACTTCTTCTTATGAAGTTTTTCCCACACGCTATACCAAGTACCAGTACTTGGTTGGTTGCATAGAGTATAACTGTTGTCCCGTCATTTCAGTGAAATGCTGTAGGAACAAAGTTAAATATAAATACACTATACAAAGAGTTTGTTTTTGAAGTTTTTCAACAGGCTATACCAAGACTTCTTCTTATGACGTTTTTCCCACACGCTATACCAAGACTTCTTCTTATGAAGTTTTTCCCACACGCTATACCAAGTACCAGTAGTAGGGGTGTAACGATACACATATTCGTATTGAACCGTTCGGTACGGGGTTCACGGTTTGGTACGTATTACGAACCAAACAATACGTTTGAATAATATTAAATTGCTTTTGAAAAGAAAAATACGGCTGAAATTAGTGGAGCCACTGCGCTCAAACATGGCAACCCACCCAACATAACAAGCTATCCTTCCCTGATTCGTATTGAACCGAACTGAGAATTTTGTGAACCGTTACACCCCTAACCAGTGCTAACTCGGTTGGTTGCATACAGTATAACTGTTGTCCCGTCATTTCAGTGAAATGCTATAGGAACAAAGTTAAATATAAATACACTATACAAAGAGGTTTTTTCATGAAGTTTTTCAACAGGCTATACCTAGACTGTTTTTCATGAAATTTTTCAACACGCTATACCAAGACTTCTTCTTATGAAGTTTTTCCCACACGCTATACCAAGTACCAGTACTTGGTTGGTTGCATACAGTATAACTGTTGTCCCGTCATTTCAGTGAAATGCTGTAGGAACAAAGTTAAATAAAAATACACTATACAAAGAGGTTTTTTCATGAAGTTTTTCAACAGGCTATACCAAGACTGTTTTTCATGAAATTTTTCAACACGCTATACCAAGACTTCTTCTTATGAAGTTTTTCCCACACGCTATACCAAGTACCAGTACTTGGTTGGTTGCATACAGTATAACTGTTGTCCCGTCATTTCAGTGAAATGCTGTAGGAACAAAGTAAAATATAAATACACTATACAAAGAGGTTTTTTCATGAAGTTTTTCAACAGGCTATACCAAGACTGTTTTTCATGAAATTTTTCAACACGCTATACCCAGACTTCTTCTTATGAAGTTTTTCCCACACGCTATACCAAGTACCAGTACTTGGTTGGTTGCATAGAGTATAACTGTTGTCCCGTCATTTCAGTGAAATGCTGTAGGAACAAAGTTAAATATAAATACACTATACAAAGAGTTTGTTTTTGAAGTTTTTCAACAGGCTATACCAAGACTTCTTCTTATGACGTTTTTCCCACACGCTATACCAAGACTTCTTCTTATGAAGTTTTTCCCACACGCTATACCAAGTACCAGTAGTAGGGGTGTAACGATACACATATTCGTATTGAACCGTTCGGTACGGGGTTCACGGTTTGGTACGTATTACGAACCAAACAATACGTTTGAATAATATTAAATTGCTTTTGAAAAGAAAAATACGGCTGAAATTAGTGGAGCCACTGCGCTCAAACATGGCAACCCACCCAACATAACAAGCTATCCTTCCCTGATTCGTATTGAACCGAACTGAGAATTTTGTGAACCGTTACACCCCTAACCAGTGCTAACTCGATTGGTTGCATACAGTATAACTGTTGTCCCGTCATTTCAGTGAAATGCTATAGGAACAAAGTTAAATATAAATACACTATACAAAGAGGTTTTTTCATGAAGTTTTTCAACAGGCTATACCAAGACTGTTTTTCATGAAATTTTTCAACACGCTATACCAAGACTTCTTCTTATGAAGTTTTTCCCACACGCTATACCAAGTACCAGTACTTGGTTGGTTGCATACAGTATAACTGTTGTCCCGTCATTTCAGTGAAATGCTGTAGGAACAAAGTTAAATATAAATACACTATACAAAGAGGTTTTTTCATGAAGTTTTTCAACAGGCTATACCAAGACTGTTTTTCATGAAATTTTTCAACACGCTATACCAAGACTTCTTCTTATGAAGTTTTTCCCACACGCTATACCAAGTACCAGTACTTGGTTGGTTGCATACAGTATAACTGTTGTCCCGTCATTTCAGTGAAATGCTGTAGGAACAAAGTTAAATATAAATACACTATACAAAGAGGTTTTTTCATGAAGTTTTTCAACAGGCTATACCAAGACTGTTTTTCATGAAATTTTTCAACACGCTATACCAAGACTTCTTCTTATGAAGTTTTTCCCACACGCTATACCAAGTACCAGTACTTGGTTGGTTGCATACAGTATAACTGTTGTCCCGTCATTTCAGTGAAATGCTGTAGGAACAAAGTTAAATATAAATACACTATACAAAGAGGTTTTTTCATGAAGTTTTTCAACAGGCTATACCAAGACTGTTTTTCATGAAATTTTTCAACACACTATACCAAGACTTCTTCTTATGAAGTTTTTCCCACATGCTATACCAAGTACCAGTACTTGGTTGGTTGCATAGAGTATAACTGTTGTCCCGTCATTTCAGTGAAATGCTGTAGGAACAAAGTTAAATATAAATACACTATACAAAGAGTTTGTTTTTGAAGTTTTTCAACAGGCTATACCAAGACTTCTTCTCATGACGTTTTTTCCCACACGCTATACCAAGACTTCTTCTTATGAAGTTTTTCCCACACGCTATACCAAGTACCAGTAGTAGGGGTGTAACGATACACATATTCGTATTGAACCGTTCGGTACGGGGTTCACGGTTTGGTACGTATTACGAACCAAACAATACGTTTGAATAATATTAAATTGCTTTTGAAAAGAAAAATACGGCTGAAATTAGTGGAGCCACTGCGCTCAAACATGGCAACCCACCCAACATAACAAGCTATCCTTCCCTGATTCGTATTGAACCGAACTGAGAATTTTGTGAACCGTTACACCCCTAACCAGTGCTAACTCGGTTGGTTGCATACAGTATAACTGTTGTCCCGTCATTTCAGTGAAATGCTGTAGGAACAAAGTTAAATATAAATACACTATACAAAGAGGTTTTTTCATGAAGTTTTTCAACAGGCTATACCAAGACTGTTTTTCATGAAATTTTTCAACACGCTATACCAAGACTTCTTCTTATGAAGTTTTTCCCACACGCTATACCAAGTACCAGTACTTGGTTGGTTGCATACAGTATAACTGTTGTCCCGTCATTTCAGTGAAATGCTGTAGGAACAAAGTTAAATAAAAATACACTATACAAAGAGGTTTTTTCATGAAGTTTTTCAACAGGCTATACCAAGACTGTTTTTCATGAAATTTTTCAACACGCTATACCAAGACTTCTTCTTATGAAGTTTTTCCCACACGCTATACCAAGTACCAGTACTTGGTTGGTTGCATACAGTATAACTGTTGTCCCGTCATTTCAGTGAAATGCTGTAGGAACAAAGTTAAATATAAATACACTATACAAAGAGGTTTTTTCATGAAGTTTTTCAACAGGCTATACCAAGACTGTTTTTCATGAAATTTTTCAACACGCTATACCAAGACTTCTTCTTATGAAGTTTTTCCCACACGCTATACCAAGTACCAGTACTTGGTTGGTTGCATACAGTATAACTGTTGTCCCGTCATTTCAGTGAAATGCTATAGGAACAAAGTTAAATATAAATACACTATTCAAAGAGGTTTTTTCATGAAGTTTTTCAACAGGCTGTACCAAGACTGTTTTTCATGAAATTTTTCAACACGCTATACCAAGACTTCTTCTTATGAAGTTTTTCCCACACGCTATACCAAGTACCAGTACTTGGTTGGTTGCATAGAGTATAACTGTTGTCCCGTCATTTCAGTGAAATGCTGTAGGAACAAAGTTAAATATAAATACACTATACAAAGAGTTTGTTTTTGAAGTTTTTCAACAGGCTATACCAAGACTTCTTCTTATGATGTTTTTCCCACACGCTATACCAAGACTTCTTCTTATGAAGTTTTTCCCACACGCTATACCAAGTACCAGTAGTAGGGGTGTAACGATACACATATTCGTATTGAACCGTTCGGTACGGGGTTCACGGTTTGGTACGTATTACGAACCAAACAATACGTTTGAATAATATTAAATTGCTTTTGAAAATAAAAATACGGCTGAAATTAGTGGAGCCACTGCGCTCAAACATGGCAACCCACCCAACATAACAAGCTATCCTTCCCTGATTCGTATTGAACCGAACTGAGAATTTTGTGAACCGTTACACCCCTAACCAGTGCTAACTCGGTTGGTTGCATACAGTATAACTGTTGTCCCGTCATTTCAGTGAAATGCTATAGGAACAAAGTTAAATATAAATACACTATTCAAAGAGGTTTTTTCATGAAGTTTTTCAACAGGCTGTACCAAGACTGTTTTTCATGAAATTTTTCAACACGCTATACCAAGACTTCTTCTTATGAAGTTTTTCCCACACGCTATACCAAGTACCAGTACTTGGTTGGTTGCATACAGTATAACTGTTGTCCCGTCATTTCAGTGAAATGCTGTAGGAATAAAGTTAAATATAAATACACTATACAAAGAGGTTTTTTCATGAAGTTTTTCAACAGGCTATACCAAGACTGTTTTTCATGAAATTTTTCAACACGCTATACCAAGACTTCTTCTTATGAAGTTTTTCCCACACGCTATACCAAGTACCAGTACTTGGTTGGTTGCATACAGTATAACTGTTGTCCCGTCATTTCAGTGAAATGCTGTAGGAACAAAGTTAAATATAAATACACTATACAAAGAGGTTTTTTCATGAAGTTTTTCAACAGGCTATACCAAGACTGTTTTTCATGAAATTTTTCAACACGCTATACCAAGACTTCTTCTTATGAAGTTTTTCCCACATGCTATACCAAGTACCAGTACTTGGTTGGTTGCATAGAGTATAACTGTTGTCCCGTCATTTCAGTGAAATGCTGTAGGAACAAAGTTAAATATAAATACACTATACAAAGAGTTTGTTTTTGAAGTTTTTCAACAGGCTATACCAAGACTTCTTCTTATGACGTTTTTCCCACACGCTATACCAAGACTTCTTCTTATGAAGTTTTTCCCACACGCTATACCAAGTACCAGTACTTGGTTGGTTGCATACAGTATAACTGTTGTCCCGTCATTTCAGTGAAATGCTGTAGGAACAAAGTTAAATATAAATACACTATACAAAGAGGTTTTTTCATGAAGTTTTTCAACAGGCTATACCAAGACTGTTTTTCATGAAATTTTTTTGAACACGCTATACCAAGACTTCTTCTTATGAAGTTTTTCCCACATGCTATACCAAGTACTAGTACTTGGTTGGTTGCATAGAGTATAACTGTTGTCCCGTCATTTCAGTGAAATGCTGTAGGAACAAAGTTAAATATAAATACACTATACAAAGAGTTTGTTTTTGAAGTTTTTCAACAGGCTATACCAAGACTTCTTCTTATGATGTTTTTCCCACACGCTATACCAAGACTTCTTCTTATGAAGTTTTTCCCACACGCTATACCAAGTACCAGTAGTAGGGGTGTAACGATACACATATTCGTATTGAACCGTTCGGTACGGGGTTCACGGTTTGGTACGTATTACGAACCAAACAATACGTTTGAATAATATTAAATTGCTTTTGAAAATAAAAATACGGCTGAAATTAGTGGAGCCACTGCGCTCAAACATGGCAACCCACCCAACATAACAAGCTATCCTTCCCTGATTCGTATTGAACCGAACTGAGAATTTTGTGAACCGTTACACCCCTAACCAGTGCTAACTCGGTTGGTTGCATACAGTATAACTGTTGTCCCGTCATTTCAGTGAAATGCTATAGGAACAAAGTTAAATATAAATACACTATTCAAAGAGGTTTTTTCATGAAGTTTTTCAACAGGCTGTACCAAGACTGTTTTTCATGAAATTTTTCAACACGCTATACCAAGACTTCTTCTTATGAAGTTTTTCCCACACGCTATACCAAGTACCAGTACTTGGTTGGTTGCATACAGTATAACTGTTGTCCCGTCATTTCAGTGAAATGCTGTAGGAACAAAGTTAAATATAAATACACTATACAAAGAGGTTTTTTCATGAAGTTTTTCAACAGGCTATACCAAGACTGTTTTTCATGAAATTTTTCAACACGCTATACCAAGACTTCTTCTTATGAAGTTTTTCCCACACGCTATACCAAGTACCAGTACTTGGTTGGTTGCATACAGTATAACTGTTGTCCCGTCATTTCAGTGAAATGCTGTAGGAACAAAGTTAAATATAAATACACTATACAAAGAGGTTTTTTCATGAAGTTTTTCAACAGGCTATACCAAGACTGTTTTTCATGAAATTTTTTTGAACACGCTATACCAAGACTTCTTCTTATGAAGTTTTTCCCACATGCTATACCAAGTACCAGTACTTGGTTGGTTGCATAGAGTATAACTGTTGTCCCGTCATTTCAGTGAAATGCTGTAGGAACAAAGTTAAATATAAATACACTATACAAAGAGTTTGTTTTTGAAGTTTTTCAACAGGCTATACCAAGACTTCTTATGATGTTTTTCCCACACGCTATACCAAGACTTCTTCTTATGAAGTTTTTCCCACACGCTATACCAAGTACCAGTAGTAGGGGTGTAACGATACACATATTCGTATTGAACCGTTCGGTACGGGGTTCACGGTTTGGTACGTATTACGAACCAAACAATACGTTTGAATAATATTAAATTGCTTTTGAAAATAAAAATACGGCTGAAATTAGTGGAGCCACTGCGCTCAAACATGGCAACCCACCCAACATAACAAGCTATCCTTCCCTGATTCGTATTGAACCGAACTGAGAATTTTGTGAACCGTTACACCCCTAACCAGTGCTAACTCAGTTGGTTGCATACAGTATAACTGTTGTCCCGTCATTTCAGTGAAATGCTGTAGGAACAAAGTTAAATATA
Source organism: Cebidichthys violaceus (assembly GCF_023349555.1). Lineage (NCBI taxonomy): Eukaryota > Metazoa > Chordata > Actinopteri > Perciformes > Stichaeidae > Cebidichthys > Cebidichthys violaceus. The sequence goes on from NW_027176483.1 coordinate 16,353,353, forward strand.
AATACACTATTCAAAGAGGTTTTTTCATGAAGTTTTTCAACAGGCTATACCAAGACTGTTTTTCATGAAATTTTTCAACACGCTATACCAAGACTTCTTCTTATGAAGTTTTTCCCACACGCTATACCAAGTACCAGTACTTGGTTGGTTGCATACAGTATAACTGTTGTCCCGTCATTTCAGTGAAATGCTGTAGGAACAAAGTTAAATATAAATACACTATACAAAGAGGTTTTTTCATGAAGTTTTTCAACAGGCTATACCAAGACTGTTTTTCATGAAATTTTTCAACACGCTATACCAAGACTTCTTCTTATGAAGTTTTTCCCACATGCTATACCAAGTACCAGTACTTGGTTGGTTGCATAGAGTATAACTGTTGTCCCGTCATTTCAGTGAAATGCTGTAGGAACAAAGTTAAATATAAATACACTATACAAAGAGTTTGTTTTTGAAGTTTTTCAACAGGCTATACCAAGACTTCTTCTTATGACGTTTTTCCCACACGCTATACCAAGACTTCTTCTTATGAAGTTTTTCCCACACGCTATACCAAGTACCAGTAGTAGGGGTGTAACGATACACATATTCGTATTGAACCGTTTGGTACGGGGTTCACGGTTTGGTACGTATTACGAACCAAACAATACGTTTGAATAATATTAAATTGCTTTTGAAAAGAAAAATACGGCTGAAATTAGTGGAGCCACTGCGCTCAAACATGGCAACCCACCCAACATAACAAGCTATCCTTCCCTGATTCGTATTGAACCGAACTGAGAATTTTGTGAACCGTTACACCCCTAACCAGTGCTAACTCGGTTGGTTGCATACAGTATAACTGTTGTCCCGTCATTTCAGTGAAATGCTATAGGAACAAAGTTAAATATAAATACACTATACAAAGAGGTTTTTTCATGAAGTTTTTCAACAGGCTATACCAAGACTGTTTTTCATGAAATTTTTCAACACGCTATACCAAGACTTCTTCTTATGAAGTTTTTCCCACACGCTATACCAAGTACCAGTACTTGGTTGGTTGCATACAGTATAACTGTTGTCCCGTCATTTCAGTGAAATGCTGTAGGAACAAAGTTAAATATAAATACACTATACAAAGAGGTTTTTTCATGAAGTTTTTCAACAGGCTATACCAAGACTGTTTTTCATGAAATTTTTCAACACGCTATACCAAGACTTCTTCTTATGAAGTTTTTCCCACACGCTATACCAAGTACCAGTACTTGGTTGGTTGCATAGAGTATAACTGTTGTCCCGTCATTTCAGTGAAATGCTGTAGGAACAAATTTAAATATAAATACACTATACAAAGAGTTTGTTTTTGAAGTTTTTCAACAGGCTATACCAAGACTTCTTCTTATGACGTTTTTCCCACACGCTATACCAAGACTTCTTCTTATGAAGTTTTTCCCACACGCTATACCAAGTACCAGTAGTAGGGGTGTAACGATACACATATTCGTATTGAACCGTTCGGTACGGGGTTCACGGTTTGGTACGTATTACGAACCAAACAATACGTTTGAATAATATTAAATTGCTTTTGAAAAGAAAAATACGGCTGAATTTAGTGGAGCCACTGCGCTCAAACATGGCAACCCACCCAACATAACAAGCTATCCTTCCCTGATTCGTATTGAACCGAACTGAGAATTTTGTGAACCGTTACACCCCTAACCAGTGCTAACTCGGTTGGTTGCATACAGTATAACTGTTGTCCCGTCATTTCAGTGAAATGCTATAGGAACAAAGTTAAATATAAATACACTATACAAAGAGGTTTTTTCATGAAGTTTTTCAACAGGCTATACCAAGACTGTTTTTCATGAAATTTTTCAACACGCTATACCAAGACGTCTTCTTATGAAGTTTTTCCCACACGCTATACCAAGTACCAGTACTTGGTTGGTTGCATACAGTATAACTGTTGTCCCGTCATTTCAGTGAAATGCTGTAGGAACAAAGTTAAATATAAATACACTATACAAAGAGGTTTTTTCATGAAGTTTTTCAACAGGCTATACCAAGACTGTTTTTCATGAAATTTTTCAACACGCTATACCAAGACTTCTTCTTATGAAGTTTTTCCCACACGCTATACCAAGTACCAGTACTTGGTTGGTTGCATAGAGTATAACTGTTGTCCCGTCATTTCAGTGAAATGCTGTAGGAACAAAGTTAAATATAAATACACTATACAAAGAGTTTGTTTTTGAAGTTTTTCAACAGGCTATACCAAGACTTCTTCTTATGAAGTTTTTCCCACACGCTATACCAAGACTTCTTCTTATGAAGTTTTTCCCACACGCTATACCAAGACTTCTTCTTATGAAGTTTTTCCCACACGCTATACCAAGTACCAGTAGTAGGGGTGTAACGATACACATATTCGTATTGAACCGTTCGGTACGGGGTTCACGGTTTGGTACGTATTACGAACCGAACAATACGTTTGAATAATATTAAATTGCTTTTGAAAATAAAAATACGGCTGAAATTAGTGGAGCCACTGCGCTCAAACATGGCAACCCACCCAACATAACAAGCTATCCTTCCCTGATTCGTATTGAACCGAACTGAGAATTTTGTGAACCGTTACACCCCTAACCAGTGCTAACTCGGTTGGTTGCATACAGTATAACTGTTGTCCCGTCATTTCAGTGAAATGCTATAGGAACAAAGTTAAATATAAATACACTATACAAAGAGGTTTTTTCATGAAGTTTTTCAACAGGCTATACCAAGACTGTTTTTCATGAAATTTTTCAACACGCTATACCAAGACTTCTTCTAATGAAGTTTTTCCTACACGCTATACCAAGTACCAGTACTTGGTTGGTTACATACAGTATAACTGTTGTCCCGTCATTTCAGTGAAATGCTGTAGGAACAAAGTAAAATATAAATACACTATACAAAGAGGGTTTTTTTTTAAGCTTTTCAACACGCTATACCAAGACTTCTTCTTATGAAGTTTTTCCCACACGCTATACCAAGACTTCTTCTGATGAAGTTTTTCCCACACGCTATACCAAGAACCAGTACTTCCTTGGTTGGTTGCATACAGTATAACTGTTGTCCCGTCATTTCAGTGAAATGCTGTAGGAACAAAGTTAAATATAAATACACTATACAAAGAGTTTTTTTCATGAAGTTTTTCAACAGGCTATACCAAGACTGTTTTTCATGAAATTTTTCAACACGCTATACCAAGACTTCTTCTTATGAAATTTTTCCCACACGCTATACCAAGTACCAGTACTTGGTTGGTTGCATACAGTATAACTGTTGTCCCGTCATTTCAGTGAAATGCTGTAGGAGCAAAGTTAAATATAAATACACTATACAAAGAGGTTTTTTCATGAAGTTTTTCAACAGGCTATACCAAGACTGTTTTTCATGAAATTTTTCAACACGCTATACCAAGACTTCTTCTTATGAAGTTTTTCCCACATGCTATACCAAGTACCAGTACTTGGTTGGTTGCATAGAGTATAACTGTTGTCCCGTCATTTCAGTGAAATGCTGTAGGAACAAAGTTAAATATAAATACACTATACAAAGAGTTTGTTTTTGAAGTTTTTCAACAGGCTATACCAAGACTTCTTCTTATGAAGTTTTTCCCACACGCTACACCAAGACTTCTTCTTATGAAGTTTTTCCCACACGCTATACCAAGTACCAGTAGTAGGGGTGTAACGATACACATATTCGTATTGAACCGTTCGGTACGGGGTTCACGGTTTGGTACGTATTACGAACCAAACAATATGTTTGAATAATATTAAATTGCTTTTGAAAAGAAAAATACGGCTGAAATTAGTGGAGCCACTGCGCTCAAACATGGCAACCCACCCAACATAATGAGCTATCCTTCCCTGATTCGTATTGAACCGAATTGAGAATTTTGTGAACCGTTACACCCCTAACCAGTGCTAACTCGGTTGGTTGCATACAGTATAACTGTTGTCCCGTCATTTCAGTGAAATGCTGTAGGAACAAAGTTAAATATAAATACACTATACAAAGAGTTTGTTTCATGAAGTTTTTAAACAGGCTATACCAAGACTGTTTTTCATGAAGTTTTTCGACAGGCTATACCAAGACTTCTTCTTATGAAGTTTTTCAACAAATTATACCAAGTATCTTACTGAACAGAACTGAGAATTTTGTGAACCGTTACACCTCTAATAGGCATCCTATAATATATCTAAGAGCAACACTACAGGCTACAAATATCACAGGAAATCACTTTAAGTATTAACACTATGGGTAAATTTAGAAAGGTACCACCTGAACCATCCAACAGGGCTGCTATAGAAGATGCATAGCTCAAGTATATTAATATAACAATAAAATCTCAACATGATTATGAACGAGGCAGAAGGCTAAAACATACTTAAAGAAAGAATAAATGAAGTAGTGAGATAGTAAAAGATAGCTGAAACCGGCCAGTACACACACCAACATTTGAATAAAGGGAGAACTGTCACTTCAAGCACTGAATATAACAAAATAACAATAAAAGAAAATCAAAGAGGAAAAACTTACCCCACCAGTTGTGTGTACCTGTGAGAGAGGAGAAAGAGAGAGACCTATACCTACGGTATACCTGCTGCTAGACTTGAACTAATCTTTACAGCTAAGCTAACCAACAAAAGCTATTCATGAAAGTCATTAAACGCCAGTCATAATGTGAAAAGTGGCGTCGTCTTCTCCTTCCATGAACGATGGACATTTCCCGATGTTTCTTGATGATCCACTAGTATCAGAAAGTTAGATATAATGAGAAAAAACTCTAAGTAGTATCTCTAATCCGATCAGCTCCACTGTGTGACTGCCAAGTGGTTTGTCCAATATGTAGAGAATACCTTCTAGTGGTAGAAGGAGTTCTGTCACTCAAGATGTCAGTGACATCACTCTAGTGATGTCACTGACATCTTGAGTGACAGGACTCCGCATAAATTAGAACACGGAACAATTGTCACACACACTCACACACACATACACAAAACGTCAGATACAATAGTCAATCATACATATAATAATCATACATATATGTATACACATATGTATATTGGTGTATACATATATATTACACCGGAAGCGTGTGCGCCGCGATCTGCCCCCACGGGAGCGTTTCAGAAGCGGAGCGCTCGCGGGCACCACCCGCGAAAATTGTGAGATTCCGCGATAATCTGCGTAACAACCACGGATGTATAAAGAGAACAACAAACACATAAAAGGTGACTTTACCTGTCCGACGTTGAATTGCTGTTGATTTGTTCATATTTCCTAGTTTTTTGAGACATGTTTAAGCTTGGATATTGAATCTTGTGGTCAAAGCAAAATATAAGAAGAAGAAAAGTGTAGAAGAAGAACAACGACAGAACAAGCATAAACCCGACCCGTGGGCTCTCGCTCGCCCTCTTCTTTGAGGCAGGGGTACTGTTTGCCTCTCTGTGCTTTTTCACTGCGGCTTCTGTCAGATCGGCAACACTAACTATGTTCTACACAGACGTGAAATACATTACCTATTCTATGTAAAGAAAGGACATATAATAAAAGTGTCTACAGATATTACAGTGGTGACAAACAATGAGAAAACAAAAGGCATGCGCTCAATCCAGTTTGTGAGGGATTGCGCAATCTGAGGTGAGGCACAGCTCGTCTGCCTCACCTCACGTGTCTCCTCTGTTTGAACAGGACATAATTCAGCGATTTTGATTATACAAATGCTTGAAATGATTGGAATCATACAGAAATTACATTTATAGCACAGATCAGTAGCGAAATATTAATATTAATTTTATTTTAGCATTATTTATTTTTAAATGTGTATATATATGTATAAATATGTATATATATGTATATATACAGTATATATACTCTATATATACTGTATATATATACTGTATATATGTGTATATATATATGTGTGTAAATATATATATATATACCAATGTCTAATGTAAAAAATATAGTGCTTAAATAATATATATATATATATATATATATATATATATATATATATATATATATATATATATTATTGTTGAAGCTTTGCTTAGAATTGATACTGTTAAGTTCAAAGTTTATTCCATTTGTGAACTAATTTACTGAGTTTCTTCAAATGGCACTAAAATCAATTTTATGAGTTTAAGATTGTGAATAAGTAGCCTGACTGTTACAACCAGAGCCTCCTCATTACACTCGCTTGTATTGACATGTTGGCCGTTTCATAACATTGAAAAGGTCTTTGTTTGGTCATGTAGTATTTGCTTTTTGAGGGAAAGGAGAGGAACGTGGTCGGTCATTAATCTGTATGTAACTGTCTGCATTTGTGGAATGTGCATAACGACACATTTAGTCCTGCACTCATCAAACTGGCTATATCTCAGCATTATACACAGTTCAATGTGAACCATAGGCAGTATTGAAGACGGTTCACTCAAATAAAAGTGGAAAATCTGTACTTAAAATACACATCTGGTCGTGAACAATTACAAAATGTCATTGATGTCTCTATATTTTTATACACCAGTCAATATTAACCTGCATGTATCTTCTGTTCCCATAAGGTGGCTCCTCTCAGAATTCAGACGGCGTCGCTGAACGTCCGCTCCCTCGGCTCATCAGACCCATCGACCCCCCCCCCCCCCCCCCCCCCCCACATCTTCTGATGATGATGATGAGGATGATGATGGGAGTGTTTTTAATTTTGAAGAAGGTGAGGTCTACCTGCTCTCATCTGATGAAGACGATGAAGACGAAGCGTCTCTGGGGGACTCTGGCTACGACACCATGTCCGATGAGGATGATGATGGACTTGGCTCTCCTGTTGTTCAGCAGTCCCCACAGCAGCTCTTTTGGCCGCCCAGATGACGAGCGTTTCCTCCCGTCCCCGCTGGGTCCCATGCTGCTGTTCCTGTTGGCTCTCCCGCTGGAGCTCTGGTCCGTCTTCTTCCACCTTTTGGGATTCGGTTGCTGTTCCTCAGAGACTGATTGTCAGGACCCTACGGGTACCTGTTCAGCATTAGTAGCCTGTGGCACAGCATCAGGACCTACTTGAAAATCAATTGAGAACATTCTGTCTTTGTGGTCGATGCAGCTTCTTCACAGCACCCTCAGTATCTCAGAAGACGTGAAGGGAGCAACACTTTATGGAGGGAAGAGGCTCTGAAGAGTAATTTTCTGTAACGTCTGGCTGCAGCTCCTCCACAAAGAGGAGCAGAGAAGAAAGCTAGAAGCAGGTAAGTTACAAGAGGCCAAGGAGGTTTTGTGAGTAAACCTCAGAGAGCAAGGAAGCTCTGGAGAACCAATTCCACCAACTTCTGAACCAGACAAAGGTAAGACGATAATCAGTAACAGAAGATGTCATTTCTTTTCATCAGTTATTTAATATTTTTGTGATTATTTATCTTGCTCAGGCTAATGCATCTTATTTTTTTGTTTTTATTTTGTTTATTACGGCACATGTCATTCTCTGACTGAGGTGTGGTAATAATTAACATTTTCAAAAACATCATCCAAGTCCAACTTATTTAAAAACTCTAGTGATGTATCTTACTCACTTTGTGTGTGTTGTACCATTACTTTTTTTATTTTTTCCTGCAGTACATCCAGCCGTTTCCTTAATGACAAAGAAGAAGTTCGTCCTCCCGACCAGATGAGAAGAGTGGCCGACCACAAGACGAGCTGGAGAGCGATGGCCACCTGTGAATTAGTCTACGAAAGTAGACTAAGCCTTTACTAAGACTATACTTGCTGAGGTGCCATAAAAATAGTTAAAAGCCTTCGTTCTGTTTGAATATATTTATGACAATACTCATGACTTGTTGTTGATTTCACAGGACAGGACTCTTTCTGTGTCTTTGGCATTCCTGGAGCATCTGAGAGTGGATGTGGACCAGACGATCATCCCAGGACACCCGAGCACCACAGCAGTCCACTGAACACACTGAACCACTCTCAGCGCTTCTTGCTTCCAGACCACAAACGTTAGATGAAGAGCCAGAGAGTGTACGATCTCCAGAGATCACAGCCTCATGGACTGGTCCAGACTGAGCCTTAAAAAGCCTGCGGTTCACTGTTTCTTATTAGTTTGATGTTGAATTCAATAAAAGACAACATCAGACATCTAAAATGATTATGTGTTATGTGACGTCAGTGATGTTAGGTTACCATAACATATTAAATGGTCAATATTGGATGAAAAATATGATATTTGTTTGATTATGTTTGATTTAAGGTCAGTTTTCTACTCATTATGACACCACACTCAAAAAAGATTTTTATTGAGGTCTAAAAATGTACAGCTTAAGTTTCTTAATTTTAACTAAAAACATACAGAAATCATAGATTATTATTAATGATAATATATAAAAATGGCATTGAGAGGATCATATGTTAAAGGTATTATATTTTTTAACTCTAGTAATGTCCATTTTAACACTTAAAAAACTGTAATCATGAGTTAGATATATAACTCAATATTAAGGTATGCACATTTATTTTGCATATCTTTTTAGTGTTATTTCAAGGGCTGAAGTAATGAATTCCATTTAGTTGTTACTGTATCAAAGTCAATTTTGTGTTCTTGTACTTGTTTGAGTAAAAAGAGTCCCTAATCTTAAGTACCAAAGTACCTTTATCGCAAGTATTTTACTTTGCTACATTTACATCTGCGGCCACAGGAGGGCGGAGCGGGGACTCACTGCACCAGGAAACACGTTCTGACATGCTTGCTGAGTTCAGAGACCTGGTCACATTAAGGATCACCTATTGGGTGCTGTGGGTATAATTTACAGTATTGTACCAAGGCACAGTTTGAAAAATGTTGCTACTATCTTAATTAGTGACTGATTTACTGCACCGCACCCAGTTAGGCTCAGTGACACACGTCCACGATGTTCGTGACCTGAACAATATGCTTAACGCTAAACATGCTGACTCTTTACAGCGGTGACGTCTTTGTTCACTGAGGATCTACCTTCAGTGAGGTGTTTGAGGGCTTTCTGCCTTTTCAAGCACAAAAATGTAAAAGACAAGAGAAATGTTGAAGATGGAAGATCAAAGCTATGAAATGTAGGATGTTTAGCACTTCTGTTCACTTCTGTTTTTGGTTATTGGATACTGTCCTAATAGATAGGATGAAGTAAAGATAACGGTCGAAGGGAACTGTGACAATGAATACATATCAAGTTATGCATCAGAAGAAAAGGCCTAAATGGGACCTCTAGAAATCAAAATGGTTTTAGTCCCACTGTAATAAAACCACAGTGCTGCTTGTTGCAGTTTCTGAAATTGCCTGTAGAGGGCATTCAAACACTGCGTTATCTGTGTACTGATAATCTCCCTGTCTACAAACATGGGTAAAAATATTAAGTATAGCTTCAGAAACAAAAAGTCCTCATGTATAAATCAGTTTTAAACAGTAGTTGAAACCTTTCACTATCTAATCAACACATGACACTCAGTATGGCTTTTGACAGATTTCCACCCATAGCAGGGAGCATAAATTGCTCAATGTCTTCTGTATGCAGAAGTAATAAAACATCTGTATGAATGAATGCCACTTGCAATCAATGTGGCCTTTATGACTCTCTGTTCAACCACTGATGAAAAAAGTTGAGTGGAGAAAATGTGGAGACCCTTGGCATACACTGCTCAGACTGTCACTGAGAAAAGGGTAAACCACTCCATAAGTGTGCACAGCATAGAACAATGTGATTACTAGAGGAACAACTCACTGTGTTTCATCCAACTTTTTCTTTTTTTCACACACAAAGACAAAATGTGTTTTTAAGGGGAAACTAAGTCAGCAAGCTAGAGTATGTTCCTCTTTCAGTGACATACCAATCATGTGAACGCTCACCAGGGAAACTTGGCTGTTTGATTTCAGATTACATAGTGTCCTAGTTAGGCAGACTCAATGACAGTTACTTAACTTACTCATCCTCTGAGGTGTTAAACAATGCTGACTCTACACATTTATAGTGTGTGTGTGGTTGTGTGTGTGTGCGTGCACATGACATGATAGAGAGACATGTGACTGCGTACAGGAGGTGCAGATCTATGTGCTGATATGCGCACATCGGCTGTTTAGCTAACATATTAATACAAACTCTTAACTGCTTCCAAAGGCTCCAACAGCGATACACATTTCACATATAACTGAATCAGTGCATTCTGTTGAGCAGTGCTATGGCCTAAGAGGGGGGCAAGAGACGACATGCTGTTTACTTTTGACATCAATGATCAAGTCTTTTCTAAGAGATCATAGACAGCCAGAGAAGAGGTCAAAGAGGTCCACAAAGATTAACAGTGTTCCAAATTGCAGACTTCTAAAAAAAAAAACTTTTACTACATATTGCAGCTGCCCTTACAAAGTATGTTCTGTTGTGTTCAATTGGGAGATGCTACTTCTTCATAACATTGCACCCTGAACTTTGACCTTCTTGCTGATATATATTCGCAGGGCAGAGTATTGTGGGTCAGAATAGCCAGAGAAGCACACTGGCTTGCACACTGCAAAATGCGACCGGATACAGGAGAACTTCGTTGTATTTTTGGCATTCTGCATTTGACACACTATTGTATTGGGACATGCTAAATCTGTTTCTGGCACACTAATTGGTATGGTAGTACGGGTATTATAACGCACAGAAAGAAAGATTTCTAGAGGAGGACATCTGGATTCAGAGGAGAATTTCTCTCGAAGTTCATTCTCCTAAAGCAGAGATGCACAATATTTCTGGTCTGATTAACATGTGACATCTTTTGAGCAGCATGCAGCCAGGCAGGAATAACAATAGGAGCTGGAGCGGCACTAAGCTATTAATAGAGGGACTAGCTGAGGAAGAAATAGGGAGTTGGGTATCGTGTGCTCTGAGGACCGCCAGAGGGCACTGGGAGCCTGTAAGGAAACACGATGGAGACTCCTCTCCCCTCCCTCTGCCAGTCTACTTCCACGCAGACTGCCTGAAGCCACTGGGTGTCAAAGTTTTAACGTATGGTTGAATGCAGTCTGAAAGCAGTATTGCAGAGATGACGTCCAGTTAACGTTGCAAATAGGCACAAAGGCTATTATATGCGATGCACTCATTTATTTTTCAGCAAGTCTTGATTTGTGTCACAGTCGGTAGGCCAGTCTTTAAAACGGCTTAACACCTGCGTGAGAGCGTCGTACACACAATCATAGCTTGCTGTTATTTCACTCCTAAATATAAATGTGTTCATTTGCAAGCGAGACAGCGTTGCCTCTAAACAAGACAGCCAATGAATATCTAAAATCAAAACATTTCCTGGAATTGTTTTTTACAAAAAATAAGAGAAAATATTTGTGCACCCTAGAAGCCTACTTCAGTAATTTTTTAAATAAAATGTTTTTGCCCAAGCTTATATAAAACACGACGAGTTCAAATTTATAATTCATGAGAAAGAGCTATTTGTGTGTTTCGAGCATACTCGGCTGTTCTGAGAAAGTGACTGATTCAAGACCTCGAATAGTACATCTGAATTCTATTTTAAGGTAGAATTTCCCTGCAGTTAGAAGAAAATCAGATTATAGGCAAATTAGGCTAGTGTTTTTAAAAGTAAGATTTTGGCAAAATTGCATGTGTTTGTGAAGTGCTGAGCATACGACTGAATAAACGAGACTTGGATCATAATGCTGGAGTTTTGTGAGAGTTTGTAAACGGATGGTTTTATATAGTTTTGCTGTTGTTTAAATTCTGCAATTTTCAGATTCTCCGTTCACCGTGGCGGCGTACGAGATTAAGTTAGCTAGTTATTTCCAAGAATTCAAGCTAGCATGCAGTGAGTCACTGTTATACATGGTTATTTTGTGGGTAAAGTAATCCTTGAAAGAGGCACAAAAGACATTCCCAATAGGTTTGAATTTAAGCTCTTGAGATGCATTTAACCCTTTGACTTTACTGCACATTCCTGCACAAAGCAGGAGAAGACACTTTTTTCTCCTGACTAAATACTCAGTTTAAGATAAATGTGCACCACTAATAGTAGAGGATTTTTTTAAGGGCATGAGAGAAGAGACTCTCCCAGGTTTTGGCAGGTTGTTCAGAGAGGGCAGACCTTGGCATAGTAACAGCCTGAGCACTGGCAGAACAGTCTCTCTGATGTGTCATGTCTGATTCTTAATGAGTCCAGGTAAAATGTTTGCTGTCAGACAGGGGCAAGGGAGCTAATGAAATCCCTACTACCCTGCCTTCAGAAGCAATTACCTCAAAATAAATATTAACCACCAGACGACGTGTCGAATAATGTCTAACAGCTCAAATGCAACGTTGCATTAAAAATTCACAGAAATTTCTTGAATATTTCTGTATTCAAAAGAGCAACCCAAAAAATCTTCAAGGGACATTCCAGCATTGCCAGTCCAGCCTCTGTATGCTTATATTAGCATCTCCTCTGTGAAATGATATTAAGTAATGAAGGCATTTAAAAAAAGGCTTGGCATGCAGGGCAATCTCTTATCAGTGATCTGCCTCCTACAAAGTCTAGGTGTCCTTAATTTCAATTTGATTTCCAATCCATTTATTAACAGGCCCCATTTGAAGGAGACAAAACCAAGCAATTACCGTGCAAATAATGTCAGCCGCGGTGGCCTTCCCTTTGATGCCTGATTTGTCTTTGTGTTCGGGCCTCCGTGTGCCTTTGTCTTGCCTCCCTTTCCAGTCAGTGCTCGCCTGGCTTCCTGTTCCCCCTGGCTGCAGTCTCATCCTGACTTATTTACATTATATTACATCCTATTTGAATGGAGCCTGCTGAGAGACGAGTAGAGACATATATAGACACTGGACACACACAGCGCAGTGCAAAGCAGCGCAAGATTGCACAGGACCACTGGTCCCTTTAGCTTCCTTACCCTCGCATTCATGTATGGTCACCATAGAAACCATTGCTTGCGGTAATATGTGTATATGTTGAAACAATGGAGAGCTTTGTTGAAATGTAAATAGACTGCAGATGCAGAGGGGGACAAAAACACTTAACTGGATGTATGGAGTCAAACGTAGGATCCTACACAATGCGACGGTGACAGACCTGATTCTACATTATCTGTATAGGGCCAGTAATGGAGGTCATGTCAAAAAGCTTAGAGCAGCTTAAATCAATACTTTTATTATAACATTAGATCAAATTGCAATGTGTAATGGGAAAGTTGTCACTTGTAGTGGCTTGTAGTAGTATTATCACCCAACTCTGCAGTTCAGCTCTATGAAGCATTTTATTATTTTTTAAGCCTGTTGTTTAGGTCTCCAAAAACCCACTTCACCTGCCCAGCACCAAATGGCAAACAGACTAAGTTAGTGGCTAGCTTGTCAACACAGGGGATTTTTTTTAGCAGACTGATATGTCCTTAAGGATTAGGTAGAGACCCCAAAAAAACCACACATAATTATATCGTTGCCCTAGCCCTGTATCTGCTGGATGTGTAAATATGCAATTGTTTGCTTCCCCTAAGTTCCCTACATCAACTCAATAGGTTATAATATTTCAGTGCTGTGTTTACAGCTTGTTTCCGCTGCCCATAATGGCCATAAATCATATTATTATGTTGTTGCAGGTTTAATGAAGAATTAGAGCTGAGGTAGAGGATAAATCTACATGTATCTGATGATCGAATACTAAGCAAAAAAGGTAGTCAGTGACAATTCCCGGGAGCAAGTATAAGCATAGAACTAAATTCTTGAGTGTGCCTCTCTGCTTTTTACAAGTAATTATTCCAATGACCAAGCTGTTAATTAGTTTGAGTAATTGCTAAATGTTTGTGTTGGGAGCTGGGGGGTTGACTGCATCATTGTCTGGAGACCAGAGAGAGAGAGAAGCAATGAAAAAAGAGCTGGTCACTGCAAGTTGTTTGTTCGTGTTCACTAGCTAGCCACCCTTAAGCCATCAAAGCAATGCAAAGCAATTAAGATAATGATTTGAATGACAAAACACAAAGCTACCTGTCTGGCATAGAGTACAAATAATACCACATTTGCCTATCAGGTCATATGACAACTAGAAGCAGACGGAAACAAAGAATAAAAGACGAGAGTTGTTCTGTGAAAATTAATTTATTTTAAAAATGTAAAAGAAATGGATAGCAAGATTTCCTGTAAAACTCATTTATGCAAACTCTTATTAATAGATATTCACTGCTACACATGTACACTCATACGTACGGCGTACGCAGTGAATGTAAGGAAAGGATTTTCACAATCTATTAACGTATCAGAGCCAAGTCTTTACTGATGTGGAAGGAAAAATATGAGAATATGGAGAGTAAGGGAGAGGAGGAAGATGCAGGACTAATTTCTCACTGACTGAAGAATACACACACTTCACACACTCTGTGCATAAACACCAAACTAACTCTCCTACGACTGAATTGTGAGTGATTCCACCAATGAGTTGCGATGGGACCAGTCTCTCCCTGCTCATTATCCAATAAGGCCTGGGATTTCTGGCTGAACACAGGTCATCATGCTGCATCAGAAAATTACCATTTCAATTATCGTGTTAGCGGAGGCAGCTGATGGCTGCAGTACACATCCATCAGCTGCCTTTCTTCTCAACCCCACATCTATATACTGTAAGCCGAGGATCATGAGAAGGGAAGGGGGCAGAAACGACATAGATAATGAATAACTATTACCTGAAGGCAACAAAAGAGAGTCCTTTCTGTTCTGCTCCAAGATATGGACAAAAATTGTAATGCAAGGGCCAGAAATCAGAAATATATTTACTCCAAAAACTGACAATAGCCGTGTGAATAATTGCATATGGTATGTTGCTGATGGCGTGGAAGGTATTCAGATAAGATCACGTGGGATGGCTCTGGGAAGCATTGTTTTTTATTTAGCAACAGAAACGTACAATATGTGGAGTAAAAGCGTGATCTATTGTCAGAGCGGAGAAACTCCCGCTGTGAGTAACATGAAAGAGTGTAGGAGGCCTGAAGCCATGGGGTTTCCCCGCCAGACTAGCAGGGGGTCTTAGTGTGATCAGTACACATGCAGGTAACTGGACAGTCATTAAATATCTAAACAAGAGTTTGGTTTATCTCCTTTTCTTTTGCATTATGTTTTGATGCTTTTAATGGTTTTGTGTGACGCACTTTGAATTGCCTTGTTGTTGAAATGTGCTATACAAATAAACTTGCCTTGCCTTGCCTTGCCTTTATAATGTACAAGAAAAAAAAATACTGAGACTGCTGTGGAACTACAGAGAGAACTGAAAAACAAAAAGGGGGTGATGAGAGTAAAGGAAGACTTTTTAAAGTTGCCATAAAAAACATTTTTGGTTGGCAGCAAAGCGGGGGCCAGCCCAATAAACACAAAAGTCTGTCACTGAGTGACGGATTGAGTGAGTTATGAAGTTACACCGTTGGTCAGCCGAGCTTTGGTGTTTCCCTATTGGCTGTCGCTCTCTCAAAATTAATTTGCACGACGGTGATTCTGCTCGTAACGTGTTGGACTCAGCAATCAATCGGGTTCATTGTGGTTGCTGCTGCACAGTCCTATTTTGGTATGGTGTTGACACACTTTCATGGCTATGTTAAGAGTAGTGTAGCTGCTTTACGGTATAGCTGTGGAGTGTGTGTGGTCGAGAGAGAGAGGCGGAGAGAGAGAGAGAGAGAGACGTGGACGGGCTCAGAGCAGACAGCTAAATGTACAGAGTAGGTTTCAGTTAGTCTATAAATATAAATAAATGCTGCAGCTACTCAAGATTCAAGTAAAAAAAACTAATTCTCCCCTGAGTGTCTCAATCACGGTCTGGAAGCTGAAGCAGGAAAGTTATCTTGTTGTGTTTCTAACATTTGAGGCTGTGGGTATGTTAATAGTTGTGGTCTGTATAACAACAAAGTAACACAAGCCTTTACCTGTTCATTGTGCATTGGCTATTGAAATAGGACAATACAACTTTAGATCATCCAGAACAACAACATGTTGAAAAGCATGATTATATTGATACATTTATCAAATTAAAGCAGTCCTCAATTATTTGTCTCAAGCATATAACCACATCATATATGCTTCTTCAGCAAACTCTAAGAGAATATAACAGGGGCCCCTGCAGAAAATTGTAGATGGAACGTCTAATATCCAGGATTCACATTAAAGAAACTACCAATCTGTGTCACCAGTTTGGAACATTGACTATACACGGTCCAGCTGCTAGGTTTCCACCTATTAATAATAGATCAGACTACATGTTATGTGTGAGGGGTCGCCCGTTGTGATGAACCCACAGAGAGGTATCATCCAAACCCTGCAACTCCCCTCAGCTCTATGGATCGTTTTCGCGTCTGTCACCATCTTTAGCTTTTTATCTCCTTGTTTGGTTTTACAGCCTGCAATTTAATTGTTTTGATTCACCCTCGCTGTTCTCAACAGCGATGACACGCTTGTAAATAGACTCTGTTAGCAAACAGTTTTCCACGTATAATGTCAGTGTTTTGTTCTGCGTTGCTGCGGTGTGGCCAAATAATCAACTGAACTGAACAAATGTCGACTGAGGATGAGCCTCCTCAGCTCAATTCAAACACTAATGATAAAAATATGGTAACGGTGAGAATTCAGGCTGCGGGGGACTTGATTTTCCACAAAATCCCATGCTGTCCATATCCTGTCCATTCTGTAGTTTGTCACTTCTGGTGACATTCCAGTGTCCATGCTCTCGCCTGCCATACTTGAGATGAAGTGCACCGACAACAGCCACTGGGAGAGGCTGCAGAGAAACTGACTTTTTGCCTTAGTGCTTGGGTTGTAAGCTGTTGTCTGCAAACATGTTTTGAGCCTCTGCCTTCCAACTGCTCACCCCACAGGGACAAATCTGTTGCTCATGATGATGCTTCTCTCTCTGTGTGAGATGAATTGGATCCTGTCAGATAGATCTGTTTTGGGAGACACTACAGAGATGGAACTGGAGTCTGGGAGACATTTTTAGAAGCACATGATCAACTGAGAAACATGAGTAGCTGTCTCATTATAACTATATTTGACACTGACATAAAAGTAAAAGAAATAGTTTGTTTTAAGAAGATAAACTGGATCTTCTCACCATTATATCCCATTATGTCTGGGATGTTGACCAGGTGAAGATCAAAATATCAGCCATGCTATGGTAGAAAAGCTACTTTTATGGAGCAATAATCAAGGCTTATGTGTCATCCTCTACATAATAAAGCAGGGACTCTTTTTGTCTCTGTGTTCTTTGCATTTCTTGAGAACCGCTCATCTCATCTAGCTCACACTTGGTGGGCATACTGCAGGGAACCCAAGGTAGTGTTGAATATGGACACGCAACATGATCAGTATTAATAAACTTTAAATAAAGTGAACTGCAATCTTTAGTAGTAGTGGGGGCGGAGCATCAAGGCTCTATAGCGGACAGACAGCAGGTCATTGACTGCAGTTCTCTCTGGCTGCTGGATATTGCCTGATAATGCTAATTGGATGCTGGATAACTTTACAACTGAATTTATATTGGTTTTACTGGAGTCGAAGATCACGAGTAGATAGCTTACACAGGAACAGCGCCACTCTACCATTGCAACTCAAATGGTGTACATTTTTACTGTACTATTTTATAATACTTATAAAGTTGCCGCCGGCAAACTAACTCTGCTAATCCGGATTAGTTGGAGGCCCCAGGCCCAGGTTGCCCATCTTGCCTAACAATTAGCATAATTAACTGCGACTTGGGTTTGTTTTGAGGCAAATTTAGTGATTTGGGGGCCCCAGGCTTTTCACCATTTCTCTAACCAGAAATGTTTGTCTCAGCAGTGGTAGAAGAAGTACTCTAAACTTTCTCTCCGAAGTAAAATGATTCACTATTAATAGTAAAAGTCCTGCATTCAAATTTTTATTTCAAGTGATTTTGAATTATCAGCACAATGTACTTAAATCTACTTAACATCTGTTCAAGGTAGATCTTTCAATTCTAATATACTGCCAGATTCAGGTTCAATGAATAATAATAATTTATCATATTTTTATTTTAACATTTTGTGACACGACTTTGGTGTGTGCACAATTATGTATGTATGTCATTTTATGTATTTGTCTCTCTGGACCCTGAGTCTGAAATAAAGTCTATCTATCTATCTATCTATCTATCTATCTATCTATCTATCTATCTATCTATCTATCTATCTATCTATCTATCTATCTATCTATGTCAGGCAGGTGTATTGCTCAGGAAGCTCAATGTTGATTGTGAATTTGTTTGTATGTGCGGCTCCCTTGTTGAACCGCCACTGTATTCATTCTAATAAATAAACATAACAGCAGGGGTAAAAACTATCACCTCCATAATGGAAGAACAAAAAACAACAAAAGCTTCAAGAAACTGAACTTATATAAATTTATATAATTTGTGTTATCCTTGTTTTGTTTTTGTAAATCTTGATGGGACAGCTAAAACTTCAGATGAAAGGCAAATCTGAGATGAGCCACTTTCATGTAACTTACATGGCGCTCCTCCTCTCAGAGAGGATCACAGAAGACCTCCGGGGGTAATCTCTGCTGTGTTTGGGAAGGAAGAGCAACATTTACTCCTAATAGCTGGATATGACAGAAAGAGAAAGGGAGGGGAGAGCAGTCTTTGCTTTAATTCTCTTCACATCTCAGGATCTAGCTGGAATGCAAATTGAGTCTACATTAACATCTGACAATATAAACATGAATCAAAGATATCTTTAAATGACATATCATGAATCCTAATATCAAAATAAAAGCATCTATCTTGTTGTGAAACCTACAAAATGTAATTGATTTTCCAAGGATGACAGCATGCATACTTTCCTAAATGTCACTTTTTTTATGTCGGCAATCAGGGAATATTTCATAAAGGGCTCATTTTTTCTATATAATCCTGTGCTGATATGGCAGGCCTCAACAACACAAGTGAATCATCCACACAGCTTTCTGGGAGTAGGTCTTTGTCTCTGCAAGCTGTTAGATTGCTCTGGTGTAGAAAACAGATAGCCTTAGAGTGGAGGATCACAGCTCACTGTCATTGTCATCAGGGGCAGTGAGACAGGATAATACAAGAACTTCAGCACAATTAACTATGCATGAGTCAAAACACAAAATGAGAGATGAGGGATCTCTCTCTTTTATTACCCTAACTGAGCATTGCATTTAATGACAGAAAATGGAAGAATGTTTTATTCTGTGTTCAATAAGCGTCTGTGTTTGTGTGTGGTTCAACTTCCCATGGGTTCACAGTAGAAAAGACGGCTTATCTGACAATGTGTGCCCTATGACAGCTGTTGACATTCAAAACATCAGTTGGAAATCCACAGCTGAATAGCTCCACATTATATTTAGTACCATTCAACTCAGGCATATGCATGTTTCCTTCTTGAGATTGAAGTGTCTTCCTATCTGTTGTCCATCACTTGATTGGAGATTGCACAGTCCAAAATATACCAGGCCACAAAAAAGTGAAGTAAAAATACTCTGGAAAGATCACATTAAGGAGCTTTGAACAAAGAACAGATACATCTCAAAATAATAACATGCCAGAACAACAAAGTCACCATGCAATTAAGATCAGCAGTGCCAGTAAAAAAAAAAGGCTTCAGCTATTGTATGCTTTTTCAAGTTTATTCATCCACTGAGCCAGGGGTGATTGTTGCTTTGCCCTGTCCAGATAAGATCTGTCTCGTTCGATGCAGCTTGTGTGAATAATGCATTAGAGATGATGACCCCCCTTCCCTGACCAAGAGACGGGACAGAAATAACACTGACGTCAGCCCACGAGCCTCATGGTACCAGGCGGCACGAAGAGAGGATATAGAGGGGATATTAAGCCTGCAGTGCTTCTCAGGGATCAGCTACACCTCTCAGTCTGCCTGTCTTGCCGTCAGGGGGGATGCATCTGTGTCAGGCTCTGCCTCTCCCTTGTCTTTTCCCAGCGACGTGACAGGCATCTGAGAACGCCAGGGAGCAGAGAGGAGAGGCCACTCGCTGGGATGAAATAGGGCGGCGGAGAGATAGTTCTACCATATTGACTATTTGCAATAATTCAGTTGGATTTTGCATTCCCGAGTCTGCCATCTTTCCATGTGATTTCAAAGATTTCGGTCAGTTGTAAAATAGAGGGCTCAGATAATTTATCCCACAGATTATTTTTCCTCCACCTCCATCTGTCTCCTCACCAGTCTCCCTTCTTCATTACATGCTCTCCACCCTCTCCCCCTGTCTTTTCCTTATATCAGGGTAAGGTTATTGTGCGCTCCAGGGTCATGGAGTGTCGGTGTGTGAGGTCTACAATTCGAGGCTCACTATACTGCTCTTATTCAGCCTTCTGCCCAGATTATCCCTAGAGTCTTGGCGTCTCAGAGATTTCTGCAAGAAACCCCTCAGGGAGTTCTCCGCTGTGCTACCCTCTATACCAACCTGTGCACGCTTTCATATACAGCACTGTAAGCCTACAGTCACAATGTACGACCGCTCAGCCTATCTTAACATAACAGACAACACCAGCATACTAACCAGCTGGTCAGCACTGTAAATCAGTCGTCTTGTGAGTTGCCAGCCTCCCACAAGTCAGCCAGCTGGCTTTCATCTCATTCAAACACGGGGACAACAAATCAAATATTTATTCATGAATTATAGTATGACAGAAGAAAATTCCCATTTAGAGGGATTATTAGTAAACCTATGTACAGCCTGGCCATGGTTACAACACTTTCTAGTACACTTTTCAAATATTACGTTTTATCCGAAAGCTCGTTGTGGATGCACAATAATATCAAGCACCGAAAAAAACATGGGGACGTCTAGTTTACATGTTCCAGTAAATCTTGCCTGTGTTTTCATAAAGGCAAGTCAATGTCAGAAATGAATTATTATTAATTAATTATTAATATTATTATTAAGAAATTAATAATAAAAGAAACCCGGAGCACAGTTACAGGTCAGAGGTCAAGGACTGGCGCTGAGAGGTGCTTAACATCTTGCCAGATCCACTGGAGGCTCATTGAATTTCAGTACGGAAAAAGAGTTGTCATATTTGTGTTAAAGAAATATCAATGAGATTCCCCTGCCTTTCCTCTACAATGTATGCATACATAATATAAACGGAACCGGTAAAATGTAGCTGGGTGACTATACAGTTGTTTCATTGCCAGAAATGTGCTCTCTCGCTCTCTCTCTGTCTCCTGTATCATTTATTCTTTCATTTCCCTTGCCAACGTTCTCCTGCTGAAAGAGGCTTTTCCTATTTCTTTGTTAATAAAAATATTCAAATTCTACACGTCTTCTTCTCAGCTGCTAATTCAGCATAATTAAATCCTGCACTTCTGCAGATCTGAAATAGTGGGCTCAGACTAAATATACTCGGGGCAATTTGATATCAGGGACTTTACTTGCCTCTTTAGTCAAATGTAAATCTATACGATGTAAATCAATGGTATGCATCGTAGTAAGTGGCATTCAGGTTTTTATGCGAATCTGGGCCACCCCTTTTGCTGAATTGCATGTTCACACTTTCTGTAAAACTAGTTTCCTAATCCAGGGTTCTTGCACTGTGCAAACACAGTCTGCAAGAGCTCTGAAATCTGTTCAGAGGAAAAGCAAAAAGAAACACACATATTTACTCTTTCCTGCATCAGGGGAAAAAAAAGGATGCATATGAAATTGTAGCGCATAATTAAGTACATCTTGATCTGTATTTCTATAAGTGAGGAATCAGTCAGACAGACACAGAGAGAGTTCACTTGGAAAGCTCTCTTTGTGGAGACTCCCTCCCCTGTGCGTGGGGGGAAAATGAAGCATTAGAGTGTGTGCTGGCATGGCAGAGGAGAGATGAAAGAGCGTCTGACTCCAGTCACTGAGATCTCCTCCTTCTGTGTTTGATCCTGTCTTCCGGTCGGCTGGCTTCCAGAGAACAGCACAGAGAGCCAGGGCCATGGTCAGGGCATTAGCATGGAGGAGAGGACAGAATGGCTTTCAGAAGCTACAAACGTATCCCCAAAGGTGCACACACATACACAAACACACAATCACTCGGACGGACAAGGGCAGTAAGTAGTACATGTATTCAGCCCAAATGAGTCAGTACAGGACGCTCGGTTTAGTACATCCGATGAACCAGATAATTACAATCTTTTAATCTAATACAGTCTAATTACAGTGAACAGTTGACACATGCAAAACATAAATTCAACTGTTTCACCCAGAGCTTTCAAAGGCTGTGTCCAAAATAACCCCTTATTTACTATGAAAAGAAGAATAAAAATTAACTGGGCCGTAAATATGTGTTTGTCAGCTGTAATGACCAAAATAAAAATAATTTAATGCTTGCCATAACGAATCCTAATTTAATGTATTCAGAGTCATATTTCATCACTACACACTTTGGAGCTTTTACTGGCGCAATGTTGTTTCCCACATCACTTCTTTGTTTAAAAAACCCACCTCAATCCATTTTGTGTCACTGCCTCTACGGGAATATTAGCTAGTGGCTAAACACGTTTGTCTCTACCTGATGATGTGTTGGGATTTGCACAGTAATAATTGAACGTAACATTCAAATTATGCTTTGTTTTAATTATTTTTATTTATTGAATTTGTGAGCACATTTAATGTGATCAAATGTAATTTTTTAATTGCAAACAGAATTCCATTTACCTTCATTGTATTGAGGACAGTCATCTCAAACCCTGAACAAATAAAAACAAAAGTATATGCTTCACTGGATACCAAGACGGTTTAAGGTGAACTCACCCGTGCTTCATAAAATTACATAAAACATTAGGTTTTTCAGAGAAATGCACAGTATTGGCTGTACACCATCTTTAAATAAATATTCTATAAATTTGACATCTAATGACTATTTAACTAGTCCTCTGAACATCAAATTAAAGGACAACGAGAAACTGATTTAAAAATGAGAATCTAGTCGATAGCACAACCAAGAAATAGAGAAATGTTCCATTTTTAACTTCCCGCTTACACAAATTTAATTCTAAGACGAAGAAGAGGGCACACAAGCACATACACACCTCTGTAACCCACTTCACCTCCATGGTCAGCAGGGTGATGAGAGCAGGGGAGCGCAGCACAGAGGAGGTTATTACAGTGCAGCTGCAGTGGTAATGTACTTTATTTATGACAGGCGCTGGAACATTGCTCGCTATCTACACTCAGAAGCTTATCAGCAGAGGTGCCTGGACTAATGACACATGGACAACAACCACAAAACTGTCACAGGCAATTATAGAGGAAAGAGTGGGAGTATAATGAGGAAGTGAGTTTTCTATTTCAGGTGAATCTGGGTGTTTATCCGCACTTACAGCTTATTTTAGTGTTGGAGCACATCAACAGAAACTCCCACAATCCAAAATTTAAAAATGAATGTTTGAATGGTCAAATATTTGAACTATTGGATGTGTCTTTGACCCATCTTGCCAGATATTTTCACAACATTACATTTGAGTGTTGCTCATGTTTTATGGTGGAAAAATGTTGTAATCAGTTGTTTTCCAAAGGCTAACTGGTTGAGGAAACTGATGCAGGTCCACCAGAGAGGTGTTTACAATATTGAATTCCTGAATTTACTGTAAAAATTGTTGGTTCAGTATGTGAATAATAGAAGTCAAAATGTAAATACATTTCCTCTTTGTCATAATCTCCAAGATAATTTTTTTTAAATTTTCAGCAATATATCTATCAATGATAATGTAGCTCAGTCCAGTCTGGTATGTGACTCTGTATGTTACTCTGCTCGGATGCATTTCACGATTGTATGTTGTGTTTCTTTAGGACTGTGCTCCTGTTCCATGTCTCGTGGATTCTACATTTCCTTTCGCAGTTACACAGAGTGAGGTGAAGGAAATCACAAGTGAGCAATAAATAATAAATGCACATGTTTTACTTTTGTAATAGGCTTTGAGATCCTGCTCTTGGTTTGTAAATCACTCAGCAGATTGCTGCCTGAATACATGTCTGATTGTCCCTCCATTGCTGTTACACTGGCCTGTAAAACCTACGGAGAGGCAGGTTTAATGTCTTTGGTCTGTACTTCTGGAGCAGCCTGCGAGAGGACCTGAGGACATCAGATGTGTGAACAGAAATGTCTTTTCAGCTTACCATTTATAGTCAATCAAGTTACCTTGTGGTGCACGTTTGTCTGATTGGTGCTTTATAAAAAGGTTGGTTCGATTTGATTTAATTTGATATTTTGCAGTTAAGAGCCGTGTTGGAAAAAAAAGGGACACGACAGAAAATGTTTAGAGTGGTTAAGGATCAGCCCCCCTGCTCACCTCTGTCTGATGAACGCAGGATACTACACACGCCAGAAAACTAAAGCAGCTAAATCAATTAAAATCCCATTAAAGTCAGCACCATTATTGAGGTCATTACCAAGGGGGAGAGACGCCTGATGATGATGGTGGATCAAACAAGATCTAATTAATTCATTTATTCATTAACGCGCAGCTCTCATGCAAGCATGGCTAGTGCAATGTAATGAAAATGGAAAGAGAGAGTCAGACATCAAGTGCAGCGTCTCTGCAGAAACATCAAAACTGACATGAGACAGAAATTATGAATATGAAACGTGAACACAACATCAAAGGCAACTTATTGCCTATGCCTTTCAAAGGACACTTAAACACATGAACATTTTCTGGCGCCACAGAGGACACCGGCTTTCAGCCGGGTTACGCACACACACACACATATATACACACACATATATATACACACACACACACACACACACACACACACATTTACACACATACACTAGGTGTCAGTCTGGTTGCAGAGAAAGGCTAGGAGTGAAAAGGAGAGCGCAAGTAAGACAGAGGAAAGGAGGCAGGAAAAGAGGGGAAGCTTCACAGTCTGTTTCTCTGCTTCATCTCCCACCGATGGAGCTGTGATTGGAGAGCAGCAGACATTAACGTTTGGTATTGATCCCTTCTCAGATGGCTCGGGGACCAGAGGCCAAGGAAATGACAGAAACATGCTGTGTTGCTTCCTCAGCCTGGAGATGTTGGGCTGGTGGAGGGGTGCGTATATATAAGTGGGGTGCTGGGGCGCAAAAAAGAGCAAAAAGATAAAGAAGGCAGAGAAGAAGACACAGAAAGAGTTTGCAGGTGTGTTGGCAGGTGTGTGGTTTTGCCTATTTGCATGACGGTTTTAAAATGAGAATGAAACCTGGAAGACATTCAGCTGTGTCCCCTCACCATCTCTCGCTGTCTCCTCTTCCTCCCCACTTTGGCACACCGCACTGCCCGGCGATCAATACATGTTGGATCAAATGAAAGATGAGATCTTCATATTGGTGGGTAAGATGCGATACCGTGTATAGTTCAGGAGTCAGTACAGGCCACAATCGTGTCCTCCACAGGATGTCTTTCATCGCTGTGATCTGAAACAATACCGTAACATTAAGTAGGATCTGACTCATTAAGTAGGATTAGACTCGTACACAGTATCAGCCGAGATGTAGGGTTTTGAGTGTAGCTGGGCAGGGGGTGGATGAGCAGGTCAGGGGCTGATGCAGAAAGGGGGGTTAGATGAAGAAGAACAGGCGAGCTGATTGGACGTGACAGGAGCAGTGTCCTCCTCCTCTGCAGCGCCGAGTGTCCCAAATGAAAATCTGTATGGCATGACGCTGGCGGCAGAGCTTTACGGGCTAGAAGAGGCCACTGTTCAGTCAAACGTCTGTGGACCGTAGTGCACACATGCACACACTCTTGCATGTGCATGCATATATAATATATTCTAGAAGGGAGGGGCTGAAGAAAAAAGAAAAAAAGAAAAGACAAATTACATAAATCCCTCTTTTTACAAGTCTTGTCATGACGCATTAACCGGCATCATGCTGATTGTCAAACATACAGAGACGAAAACACTGCATATTAATATTGACATGAACACAAATATCAAATATGTATACAGCACTCATGAAATGTTAATAACTCAGTAGAGATTATAAGATAATATTTACAATAAAAAGAAATGATCTATGATCAGGTTTTCAGAACAGGTTTTCTTTTCTCTACAAAGAAAGCTGGTAGAAATTCTAGCCCAGAGCTCTTGATACAAAGACTTCATTCAGCCTGCAGCAGACACTAACAAAGCTTATGCTTAAATTCAGCTTAGTTAGCTGGTCAGAGAACCAATCTCCAAGGGTCTAGCGTTATATGAAGAATATTTCCTTTCATTTTAGTCACCATAGTTACATTTTCCCTGTGAAAAGCTCATTCGGTATCAAAGTCATCTCTTTTATTTGCTGAAGTGGTGTCCTTATCTCTATTTGTCAATTGAACACAATCCTATGCTCGTCAGATCCTTAGACGTATTTTGTCCAACTGAAATTGGTCATCGAGATCTTCCTCCTGCCCTCTAAATACACACACTCTGACTTACATTTCATCTGCCATGTTTGAACCTTGTCAGTCATTTAGTATTTGCTTATGTAGTCTCTCATTGGATCTCATAGCTCCACCATCTTCTTCTCTACCTGTGTCTGTGTTTGTCTGCTTCTGTTCCACTTCCAGTTGTTTCCTTTCCAGTCCAACCAGCTGCTTCTCTCTTCTTCTTTTTTCTGACATCCCGGCTCTGTCTTGTTATTTGGATCTTACTTTCATGGCCTGCTGGGGTTCTTCATTGGATAAGGTCATCTTGAGTTTGATTTGAATAAGCCTAGAAAGAGGTCAATATTGGATTTGTTCCACTTTTTCCTTCTTGTGTTGTCCAACTGGCATCTTGAAAAGCAAAAAGCTTCAGTCTCCCCGAATCCCCCCCACTGATGCTCACCAGTAGACAACAGTTCATCAGATCAAAGTAGCAGGTCAGGCACAAGCTGACTCGTAAGATGCTTTTTCAGCTTTTCCCATTTATCCATATCCGTGGTCTTTGTATTCTGAATGAAGTATTCCGTTTTATTTTTGGTGTTATGGTCTGTGCATGTTCAGTTCTTTACTGGGGATGCTGTGTGGGATATTTGTGGTAGAGATTCTGATTACATGACATTCACAATGCATTATGGGATAAAATCTCTGTTTTTTGAGAGGACGTTGGCTGTAATTGAAATATGTCAGTATTATTAGTCATAAGGGCTTCAAGTTTAAGGAACCATAATTTAAAGTCAAGTTAAATTAATATATAATTATATGATGTGGGTTACACATATTCATACATATAGTTTTAAGTTGTTTTATAGATTCAAAATGTAAATGCTGTTTCTGAGGCAGACTTTCCTCATATACAAATCCATTGTTTTTTTTGCTTAGATTCATACACTGTAATCCCACTTGACCCCAACCTTAACCCTATGGTAGAGGTTGTTGGTAGGCTTTAATCAGGGAGAAAGGCACTGTGTCCAGCAAGGCTGGCATGGAAAATCACTGTCATAGCCAACTGGCAAACAAAAAGGAGGAGTGTGAAACCTAGACCTAAAGCAGGAAACAAAAGGAACGATGAAAATAGAAAAATATGTGGGTAAACATTGGTGTGACCTTGTTAAAGATCGGCAGCTCTAAATACAAACCAAGGACTATCTAATGAAGCCAATGTTGATTATTATCTTTTGTACAGCTAAAACAATAATCTTAATTAAAAGGGCATGTGTGAGGAATAACCTTTGGTGAAAGAAAGATTTGCTTTGTGTAGGATTCATTCTTCTTTTCTGGTAGTTTTACACTGTGTGAATTATCTAGTATGGCTTTTTGATGCCATTGTCCTCAGTATCACTCTCTAATGCATTCATTTTCTATCTCCAAAAAAATGAATAGCATACAAAAAAGCCAGTTAATTCAAAATGTTATATTGTTATACTATACCTGAAATATATTGTGGCCACTAAAAAGTCACTGACCTATTTGAGATTAAATACATTTTTCCGGCTGTTTGAATCTGTCCAGAGATGTATTGATATCATGTTTTGTTCTGATCCCTACACAGCCTCTCTTTTTTTTCTGTGCTTGCTCTGTAGTTGCTGTTTGCATCCAATCTATGTCTTTACCCTCCAGGTCCAAGCTTCAATATCTTAAGGTCAGACCTCACGTTAGCCCTTCCTCTACTCTTTTCCCAATCTTATCCAACTCTCATCCTTTAACCAGATCTTGGTTTCCCCTACATTTCAAACTGGTCCTTGAAAATCTCTCCTCCGAGGAATATTAATGACATTCATTAAGGATTACCACCGCTGCAATACAAGGAGTTTCTTCCATCTGGCTTGAAGAAGCCAGACATGGCCCTCTTCTCTTATTCCACTGGTTTGCCCAAAAATTACTTCTCAAAATTCTTCTCAGCCAAGTAAATTAGTAGTGCTTTGCATATCATGGTGTTGATTGTAAAGCTGGTCCTTTAAGGTGCTAAATGAAAAATTCTGAGCTTTAATATAGCAGCAACTATTTGCAATGTAAAGATAGAGTGGCGTAATGTCTACCTGAGCAGAGAGTGAAGTCATTCTCCCCTCTGTGTGTTTTGTAATTCAAGCTTCTCCGTGCTTTGTTTACAGAGCCGGTCCGGCCAGTGTTAGTGCATGTGAGTCCCTGTGTGTGTGTGCGCACCACTGGCTAGCTCACGGTCGCAGCTCTGCTCTGCGCTCATATTGTGGTTACCATTTATAACACTGTCCCGACCCACGACGTATGGAAGCCCACCCTCCGTTTCCCTCGCCAAGTAAACACTGTTAGCTCTGTCAGGACTGTTGCCTTTGTTTGCAATGATCATGCTGTTAGCACCGTTAGCTTCTAGCTTCTATCATTTTGAGAGCCATGTGGGAGTAATCTGTCAAACACGGATATGCTCTGAATTTGGAATATAGACCCTTTAAGTAATAAATTAAAAAAGATCTGTTACTATGGACGTCATATTTCATATGCCAGTTACTGCTTATTGGCATTCATTCAACTCTTTTCTGGCCATGTGTGTTTACTTCCCTACTTGACATGCACAATTAACTCACTAGTCATTTGTGGCTTGAGGGATAAAATATCCATATTAGTATCCAGTAATTGGTCGCTGCCCATCCTCTAATACCTGCCATGTAGCTGTTAGCTGACCTGCATTCACCAGCATAGATTACAGTGGGCTCTCATTTTGATCTGTAAGGAAGTCTTTCATCTCTTGGTGTTGGGTCATATGGATTTTTTCCATCTGCTCTACTACAGTTTTGAATGAGGGTCAAAATGGTGTATTTTTTACATAAGCATTGTTGCATGTAATATTGAAGCAAATAAGCTAATTCTAGTCCTCCATTTCATTTGACTGGGTGTCAAACTGTGACCTTGCATGGCAGCTGGATTCGTGCGGCGTTACGAGATCACGCTATCATCGCAGGATCACATATCACACAGAAATCATCACCATCTTGTCAGGAAGTAATGCGTTTGTGTCCGGTAACCCAGAGCACGGACCAATCAGTGCCCTGTGAGGAGCTACTGGGAGCTACTGGTTTGTGAGATGACACAAAGGGGCGGTTGTTTGTCCAAAACAACAATGGGCAGCTCCTGAAGCGGTTAGCGTAGATGCTGCAACAGCATCAGTTATATCCGAAATGGAGAGTATTTCTTCACTGACAGAAGAGCAAATGATACTTGGCGTGCATCTGCCAAGTATTTATTGAAAGCACCTGTCCTTTTCCAAACAGTTTCAATTGACGGCTTTTTCACATGGTCCTGTGTAACAAACCATCTGGCGGGTCAAGTTAGTCACACGGATGACAACAAAGCAATTTGAACAGTTGAGTTCAGTTTGCCGTTTTTTCCCATTAGCTGTCCGAAAATCAATGTAGACTCTGCCTTATAGTTCAATAACACAAATACGTTGACACAGAGTCAGAGCACATAACATTTAGCTGCAGACAAGTGGCAGCACTCATAAAGATAATATGTGTGTCTTAAAAACCTCAATGACCAGACTATTGTACTCTAGAGCTGCACGCAGCCACTTCCAGCCGTTCCTTGTAGCACCACAGAAACTGTGATGGGCAACAAGATAACATTTGTTATGTGTTTGTTTGGCAGGGTTTGTAAGGTCCATTTAAGATGCTTTTATCTGAACACACCAGACCATCGCTGCTGAAATCAGTCTCCCATGTTAAAACTTGGATCAGTGTTTCGTGTGTGTGTGTGTGTGTGTGTGTGTGTGTGTGTGTCTACTCAAGGTCAGATGTCATAGACCGAGTTGTAATCGGTGCTCTCATTAATCCCCTGGTGTAAAGTGAACAAAGATAACGCAGCATTACAACTGCACACAAATGCATATACACTCTCCACCGACTGCTAACATCAGCCTTGGAAAAACATGTTTGTGTGAACAAGAAATGCAAATAGTGATTAACTGTTATTGGATTGACCACAGTTCTGGAGTTGTGCTGAGCTCCCAGCATGCCTTTTTTCATTTATGAGCTATTTTTGCATGGCATGAATCACAGGTAAAGTTCAGTTCTCAACCAAAGCCCTCCCCCCCAGGATGTAAAACACCCACACACACACACACACACACACACACACACACACACACACACACACACACACACACACACACACACACACACATACATGTAAACACACAGCTACATATTGAATGTGGAAAATAAAAGAGTCTTTTGATATGTTATGAGCAGAAACCAAGGAAGTACACTCTGTCCATGAACTACTTGTGTATGATTAACGACTGACATGAGAGGAGGAAGCAGCAGGGCAGAAAGCAAAACACCGGGTCAGCGTGGATGAGGGAGCAACGACGGGAGGAAAAAGCAAGAAATAGATGGGACGACGAGGAGCTGTGAGTGAAAGAGAAGGAGAAGATGAAAGCTGTAGAGGAGGATGAACAAAAATAAGTGATGAGGGACAGAGAGAAGACATGAGGGATGGAGGAGGTGGAAGAGTAGAAGAGAGATCCTGTGTTCTGGACACCTGAGTGTCCTGCTTTGTCACACACACACACACACACACACACACGCACATACACTCATACACACATGTCTCAATGGTGAGGCCGAGGCCAACAGTGGCTAAGGTTGCTATGGCGACATCCCACCAGAACGGTAATTACAATTAACAACCCTTCTAAATGACCACCTCTCTCTTCTCTCCCCCTGCGTCTCTTGGGTAATTATAGACTACAGCTCAGCTCACCCAAGCTCTGTTGTTGGCCTCTTTTTTTTTTTACTTACAGCTAAATAATCCTGTCAGGAAACAATAGAGGCAAAAAAGAATTATTTTCTTCAAGGCTAAAAGGCCGTCTGCTGTTTCATTACATCAATGTTCCTGTGTCATCAGCAGCATTAAAATCAATATGCGCCGCACATTTGTGCAGTGAACTGGTCACGAAAACAACTTCCCGAAGACTGCTGAAAGAATATTGCTCCACGTTTAGCCGCTACATTACATCAACATGAGCTCACGCTGCATAAACATTAACTGGGTAGATGCAGTGAATTGTACATGCAAAATGAAAGAGCAGTCAGAAGGCTGAGTTGCAAAGGTGTGTGGTGTCACCGCCACTCATCTCTCTATTGCAGAAGGGCAGAGAAAGAGGTGAAGAGGGAAGACTATGAGTGCCACGAAGGCACAAAAAGAAATAGACCCTCACTGTTGTGATCTAGACTGAAAAGAAGCCTCATCAAATGGCACTCTGTCAGTGGTGTCACAACACATGCAGCGGTCAGGCAGACAGGGAGAGCGAGAGTGATACAGTGGCAATGAGGACAGAGGGTGAGACACAGCAGTGGCAAAAGAAATTAAGTGATTTTTGGTTCAGCTGGGCTGAAATTTAAGGAGCATTAACCAAAATGATGAATGAAGAAGTGTCAAAGTATTATTTATGTCTCATTCACAACCTGTACATACTGTGCAGCTCTGGTCCAGTGGCTCTCTTTTGTGGATCTACGTCAATAATCTAGTTTGCTCTGGTTGTTTCTCCAAGAAGGAACAAGTTATGCGATTGTCTCACACACACACACACACACACACACACACACACACACACACACACACACACACACACACACACACAAGTCCTGCTGGGAATATGTTTGAAAGAGTGCCCCACTTGTTGGAAGTCTTGCAGCAGCAATGCAGATCCAGACCCAGAGTGACAGAGACTTGTGGGTCGACGACCTCCGCACGGCTAAAATTTTTAAATTCAGAATCAGGACACAATACATCAAGTAGGATACAATCAAACCACGAACGGTGAAGAGAAACAGCTGCCGTAGATGTAAATTGACATGAAAGATGAGCGTATGACAAGCATGTGAACGTGGACGTGCATAGACGAATCACATTATTAAAATAAATACTGGATGGATGAATATTTATGGAGCCGAAGCAGATGGCAGAAATGAATACAGATGATTCACAGAGAAAGCGAGGTAAAATAAGAGGCTTGAGTGAGAGAACAGAAGTAGATTGCAGGTTAGAAAGTTGCAGAAGAGGGTTAGAAGAAGGAGCATTGCTGGCTGAGGAAGGCAGAGTTCACCCTCATCTCTTCAGTCCTGGAGGATGGGATGAAGCTGCTTCGGGACACCCTCTCTCTTCCTAATTGCGTTCACATTACACAAGGGACTCCGATGCCTGAGAAATGGAAAAACGGCCATACTGTCCACACCTCCACCCACCCTTCGCACCTTTGCTGCCCCCTCTGTCATCCCCATCCACCATCGGCAATTCTCCAGGTCATTATTTCATTCCACGGCCCAAGCACCCCAGACGGTCAAATCATCTCGACATTAGATGGAGGAGTCAGAGAGCCTGTCCTGTTGTGTTATTCCTGTCCAGTCCGGTGAGTCTGATCATCGCTAAATCCTCAATCCCTCCATCCCTGGGCCTCGGAGACAGAAATACAACAGGAGAGCAGAATTCTCGAGGAATACAAACTAAACTGCTGCCTGACGTGGGAGATGTGGGTGCTTTCTGGAGAGAGTTGGCTTCGATATGGATCCATAAAAAGTCTGCAACGATGAGTGTGCTTGTATCCCAGCTATGATCGGGTTTTTTTAATATCCCAGTTATGAATTTGTGCAGCAGAACGCCAGTGTTCACTTTTAAAGTGAAGCTTGCACTCAAACCGATTGGTCTATCTCACTGTCAATCAACACATCAATAGCCCTGGTCCTTATAAGCCTTACAAGCTATCCTGCTCACTTGCAATCCTCCTTGTGTTTTATTATGGCAATCCAATCAACATGTGTGCATCAAAGTTTGGTTTTGTCCAATTTAATGGTGTGTGTTATTTATTAGTTAGGGTGTTTTTCGTGAATAATTCACATTCTAGGAGTTAATCATAATCTTTTGTACTTTGTAGGGGTCAATGGTTATGTGGCTTCTAACTGTATGTCCATATTCTTGATAACTGTACGTCATTCATAACCATAGGAGGTTCTGTATTAACTTCCCCTAGAAAGAATACAGTAAACCACACAGGAGAGGCTATCAACAGCACAATATCAAACAAAGCTGTCTGTCACTTACATTCTCTGGCCGTGTAACTCAACTTCATTTTGACAGCTGCAGAAGTAAAGCACACATATTATTGCTACAGTAAAGCGAATCCACTCTTTTGACTTAACTAAATCAATGTTATTCGACTCCAAGTGTCTTTGCACACATCAGTCAGAGGGGAATTCAATATCTTTTAGTAATTCGTGGTGTCCACTGCACACATGTTGAGAGAGAGCCCAAATTTTCTGCACTATTCAGGAAAATTCACGCCTGCAGCTAAATCTCCTGGAGCGTTTCATTTACCGGAAAGTAATGAAGCAAATTAAATCAGATGCCTCCCACAGAACCGGCTGAAAGCACAGTTCAGACCGATTTAGTTCAGGTAAAATGTCAAAACAGGTCTGCGTCATGCTTCTGTGTGTGCGCTGAAAACAAAGCGCAGGAGCCAGGCAGTGTTACCAATGTGCATTGATTTTTCCTCCAGTCTGCTTCATCCCCCTTTGACATTTCACAGACACTGTACAGCCTAGAGCCAATATACAGGCTGATGAAAGCCAGGGTGGCCTTATGACCTCTGAACCCTGTCTGATGAGTGTCTCAGCCTATCATCAGCTATGACTGCTGCATACTGGGATACTGCTTTATACAGATTTATCCTGACCTCTCCTCTGTTCTGCCCAGATCTCCTCTATTTAGCATTTTCATATATTTGTTACTGTCCCGCTTATTTGGAATCTACTCTGCTTTCGACTGCAGTGTTGCATATAGACCATTCTATATTATTCTATAAAATCTTTTCAGTTTTTCTCTATTGATTCAGGTCTGCTCAAACTCTCCTTTTCCTCCGTCCCACTCTCGTCCACCCTGCACCGGCCTGCTTGGCTCCTTCACGCTCTGTTCCCTGCCCTCTTCCCTCCATACACCGCTCCCCTGTATTAGATTTAGCTGTGGGATCTGAGGATGAGGACACCGAAGCCCCAAAGACTGTTCTGAAATCACAGAGCGTGAACTTGGACAGAAAACACACATCATCCTCTCACAATACATGTTCACACACACACACACACACACACACACACACACACACACACACACACACACACACACACACACACACACACACAAGGCCGAACCCTCCCTCGCTTTGATAGAAATGGTTTAATTTCATTTTTGATTGCATGATATAAATAAGGCAAGGATATTTTTACTGCTTTTGGGCTTTTTGAATAAAAATAATTTCTGAGACATTTTAGGAGCTTTTGAATCAGATGGCTTCAGATTAGGATCCTGCTAAATGAGACATTTCTTCATGGATCATTTAAAGACCATCACTTAATATCTACCCAGAAATTGCAAGAGAGAAACTAAGAGGTTTTGTGGTGATACCATTCCATTTTTGTTTTACACCACTGTGCCTTAATACGGCTGTAGACTCTTTGTCTTGTTTATTCAAGGCTAATGTTTACATCAAAAGTATTGTGCTCACATGCCGTTGTCTTGTGTGTGTGTGTGTGTGTGTGTTTAATCTGAACTCTTCGACCGTTCTGAGCATGTCACAGCTCAACACTGTTGGACTCTGGACTGAATGGTACCTGAAATATAAAAGGTGGCGAGGGCATTAGAAACCCACACTGGTTTGACATGCAGTGCCTGAGAATCAATCTTTTTTTTATGCTGAAACTGCTGAGAGCAGATATTTTGTGCTCATTTTCAGTTTCTGTAACATTTTTGTGACATTTCAAGCCTTCACTGTTTCTGGTAAGACTGACACGTTTCTGAAACAGCATTTTAAATCTACACTGGTTTAAAATACTTTTCAGTGGAAGACAAGAATCTGAAATCATCTGAAGGCGAGCCACTCTGTTAGGCAGGACATACCTGACTAAATATGTTCTTACCGGCATTACATAGGTCAATGATGAACCAATATCCAATATAATAAAGCCAAATCTCAGTCCATGGTGTATTGATCTGATCTGCAGGAACATACAGAATCCCATGAATGCACATGTGTGTATGTTCTTCTCATACACAGAAACCTGCAGGGCGAGCATGAATGAAACACAAAAGGTGGTAGACACGTATGTCAAGGAATTGACCTTTAATAGCAAATGGCTACAGAGTCAGATGTGGCGGAAAGGGCTCTGCTGTTTGAAGGACCTCTCAATGAATTAGAGCAGTATATCGTGGTTTGTGCTGAGAGAGCTAATAAACATTGAACATGAGTTAAATCAACAACACAAAACAACACATAAAGAGGAGGTGGGGGTGGTGGGGTGGCATGAGCATTGGCCGGAAATAACACAGTGCTTCATTTAGTATAGCCGGTCTGATAATGACACACCCTCGACACGAGGGATGCTGGAATCCCTGGGTGAGATGAGCTGAAGAAAGCTGCCAAAATGACAAACACTCACACACACGCAAATTATCCCTTGAGTCTTAAAATTCCTCTGTGTGTTTTTAATAAATTTAATTTGTTTTATTATAACATTTTACCTAAGTATAAAAACGGAGGTTAAAAGGTGACACAGGACTGTCTTTGCTCTCAGGAGCCTTTTAAATGAGAACCAATCTCACATGGAAAATTGAGTTGAGAGTAAGAATAAAAAAACTGAATGTGTTGTAGTGATAATTGGACATAAGATCTTCTTGGCAAATTGGTGAAACAATTAATTGAGCATGATGGTGTTTAGCTGAATATTCATAGCAGAAGTGTGACGATACCCTGTTACTACTCCAGAGATTTTGGAAAATGTTTTGGCGGAGATGCTCAGAAATGGATACATCAAAGAATCCTTCGAAGCACTGTGTGTATCCACACTTACAGAAGAGCAGCGAGGCTGTCAGTACTGATTTAGACAACTGTGCTCATCCACGGGCCCCCTGCAGACGCTGCCCTCTAAATGCAAGTGGGCCACACACACTCACCCACACACACACACCCACACACCCACACACACACACACATATTATGAATGAAAAACTCCAGTTCGCAGAGCATTATGTTCATGTTACAGTTACAGGTTATTCTTCCGGGTCCTTTGGACACAGAAAATGTGCACACGAAGTTGCCTTGAGTCAGCAGCTTTTAAACAGTAAAGCTATAACGAGCTATTAGTTTCTATGGGGAATTGGGCCTTTATTAAATACCATATATGGTCGTTCACATTGCATACCTCCATTTACGATCACAAGTAATCAGCGGTGTAAGCTAGTTACGACGGCCCCATTGCACACTATTATGACGAGCCCCAGTGCACCCCAGTCACTACTTAGGAAGCACACACACACACACACACACACACACACACACACACACACATCATCGCCTCGTCACATGATCAAGTAGACTTGACGTTGGGCAATATCAACATACATATTACCCAGCAATCCTCATTGTATATATATCTATGACAAAATACCAAAGATATTGTTCGAGTGAAGTACATGAATATATTTACCGAACACAACACACAAGACCAGTACTGCACACTGACGAAAATATTTATCTCTCTCCACTTTGTAAAATCAATACATGCATTTCCAAAAGCTGCTATTTGCACTGCAGATCAGAACAGATCACATGCTGAATATAAATATAACAGTAAAAT
This sequence comes from Cebidichthys violaceus, assembly GCF_023349555.1. Taxonomy (NCBI): domain Eukaryota; kingdom Metazoa; phylum Chordata; class Actinopteri; order Perciformes; family Stichaeidae; genus Cebidichthys; species Cebidichthys violaceus. The sequence continues at coordinate 16,390,424 of NW_027176483.1, forward strand.
TTGTGGAGACATAAAATAAAGCATGAATGCAATTTTTTTCAATTACTGATACATGTTTTTAAAAACAGGCCTCTATGTTGGCTTCCATTGTTGGTCTTTTTATAGTGCGTACATCCTGATTGATGAGTCGACAGTCAAGCAGTAATGTGTTTGGCCATTTGGCACATGTATTTGCCAATTGGCCCGTGGGTGTGGCATTTTGAAAGTCAGTGTTTTGAAATGGTAAAAAAGTGACTTTATGTCAGAATCCTGTGTCTTATGTATAGAACTGTGTGCAGTGGGTTGCAAAAAGGTGCCATGTTGAATTGCATATTGAGTGCAAAGTAGAACATGTGTGTAGAGCTTATTAGACTTGCGCTGAGGTTTTGTGTCAGTCTCAGTAATTGTGCTTCATGTTCAACTATAATTGAACACTTTTAATAGTTTATTTAGTTTTTTATAGTTCATGTTGAATAAGCATATCATTTTATCGCTGCTGACTATTTTACCACAACATAAACCCCAGTGCAGCTGCACAGCCTTCACTGTTTATATTTACCACTGCAAGTAATATTCCACCTTCTTACTTTGTTATGTTGCAAAAGCTATTGGCAATGGTATATATTGTAAAAAGAGAGTTTGTTATGTCCCACACTGGCTAGATTTTTTTATTCAGTAGTTTCCTGCTTGAGGAGTTGAGATAGTTGAGACTGCCAGCACTAACTGATAGTGTTTGAATCAAAGGAAATTTCACCTCAGCACTTATAAATTATAAATCCTTCAGAGAGAAACATAAACCTTTTTTTGAAAGAGTTGTTCAACAAAATCACTGATTGCTTCATGCTTTGAGAGCTGATACCGTATACAGCAGAAGCGCAATAAAGATACCATGAGCTTCCCTCGCTGTGAAAAGAAAAGTAAATACACACTGAAGTGGTGGATTACGCTCACTGAAAGCTGTAGTAATTTCTTTTGGCATATATCCCTGAATTCTGACTTAGTTCGTCCGGTCTTGGCATCAAATCCAGCCATGGCAAACCCAATTTGCTGCGCCTATTCCTCCCAACCTTGCTGTCTTCCTTGTTTTCTTTATTCAGCCCTGGCAGAGTGTGGAAGGAGGGGAGTGAGCGGCTCTTTGATGTGTTCTTAAGAGAGAAATCTGCCTTTCATAAGCACTACCGTCTTATCAACACAGGCTGATCAGGCGAGGCATCGGAGAGTGTGGCACTTTAATACCGGTGTCCCCACTGGGAGGCTGTCATGGTGGGGTGCTACTCACGATACATCCTGCTACCTGACAAGTACTCTGAGAGCAAACAGTAGACTGTGTGTTCACACAATATAGTCACATCTTATTCTGTAGGTTAGGTGAGACATGATAGGGAGTACAAGTCTCACCATTTCTTCTACTGAAAATGTTTATTAAGTCAATCTATATACTGACAAAACAGCTCATCTCGCAGCATACTGTGACAGAAATGAAATCAGTGCAGTGTTGTGTTTGGCAGCATGTCACAAATTGATATAGAGATATAGAGATCTCATTACCTTGTGCACACACACTCTGCCATGTGTCCTTATTAGAACAGAAATAGAGTTAAAAACTAAAAATTGTAAAAATATAATGTTAATGAACAATAACTGCAAGACCCTGAAAAAGAAAAAGAAAAACATAAAAAGACTAGATTAAACAGAAACCTGAGATTGGGATGTGTGAGTCAGAATGTTTTCAAAGGATGAAATCATTTTCTGTAAGAGATAGATTCGGTGTTATGCACAGCTTATTGTCTTGATGTAAAATATGAAGCATGAAACAAGGCGGCAGCTGAATTGATCAGTATTAAATGTCTTTGTGGGTCCAGGTTCTTTTCCTTGTCTCTATGAGAGCTGCAGACGACAGGCAGCTGACAGCACTGAAACTCAACTATGACCCAACCAAACCTGAAACCACAGAGGGACAAAAACAAATTCTGTGCACATTCACAGAGAGGCACAATACACATTTATTATGTGTTACTCTGACAGTATGATTCATTGTAACTTTGTTTGGATCAGCACAATATCAATAGATATTGATATTGATTGGTATTGATATTAGTAATGCACATCTCTACTCATGTCTTTTGAGCTTTGTCAATGTAAAAATGTGAGGATTTTTACAAATATGTCCTTTTATTCATCACTAAGTGAATACAAGTGTTGTTTCATTGACTTCAATTCTAAATGTTCATTACAACCTCAAACGACATTAGTATAAAACAATTATTAAGTGAGTAAAAAAATAATAAATTAATGAATTAAGAGAGATACAAAAAAACACTACGCTGATGAAGGTGAAATATTTGATCTCAGGTGCTAACAACTTATTAATTTTACACACATTCATTTATACTAAAGCAGTTTGATCTTTCATGTAACATGCTTCTAATTAATGTATTCATTCATTTGTTGATAATTTTCCTCTGATCTGTTTGATAGAAAAAGGTACATAAAGGATGAACATTGGCGTATTGGATACACAATGAAGACTTTGAAAAAATTTTTTTTTTAAAAAGGAGTTAACGGGGCTAAAGTGCTTTCGATTGTAGCACCAAAATCTTGATTTTATTCAGTGTAAATAAGTTGGATATCTTTTATAAAATAAGATGTAATTGAACAAAAGAGCAATTTGTCCATCTGCATATTGGACACGTGCAGCGCTCTGCAGGCCGGTAGAAGTGCGTTGCCGATAGCAGATGTTTGTGAAGTGTTGAGCTGACAGAGAATGGATGGCCTATTGAAATATACAGCAGAAAGCCACCTACACAGCCAGCTGGTCAGTCAGTCAACTACTAATCTCTATGAAGAGATTCTGCATTCACATGTAGAATCTGTAGATAACGGGACAAGATTTTGGTATCGGAAGCATTCTGGTTTCTGTTTTCAGTCTGTGTAGTAGTGACTAATCACACTCAAGAAGTCTTTGGTTGAATGCAGGTAAACAGTCTGTGTGGAGAGCAAAAGAGGCCGAACGCATTGGCCGAAATGCAGTCTCAGACCTCATCGGCTATCGTCTGACAATGCTTTAGCTTTTTTTATTGTTTTAAAATTAGCTTGTAAACTGGCTCCTTATAAAACAATGGGGTTGTACACGTTGTCTCTCAATTCCAACTCCGGTTTCGCATTTTGATTTGCTAATCAGACTTTTAATAACAAGCAGCGCACGGAAAAATGATCGCCAGAAATATAGCCACCTGGCCCCTAGAGGCTTATCCGTCGTCGGACTGTTAGCCGATGGATTCAGAGATTGGCCAACTACCAACAAACCAGAAGCTTATCAATCAGTCAATCTGTGAAAAAGTAGCAAAACAGGCCGCCAACCTGCCTGCCAGACCTCCCTGCAGACGTGCACGTCGTCAATAAGTCTGCCGACTGGCCAACAAACACAAACCCAGTCCGTCATCATGCTAGCCGCCAGCCAGCAACTCAAGGTCAGCCAGCCAACCAGCCTGAAGGAGCCAGTAGGTCCAAATTTAATAATCCCACTTGCTCTCATCACAGAGAGCTCTCTGTAGAATAAATCAGGCCTGACCTTTGCACTTCTGCTCTATGAGAGGTGTGTGTTTTTTAAGTGATTATGTGTGTATAATCGGCCATCACTACACAGCACAGCGCCTTGAAATAAAAACATATATATGTACCATAGGAAGAAGAGCAAATGAATCGTAACGGAAAATGCTGAGCTCTGTGCATTTTACGGGTAGGTTTAATGATAAGGGTGCTTGGCTATTCTTAAATGACAAACTAGTACCCTTGACAATAATTTTCATTTTCATCCTGATTACAAAAGGCTTAATTACTTTTAGACCAGTGATTGATTCCTTCCCAGGCCACTAGAGGTCAGTGGCTAGTCGAGTTGCTGCCATTGTAGAATTGCTGCGCTTCAGTACAGAAAGCTTTGTCTGGAGAAGGCACAGGTTTGACCTTCTTAAAGATAACAGATCACCAAAGAACTGATAGTACACTGTGGCTGTACCGGGTTCCATTCAGAAATCTAATTACTCCAGATTTGATGTCAGTTTTCTGCTACAAACGGGCTTCCCAAAGAAGATCTTCTCCTGCGTTTTGACACAGAAAACAGGCAGCTCAATCCAACCACAGCTCTCAGCGGACCAGAACCACAGCTCCATTCAAATGTTTATGTGAGCAAAACCAGTACATGCACATCACGCGGAGGAGAGACAAGAGAGGAGCTCCTTGGGCTCCGCTGGCCCCTGCTGAATAGACTCCTCCGGCTCACAAAGGAGGGCTTGTCTCCTAAGGTGCTTAGAAAGCGCTCAGGTCGTTGATATGCAAGGCGACGGGGCAGCCCGCAGATCGCCTGCTTTAGAGTTAATTAAGCTGCAGACCTAGTTGGCAGGATGCCCCCCCCACACACACGCACACCCCCCACGTCCTCTCTCGCTGCACTGTTGAGCTCTAACCCCGGCATTCCTACAGGCTGAACCCCCCCCAAAAAAATCTCACTCTCAATACATAAGAGGTGTTCCCCTCCAAACACAGGTCTACATCTCCAGCACAACTTTATCTAAAAAAATCTCTCTCTCTATTTCCCTCTACTCTTGGCAATCTTCTCTATCTTCTCCTCTATTTGTCGATCTCATTCTCTTCTTTTTGCTGACTCCCAAGAGGCGTGTGCACAAGCTACCCAAATCCCTTCATACTGTAGCCACAAGGACTGTCTCCTTGTCTGTAATGTCAGTGAGCATCTTGACAATCTATTGCCTCCATCTTCACTTCTTCTCCTTTCCTTGCTCCTTTCTTTCTTTGCTGCTGTCACGCCAGAAGTAGCTCCTGCGTGCCGCAGTTGCCACACACACACACACACACACACACACACACACACACACACACACACACACACACACACACACTCGTACACTTACAGCTCTCTCCGTCCTGTTTAATGTTTCATCCACATACTGTAGCTGTGAAGGCAAAGAGGGCAGGCTCAATCAAACAGAGGACAGACTCCCCAGCGGCCTGCCATGGCTCTAATTGTGGATTCATCACAGACAGAGCGGATCAATACGGCACTCTTGACTCTGCGCAACGCAGAATGATCTGAAGTTTGTCCTATTGGAATTTCTTTTACCGAGGGGGATTAGACACTTCCATTCTTGTTGGAGGATGGCGAGACCTCGCTCTGAGCCACATTGAGGGGGAGAGAGAAAAAAAGAGCTAGAAAACCTCTCCCCTTTTTTGCTGTTTCCCTGCTAATGACTCGCTTCTGCCTTTGTAGTCAGAGGCACACACACACACACACACACACACACACACACACACACACACACATATGGAAGCTGTTGTGTCCTCCGTTTTAATGTGACCTTGGTGCTCCTGGAGAGAGCTGGCTATGAACTGGCGTGGTGGAGAGAGAAGTCCACGCCATTCGACCTGTGGGGGCTTATTGTAACTCTCCATGTAGCTGCTCTCTGAAACTGGAACTGTAATAGTAGCTCTCTGGTTAATGTACTGCTGGGTATTGAGGGACCAGAGCGGGTGGTAGTGGGTTAGAGGCTGAGTGAACCCAGACTACAAAAAAAAGTCCATTTTAACCAGTCATTTAGTCCTGTAATGAGTCTGAACATCTGATTATTCTGCTAAATGGGGTGACATGCTGTACATTTCCTTGTTGTAATGCCTGGAATTACATGAAACAATATCTTGTCGTGGTTGTTGTGCGGACGTCACTTGATTTGCCTTGGAAACAAGTCCAACCTTAGTCAAATGAGAGTTCTTTGTTGTCGTCTATCACCCCTAATTTGTTTGATGAACATAACGAATTACAGGAAGGCAGACAGAGATGATTTTTACACGTTTGCCCTTTGTTCGTTACACAAAACCCCTTCCTTTCTTTGAGCAGCATTTGGACTGCATTTTTCAAGATTGGTCAAATTGGATCATATTCCATAAAGGCCAGATGGATTGGTTATATTTTTTCCCTCTGAGTGATAGACTTAGAAATTGCAGAGGAGCAGCAGTAACACCTTCTCAGTCTGTCACAGCCGCAGCTTTCCCTGCCATCACACAGCAAGAGGTCTCCGCTGCTGTGTTTCGCCAAACCCACTGCCAACACAACTCCTCCATTCATCGCCTTTTCTTCGGTTTGTTCTGGACTCCAGGTCACTGCTTCTTATTTAGATTTTCTATGTGTGCATGCGGCCGTGCAGGGGCACGTCGCAGAGACAAAAGCAAAGATGCTGATGGAACCTGAATATACATTCAGAAACACAGGATTTATTTAGGTCGTGTTTGTATGAACACTGTTTTAAAAAAAACAAACTCAAAGAAAATAAGATCAAAGGAATATCTGAAGAAGAATAAAGATGAAAGCTGAAGTACAAAACAGAAATAATGGGGCACCCTGGTGGCCTTGAGGTTAAGGCGCTGGCCGTGAACTATGTGCTCAATTGACTATTTTATGCTCCAAAAAAAGAGAACTCTTTTTGCATGTAAGTTTGCAAAGAAAAGCTTGTAAATCAGAGAGAAACATTGAATGAGATACACTACAAAGTGGAAATTGAAAGAGGTCACTATATGAAATCATGAAATATATATACTGTATATATATATATATATATATATAAAGTATATATATGATTTTATATATATATAACATATATATAACTTGTGTGTATATATATATATATCTATATATATATATACATATATATAATATATGCCACATGTAATATATATTACATGTGGCTGCTCAGTTATTATACACTGCTGCCACAAGACTAAAACAGATAACAAATAACCTGTAAACATGTATATTGTCTGCATAATACAAAGGGTTCGCATTATCCTTAGTCATAATCACAACTGTTTACTTTCTGGACATGGATCAATGGAAAGACACCGAGGCATGGAGAGACGGAGTGAAAGGCAGAGGGTGAAGGGAAAATTCATGTGTCATGATAAAGCAGGATAAAATGTCTGCAGTGGCGCTACAGGAGGACCGTGTCCACTTTGTCTGGCCCGGTGAGAATTGATCCCTGAATCACATCAGGATTTGCTCCTCAGGGAAACAACCGCACACCATTAAATCCTATGGCACTTTAATATAATGATATAATATATATATATATATATATATATATATATATATGTATATCCATTTACATCCTTCTCATCTGTTCATCTGTCTCTGTTATTGTCTTCTTAGCTGCCTTGATAACAGCCTGAATGTTATTCATTCTGTGGAGACATATTTCCTGATAATCCCTTCAGTAAAGAAAAATCTGTGTCTCAGTCACCGTGAAGGAATTGAGGCGGAGATGAAATAAAACGTTATTAATTCTGCAATATTAAACACGCCCACTCCCCTTTTCCACTTTTTACATATTCATCATAAAACTAATGCAATTATCAATACTGTAATCTATTTGGCGGTCACATGGTGCAAAAAAGTCATTACAAGTGAGCCTTCTTTAATGAACAAATCTAATGAAGTGCAGTAATATGTTAGAAGCAAGATTTCTCTCACCTTAGGGGGTGATATGCCTGTGTGTGTGTGTGTGTGTGTGTCTGCGTGTGGGTGGGTTTGACTCAAGGACTTAAGTAGTTTTGACATGGGTGAAATGCTTTGCTAAAGACTAAAGAAAAGACAGCCAGAGGACAAAGTTGGATGGAAATGTGCAGCAGACGTTAAAGATTATATCAAACCTTTCTCAGTCTAATCCTACCTGCCGAAACATAGATATGTTGCCAAGGAAAGGTGATGGCTTTGTATTTTTAATTTCACATCGATGAAAGGGGAATACCTGGAAGAAAGAGTGCAAAGGTGTTCCGACGGGTAATGCATAAAAGCCAATAAAGGGAGAAAAATTACCACATCTAATCTCGTGGATATACCACATGACCGTCATTTCACATAAACACATAAAATCATGACACTTGACTGATTTATTTGCACGGGGGAATGTAAAGCCCCCCTCCTGAGGACTCCTAAAACCTCCATCATGCATTATTCATGTACATCGGCACAGTTTTTGCTGACATGCAAGTCCTTGGACATGTGCAAAGGACTTCTGTACAGGACTTTGTTTGAGGGGCATTATGGGATGTGGCAAGACGTTATTCAGTCATGTAATAGACCTCGTCTGTCTGGTGTCTGCCACTTTCTTAGGAATTCCACAGAGAGAAAGAAAGAAAGAAAGAAAGAGGGCAGCAGCAGCAGCGGCAGTGGATGCCTCGACCGATGAAAGGCCAATTACTGGATGGGTTTCCTCGTTGTGTGCTGGGAGGAACGGCGTGCTGATGGCATTTACAAACAGCAAATAAAGCTGTTAGACTGAAGACACAAACACCAGGTTTTACACATGAGCACATAAAAAGGCACTCGCAACAACACCAAAACTGTTATATCAGGTTATATTAATCAACAAGTCACATGCAAGTGCACTTTCATGTGAAACAATTTACTAAAAAACACAAAAAAAGAGCACAGCGGCCATGAAAAAATGCCACTCTACATTAAATGACAGTACTCTTCCGCAGCAGCAGCCCTCTTTGATTCTAAAATCTAAAATAGCTTTTACTGTCACCACCAACCACTCCATCCCTTAATCTGTTCAAGGAGATCCATTACCATATTAATAATGAGATGTGAACCGGTCATAGATTAAACTCGGTAATAAAGCAGCCTGCCAGGCACTCACACTGAGTCATTTTAATGACAGTGTGATAATTATAACTGCATGTGTCAGAATTGACAGACAGGGCTCCCTGCATTCATCAGATGCACACACAAACACACACACACACACACACACACACACACACACACACACACACACACACACACACACACACACACACACACACACACTTTGTCCTCTTCTACTTCTTCTTCCACATGTCAAATATAGGCTGTGGCCTAGCATTGGCCTAGCATTGGCCTAGCTTGCCTGCATTATGAATAGTCTTGAATATGACAAATTGGCTTATTCACTTACTAACTGGAACTGAAACAAGGGCCAGTGTGTCAGAACAAATGGAGAGGGGTGTGATCTAGATGCTATTGGTGTCAGATTACATCTGTTCAGAACCATGTTCGGTACTGAAGTAGAGTTTGCTTCTCATGCTCCTGTTGTCGTGGGAAAAAGATGAATCAAAATAACTAAATAAACACTTTTTATGTCTAGCATACCCGAGTGCCTAAATTAACCCCAGGCCCTGTGTGAAATAATAAACAAAATGGCCTGAATAATAAATAAAAAAATAACAAAACATCTGTAGAATGATGTGTTGATATAAATGGTATTTGGTGTGGGATAGTCTCAGCAAGTGCACATTATTAAGCTGTAAAATTCCACATATAATATTGCTCACACAGTTTACTGTGACTCTGTGTCTGACACTAAGCTGCTATTGTCTTCAATAGATTGTATTCTGTGGCTTTGAGCGACACAGCAGTTGGTGTCAAATGTGTGAGTATAAGACTGCAGACTGGTTTCCTTGTGTGTGTGTGTGTGTGTGTGTGTGTGTGTGTGTGTGTGTGTGTGTGTGTGTGTGTGTGTGTGTGTGAGAGGGATGCTTTGTTTTCTCAATTTCAACTGTACACGTGTGCCATGCTTGACTTGGATTTGAGAAAATCAACAAATGTGAGGCCATGTAAACAGCTGCACTTAAAAAAAACAAGCTCAAATTTGAATGTGACGTTCAATATATCAGCTGTAGACGTGGAGAAACATGCAGAGCTCAGTCACTGGAACTCATTATTTAATGCACACAGCAAGTTCAAGTCACATTAGGTCAAAACACACATTATGTGACAAACACACACAAACACACAGCTCACAGACGAGGTAATGACAAGAGCCCTGTGCAGTAATGTTTGTATGTGCTTGACTGCATGTCAGGCTGATCAGAGCAGATGGCAGTGTTGTAGTCAAGGCTGTCTAAGTGGAGGCCTCTGTGTGCAGCATGTGCTTCAGACCAGCACTGCAAGATTTTCAAAAACAAGATCCAAGACTGACACGATACGATACTATACTGTGTTCGGTATGCAGACAGAGGTATGCATGGTTTAGCCTTTTGTGTGCTGATGTTGGGAGTTTAAAAAAATAATATATGTGTTTGATTGCGAGCCCATTTGCAGTCATACATTCCTGTAGTGCATTTTTGGAATTTGCATCAGGAGGATCGTAAACAGCAGCAACAAAACAATTCTCTGGGCACATGATATAGCCGACAAATTAACAATAAAATGTTGACATCAGAGAAACATTGTCCGTCATTGATGTAAGCATAGAGTCCGCCTCTTCTCGTCCCACCAGAGTCCTTAGCTCTGTCGTGTGCGCCGCCTGTCAAGTGAATCTTGATCCAGAGTGCCACAGCGGAGCCAGGTCTCTGTAAAGATGTCAGCATGACAGTTAACGTCCTTCCATTGCTGGGTTAGCCTGAAGTATGATTTCATCCATCTTATTTCCCTGCAACCAGAGGTCAGCCATGAGTAGGCTGGGTAGTGGAGTGGCCTTAGGTCCTGGCTGGGTTAAGTTGGCTTCCATCTCGGCTCTCGTGCCTCTCCTCCTTGTCTCCGCTCTCAACGCCGTTTGTTCCGGCTCAATCCCGGAACACATCGGCTGTCAGTCTGACGACGGATAAGCGGTGTAGCCAGCGGATCTCAGAGCCAAGACCTTCTTTTGTATGTGCTGCCTATTGTTTATAGTCCAATTAACAATTTGAGATGCAAGACTTTAGTTGAAGTTGACGTGTACAACCGCATTGTTTCACAAGTAGCCAGTTTACAAGCTAATTCTAAACCAATAAAAAGATAAATCATCGTCAGATGTTAGCCGATGCGTACAGCCTTTTTTTCTCTCCACACAGGCTGTGTACCTGCATTCAACCAAAGACTCCTCGAACGTGATTGGTCAATACAACAGGGTCTAGAAACGGTAACCAGCACGCTTCAGATTCCTAAATCTTGTCCTGTTTCATATGGAGCTAAATCCAGGTCAAACATTTTGATCATTTGAAAAAAATATTTGAACCTGAAAGTTCAAGTTATGGTCTTGAACATTGGTTAATGCAGCAATGTATTCAAAATAAAAATAAGTGAATGAAACATTTTTTGGGGTTGAATATAATTTTGATTCAGTTCTGGAATTTTTTTTAATACATTTATTTTTTAAATTTTTAATTTTCATATATATTTTGATATTTGAGGTCTTGTATTTTTCAATTTGAGATTTTATATTTTCAGATTCAAGTTTCAAATCTTTTTTTCACTTTCAGATGTGGGGGGGCGTGGCTTCAACTGAGAGTTGCGCGTTATCATGAGTGACAGCATCACAAAGAGGCCTGAGGACCTTCCTCAACAACATTGCCTTCAGGTAACGTGGGCACCACAAGAATTATGATTGAACACTTTCTATACACCATATTCACGTGAATGCAGTGGGGGATAAACTGCGAGCGCCAGCTATCCTGAAGGAAACTTCGGAGGGAACCAGCTACTGGTTCGATTAGTCTTTCGCTCCTACCAGGTCGGACGACCGACAGCAAAGTACTGGTTCAGGTTAATGCCCAGCAAATTCCCTGATTACTGATTTAAATGTATTGTATGTAAGTTTTCTCAACTACTGTTAAGGTCATGTTGAGGTTGAGTAGGGCTGGGAGTTATGGAGGAAATTTAAATATCAAAAATGTTTTGACCAATACCTCAATATCAATATTGAAGGGTTGATCATTAGTGCTTTCACAAAATATTTACACAAAGAGATTTTTGATAGATGAATGCAGAATCTTGGATTTAAAAAATAGCATAAAGTCAAGAAAAATGTTTTTAGGGCTCTAGTGAGGCCAACAGGCCATCTCATCAACACCATTATGCCTGCAGCACTACAAAAGTCTCTTACCTGTTCACTGCCTGAAATGTCACACATAGACCAGCGCTCCTGTCCCATTATAACCTGTGGAAATGGCCATTAGCTGTGGTAGGTACTGCCCCTGTGTATGTATTTGTGTGTATGCATCTGTATTTAAGTTTTTACAGCCTTTATCTGTGATTTTGATGCATTGTGTGTGAGTCATTGTTAGACTCTGAGCTCATTTCTGCTGAACAGAGGCAGGAAGGCAGGCAGGTAAACCAATCTGTGCAGTGTTCTCATTAACCGCCTGTGGATGCACAGTGAGTGAGGGGAAGAAGAAGAGGAGAGGGCTGCTGTAAGAGAGAGAGAGAGAGAGAGAGAGAGAGAGAGAGAGAGAGAGAGAGAGAGAGAGAGAGAGAGAGAGAGAGAAACAAAGAATATGGAAGATTTTAGTGCCAAATCCTGTAAATAAGAAAAAGGAGAAGGTTTGTCTTCTCTTCCATTTGTTAGCCTTTGAGGGGAGGAAGGGCAATGAACAACCTGTAAAGGGAGCTTTGCTGGTTAATCAGGATGTGTGTGTGTGTGTGTGTGTGTGTGTGTGTGTGTGTGTTTGTGTGCGCGCATCGATTCACGTGCGCAGACAGATATGCGCTTTTCTGACTGTGTGCAGTGCAGATGTGTGTAAATTGGCATGGCTACATGCACTGGTCCACCAAAGTGCGTGTGTGAGAGTCTTGTGTGAGCCTGTGCGTGCACGTATGCATTTCTGTCCATCTGTACGTCTTTATGGAGGGGAGTAATTGAGTGGTGGAGGACAGGGCTCAGCACCGCAGGGAGCCAGCTGGAGTTATTGAGGGATGAGCACTCTGCCTCTGGGAGCCAGCATCTCTCTCTCTCTCTCTCTCTCTCTCTCTCTCTCCCTCAAAACAAGGCAACAGGGGCGGGGGTGGAGAGACTGAAGAATATTGGGAGGGACGAGGAAGAGAGAGACAGACTGAGTGAGTGAGTGAGTGAGAGAGAGACGAGAGAGGGGGAGATGAGCAACAAACCTCTCAGGGAGATGCATCTCCTGCACTCGCACAAAGGAGAGGAGTGGGGGTGGAAGGACGAAGGGAGGGATGGAGAGCAAGCCTCTGGGAGCTGCATCTACTCCTTTAGCACAATACACTTGGAGTTGGATGGGGGGGGGGTATAAGCCCATAAACAACGTTTTTTCTTTTCAATAGTTTCTCATAACCACAGAATGGGCGGATTCAAACTTTTGTTGGTATGCGGGAAAAAAATGTAAAGGTGCTGAATTTGAAATTCAGAGCATAAATAGTGCCTCCACACGGCTCTCAACATGGTGATGGCTGAGAAAATAATTGTGTTTACTCAATCGATTTAACAAGTACAGTTACAGAAAAATACAGTTTTGCTTCACTTAGAGAGTACGGTTTGTAGATGTAATGTTTAATGACCACTACTAAATGGTTACTTACCGGTTAATTCTTTTTTTTAATTGTCTTAAATGTCCATATTGACCTCTGCTTCCCTTTTGTTTTATGTTTAGTGTTGAGCTTCCTCTATGAAGCTTTGTTTATACTCGCACTTGGCACCGCAGATGGCGGGAAGGCGCACAAACAAAATGAACTGTGTCAAAAAGGACAATGAGTGTAACATAACCTGTGTAACCAACATAAAGCCATAAACTAACCTCCACAATGCCGAAGAGGGATTGTAGTTATCTGTAAACTCATATTCATGGTCTAATGTATTACATTTGTACAAGCCCTGTAAAGAAAGAAGTCACGTACAACATGCATTATAAAGAAATAAAGGTTGAATATCCTGTAAACAATTTGATTGGCTGGCAAAATATATACTCTAAATTAATACGATTTAAGACCTCCTGTTTCTAAAGCATCTACAAATGAATAGGCCTTCTTTGTATAATCCTTAGACATGCAAATAGTGGTTTTAGGTCGTAGAGGTGTACGACCATGCGGCAGCCGTGATTACGCCATTTTGTGGTGCGCGATCCCCGCACCAGCTCCACCACGGCGAGTATAATCTACAATTAAGGCTTTGAAGGCTGAGATGACCCGAGGTCTGCCCTGGTGATATGCATCCACTATCATTTTAATTATACCATTCAAATCTATTTCAGGGTCAGTTTTCACCTCTTTCATAAAATAGTCTGCTATTTGTATGTGTCTAAAGAATTTTTTATTTTTTTCCTGACGAAATTTCACCTTTAAGTCTTGAAAGCTCATACATGTCCCATCTTTGAGAATGATATGTAGAGCAGTGATACCTTGTTTCAACCTTAGGTCATTTACCCCTTGTTTGAACTTCATATGCAACCCAGCTCGATACCCTTCTTTCCCTCTCAAGTTTATATTTCCTTATCTTTTGTTTCTTACCAAAAATGGAATTTGTAAGTCAGTAAAACGTTCCTCCCTTTATTCTACCATCTTGCTTCATGATCTGAGATGCACCAAAAGGCTAGAAGTCTTAGCTGTGCTGCATAGAAACCTTGATATTATTTTATCCCAGGAAATGGAGTTGTGGTATCATAATAGGTAAAGACTGGAATAGACAGAACAGCCTTGGTACAATATTCATCTTGATCACCTGGATTCTAGAGGGAAAGGTGCCGGTCCCTGTATGTCTTTTTGAATATTTTGTTCTATAACATTATAGTTGGCTTCATACAAATGTTCTAAGTCTCTTGTTTATTGTCACACCGTGGTATTTTGTATTTTTGCGGTTCCATTTCAAGTTGCATGTCTCCCTTATTATCTGAGATGGAGAATAATTTGAATTTTAGTTTTTGCTATATTGATTTTATATCCTAAGGAGTGACCATAAACCATTAAAAAAAGCATCACTAGGGGGAATCTTTATTCTGGGTTACCTAAAAACAATAATAACATCATCCGTGAAAAGTCCAATAATGTGTCCTCTGTGTCCTATCTCTATTCCCTTTAGATGTTTATTTTGCAAAATTGCTTGTGCTAAAGATTCAATATAGAGGGCAAAGAGGGTAGGGCTCATACAACAGCCTTGTCTTGAAGCCCATTCCAATCATATACTATTAGATAAATGTCCATTTACCTTTGTTCAGACAGTTGGTTCTTATTACATGGTTCAAATGCTCTGTTTTTAATCATTCTAATAATTCTATCTTTGTAGATAATAAATATACTCACTACTGCTTCGAGACGTGCACCTTAAGTTCAAGGTTGTGTCAGGTGCTTGGATACGAGTGTACATGCATGCTGGTCTAATGAGAAAGACTGGACATAGTTAAATGTAAGTACATATAAGTACCGAGTTCTATGACTAAAACTCACAGAGCATAAAGGTTTGACCTTTTAATCAGACTGCAATGTTTCTTATTTTTAAGTACTACATCAGTGAAGGGTAAGTATAAGATAACACATGGGAGATGTGTGAAGGGATGAAAAGGTCAGGGACGCTGTATTATGGATACACAGGCGAAAGGAGAGGAAAGAGGGAGAGCAAGAAGGGACCAGAGGACAGTGGAGAGAGTATGGAGGCATGAAGAGTCCGAGGAGACAGAGGATGTGTTAGTGCAGGAGGAAGGGAAAGAAAGATGACGAGGTGTTCTTGCATGCTGTGTGAGGACGGGCTGTGTGACGTCATCCGCAGACATCACACCCACCACATACGCACATTTAGACACACACACACACACACACACACACACACACACACACACACACACACACACACACACACACACACACTCAAATTTGAAATGAGCTGGTTATGACAACATATACAACTAAGAGGGAAAGACAAAGAGGCAGATGTGTTTGAGAAGTGACCACAGGTAGTTTAGTGGTCAGTGATGAAGTGTCTCTTTTTATCAGACTGCAGCTGAGGTCTGATCAGATCAGAACCAGGATGCAGGGTCTATATAAAGCATGCTGAGTACAGACATGCCAGCTGTTAGTTACACTGTCTAATAGAGTCTGATGGGAAGAGGGCTCTCAATGTACTTTTGCCTGAGTGGATGTAACACTTGTCCTAGGAGAAAAAAAGAAATGATGAGCAGCCACAAGCTGGACTTGAGCTTTCAAAAATGTACATTGCCGAATGATACCTTTTAAGATCATTATTTTCCTAACCTTCCACCAACGTTACCGGAAGGTTATTTTCCTAACCGTCCGCTAACATTCCTGTGAGGTTGTTTTCCATAAAATTAAAGTATTTTCAAATTTTAGTACTCTGATAATATTATTTTTTTAATATAGTGTAAATTTGACAGGTTTTTAGTTATCTTTAAATTATAATCACAATAATCATCACCACCACCACCACCACAGTAAATTGAATTAAATCAAGCTTGCCTATAAGATGCTAAGCATACATCGCAGTAATCATGCATTGTCCCCTTGATGAGGGAGCTCAGATTGTGTGAAGCGCTCTTAGATTACACCATGACAGACTGGTTGCTCTTGGATTTAAAGATAACATTAGCACATACACTTCAGGTTTAGCGGACCAAACGTGTCTTTGCAGTCCACTGGAGTCTTATGTTGCAAATGAACCACGCTGTTGCACAAACTGTGGGAAATGAGTTACAGTCAGAGGCGAGCAGCCCTGTTATACTGTATGCTGTGACATGAAACGTTAGTAAAGCCACAATGAAACAGACAATGCATTAAGTTCACTGGGCTCTGAAAGGTACCTAAATTGACAAACTAGACTGCATGCACGTCCAGATAAATACTCCTCAACACAGAATCTGTGACACGGTGCTGCACGGCATTGAAAAATGGCATATGACATGTGAGAGAACCTGTAGCAGAAACTATCATCTCTGCAGGCCTGGGTGAATCAGTGCTTTGGGATGAGGCCAGATTTTCTCCCTAAAAGCCAGCTAGTAATTTAGAATCACATTTCGATCACTAATGTCAATTACCCGAGACCTGAGTAAACAGCTTCCTCATAATAATAAATCAGACCTCCTCCCGGGATAGATGATTGAGCTGCTGGCAGAGTTCATGCAGTGCATTTGAACACATGAAGACAAAGACTAAACCTTGAACAATATTAACAGCCAAGTTATATATATGGGCTTCGGAACAGACACTGTGCGTTTAACCTCAACGCCAGTACTTGTGTAAAAGTGCTTTACGATATTGTGCTTGATAAGCCTGATAAAATTCCCGTATAATGTCACAATGAATTATGTTAAACTGTCTCTCTAAAACAGAATTAATCTGCATTGATGGAATTGACATATAACAATAGTGGCAGTGCACCTTATTCTGGTAAAACCAGCTTTTGTTGAGCATATTGTAAAATATCTCACCACATCATAGCGGCTACATTATTACAACATGTTTAAAAAACAGTTCACAGGATAAATCTAAAAGTAAATTCTGTTTATTTTAAAATAAAACAAACTGAAAACAATATATATGAGACAATAAATAGTGAAGATTGGAAGCATGCTGTGATCAAAACTGATGACCTAGTAAACATTGTGCAAAAAGAAGTTTTAATCAAATGGCGTTTTGTCGCTGCCATGTGAGTTTTGCAGCTCAGTCGCCCACATAAGGCTGATTTGAGGTGCCGTATAATTACACTCAGTTGACAGTAATTCTCTGCACTTTCACTTCATGAATAATCCGGCATTATGATCGGCGGGTAGGCAAGCTGTGGGCAAATCCACAAACAATATTATCAAAACCCACACGCAATCATGCAATCACCGGGTTGAAGGAATATTAGTGGTGAGCGTGCACTGTATCTGCTTTGATGGACTGTGAAGAGTGATATGTGACAATTTAAAAACACCTACACACCCACCGACAGAGTGTAATGCACTTCAGGCTCCAGGGAGAAGCAAAGTCACTCCATTTATTAATGATATCACTTCATCTCCATATCAGTTAAACCCTGAAAATGGATACGAGGTAGCGTGGGATGAGCAATGGAAAAAAAGTTCTTTAAATCCTCTTTTCACTTACTGGAAATGCTGTTGGTATCAAAGAGCTTTTAAAGACTGCAGGCATGTCTGTAAATCATACAGAGAGGAGCAGAGCTGTTATAATTGCTTTGCAATGCCTGTGATGCCCCACCGCATTATCCATGTCATAGCTTATTGCTTTTTTATTGTTAAGTGCCTCGTAAAAACGGCATCAATACATGACCATTGATTTGTGCACGGCCGGGTAAGCTCCCCAGATGGCGAACATACATGATCCACACACACACACACACACACACACACGGACAGGAAAAAGAGTGCGCAGAGGCAGTCGCAAGAGGATGCCAGCATCAGATCTGCCACATTGGCCCACTGAATAAATGGATGTGTCCAGATGGGCAAGAGAGAAGGAGGAAGGAGAGACAGGAGGGATAGCGCTGAGGGACAAGCCCCCGTGCTGCTGGTGCTCACTTTGAAACGTAGCTTCTTGTCACAAGTGAACCAATGTGTGAGTGTGTGTGTGTCAGTGTTTGTACTGTGGTGCATTGTCTGTATTAGCTCAGGCCCGCTTCCCACACCCTGGCTGGTGGTAACACAGTGACACCAAGTACACAGACACACACACACACACACACACACACACACACACACACACACACACACACACACACACACACACACAATACACAGGCTTATCAGAGAGAGCAGAAAACTCCTCTGATTAATAAGCTATGGCACTGCCGACTCACAAGCCAAAATAATCCCTTACCAAATCTGGTTAGTGCCAGGTTGCAGTCCGTCCAAAAAATGAAGAAAAACTAAACCAAACATTGGTCTTGCTCCTCCAAAATTGAAGACAATTTAAGTCCTGATAAGCTATTGGGAAACCATGAGCAGAACAGAACAGACCAGCCTAGTTTGACCAAACCAGTCTGTAAAAGTTGTGTTCCAAAATCAGCTCACCCAGAAATCCCTCCACTGCACCCAGTCCTTTGTATCATCAAAACCTACAGGGGCTCGAGTGAGACTCTTAGCTATAACTCTATCGTTAACCAAGCGTTAATATTAATTGTTTTTTCTAAGAAAGGACCAATTTCCTCCCCATGAAGGACTAGATGTTGTTCATTACCGTCACAGAGCTGTCTTCATTACAGAGACATGTTCTAAGCAGTACGCTAAGGTGCTCGAGTGTTTGTGTGTGTGTGTGTTTGAACGTGTGCACTCAGTGGAGGTTTATCTCCGACTCTAGCTCATAGTTCTACATGTCTGGCGTTCCTCTGTGTCACATCATCGGCCGTCTAGCGCAATCAATCAAGAGAGCCCATTGTGCCTCACAAAAAGCCAATGAGCTGCATCAATAACTGAGCCTGCGCTCCCCACCCATGAATATTCCCCTAATGAAACAATCTCTTACCGCAACACAGGCCTGGAAGTCAGTGAGGGGGGTGGGAAATGAAAGAGGCTGCACGGCGACAGGAATGTCCATACTTTGTCTATTTCTGTCTCTCAATGAGAATGAGGAAACAGAAAATGGAACATTTGAAAGAAAGAGAGAAACACATGCGCACATTGACCCATGTGCCGCTTTTTGTCCTTTTGCATGTAAGCTGATGCCGTTAACAAAAGGGCACTAGCTGACTGTAACCCATTCACTCTAATACCCATCCCCCAAAGATGCAACAAGAGAAAGCAATTGGAGGAAATAATGGCCACATTCACTTCTTCAAAACATCACACATGGAAGAATCACAGTAATGTCCTCCCTCAAGTAGCCTTCATTTCCATTAAAACAACATATCACTCCCCGGTCCCTATTAACCCGGAGAACCGGGCCATCCTCAACTTGCACTAGCTGGAACACTTTGCACCGAAAACAGTGTGTTCATCACTTGGCCTCCCACTATTGCCATTAACTCTGTGCTAAGACCATTATTTAAACACTGAAAGCAGAGCGAGTAATTTGGAGCAACGCAGTGCCAGCTCTAACGTCTATTCTATAGCCACAGCTGCAGTGTGTAGTCTGGAATCTGTCGAGGGGCCAGTAAGTGACGCTCCATTGAGCCTCCACAAACAACACAAGACAGAAATGAACCACTGAGGCAGGAGAAAAGGGGGAATGTTTTTTCCTCCAACAGAAAGAAGATAGATGACAAAGCATGGAAGAGAGGGAGAAGCAGAGAAAGAGACAATAGACAAGAAAATGGAGAGGAAAAATTTGAGAAAAACAGAAAGGTTATGCTTATGATTTATTAAGGCACATGTTAGACGGAAGCACTATGGAGGTAAATGCGTCATCAGAAATGCCATGCCTGCCTTTTTACCTTCCTATAGCAACACAAAAGATGCGTGTGAGCCTTAATCTATAGCCTTTCCGCTCGCTGTGAGTCACATGGATACCCCCAACCTGTGCCATCTCTAATGCTGCAGCACTGTGCATTCCCTCCCCGCAGAGCACATCATCCACCTCAACAGCAACAGTGATATTTACAGCCAGGGAGGCTGGGTTTCTTGTCACGAAGCCGACCTTCTCAGCACATACAGTACTGTAGGTGACTTCAACGATCGCTGCCAATCTAAGGGAGAGGACAGCTATTCTGGCCCCCGGCAGGAAGCACGACGCTGGTGTGAATCTCGCGTCTGAGGCACTTCAATCCTCAGGAAACAGTAACAGAGGCTTGGCCTTTGACGTCAGACACCGTGGTCGTAAATGTAGAATCAAGGGTAGAGATCAACAGGAGCTCTCTGAGGGGGGCAGACCCTCTTCCTGTTGCTAGGAGGCACTGAGCATCTATCTTTTGATCGCTGGATGTCTTTAAAAGGAGATAAAGACAGAAATATATAGTGAACTGATAATGAGCTGTTCTTCACGTGGACATATTGTTAATTTTATCATATAAGGTGTGACTGTCGATGCAAGTAACTATCTATACACACACCAGTATGGCCATAACATTTGATGTAGTTATTGCTAAAAATGGATAGCAATAACTACATAGATTTAGATTATGGCCCGCAACGTACAGTATAATTATTACCTATTCTAAACTGAACTCTGTAATAATAGAATAAGCACCTACAGTATATGTTCGTATACGTAAATTCCCACATTTTCCCCTCATATCTAGTTCCCTTGTACCTGTATGTATCTGTACGTACTGTACATTGAACGCTGTACGTTGCGGGCCACAATCTGAAAGCCCAAAAAAACTTGTCGCTCTTTAGTCGCTCGCATAGCTCCAGTGGTTTATCAGGCAGTCGTGGAGTGAGATTTTATCCACACTGTGGTATCGATGGGACAGTGGACAAAACTGAAAAATGTAAAAAAAAACAGCAATGGATGTGCTTTAACCTCTACAAAACTAGAATATTATCTTCTCCTGGTTGGAAACGGATCTACTACCTCTGATAGTTTCATGATCACATTTAGTCATGTCATTTGCTCATCAAGGAAATAGCAAATTGCAAAGGAGTTATATGTGGTGAAATGATTAGACGCTGTGATAGATGGGAGCCATCCAGTGAGCCCCAATAAAACAGTGAACACTCACCACGCCGGCCAATGACAACGCAAGTCAAACTGCATGTAGCGGGCGGAAGGTCAATGGGGCTGCCTGGTCAGCAGAGCTGTCTTACGTCCACTATCTCGGTGATCCACACGTGTGTCTTTGTGTGTGCGAGAATGTGAGAAGGGTGGAAGCTGTGGGTTGCTTTATGATACACACAGTCTTTTGACACCTCAGTGGAAGCTGCTGACTCCTCTGTCAGGGCTTCACCCTTTTGTGAGCAAAGAGAAATCCTGATTATACCAGAGGCTGTAAAGACTAGTAGCTCCTCCTCTTTAGCACACTTACTGAACAAACAGATGCACAGAGGAACTCCATGAAAGTGGACAGACTTGGTGCAAAGAACAGCTTTACAAGGTTATCTTGATTAATATGATTTCAGATGTGTGTCTTGAAACAAGATTAAAAAATAGATGCTGTTATGCCATAAACTTAGATTGAGTAACATATAGGCCTTGTAGGTCTCTTCCTGTCTAACTGTGTCTGAAAGCAATAGTTTTAATAGAGTTAAGTACTCAAGGTTTCCATAATCGTCTAAAACGATTCCTTGATTATCAGCCC
Source organism: Cebidichthys violaceus (assembly GCF_023349555.1). Taxonomy (NCBI): domain Eukaryota; kingdom Metazoa; phylum Chordata; class Actinopteri; order Perciformes; family Stichaeidae; genus Cebidichthys; species Cebidichthys violaceus. The sequence goes on from NW_027176483.1 coordinate 16,412,338, forward strand.
GCTGATTGTATGAAGCATGTCTGTACTTATAAAACACACAGCAGCATATTTGTCCCTGCTGTTCTCTAGCAACCCTGTCTCATTCAATTAACGCTCTGTATTAGTGAGTTATGTTAAATGGCAACTTTAGTGCCAATGCAGAAACTACTGCGAGAGCTGCTTGCCTTTTTTATTAATTAACCATGAATGTGAACCTTAAATAAATGGCTCTATCATTTTGTTGGCATGCAGATCAACCTTAATAAAGTCAAATTTTAATCATGTGGCGTCTTTGAACGTTTTATCTGATACACTCTGACAGAAATTTTAATTTCGACAGTATCGGTTTTCCCAAAACACATTTTGCTAATATGATGTTATAATTAATCCATGAGGCTGAAGTTGACTGATATTCCCTGCCCTTTTGTATTGGCAGTAGACCAAAAAGTGAATTTAGAAGAGAACAATTGAAATTACACATAAGATGATTGGCATTCAGTAAATTTCATTATGTTGTAAAAATCAAACAGGTTTTGATATAATTATTTCCAGTAGCTCAGGTAATCCTCCCCTGTGTAGAATCACATGTCGCTCCCAGCTGCTCCGCCCGTTAAAACTGAAGGGAAAAATGTTAAGCAAAGTTAATAATTCAGAAGAGGTGGAAGCTAAATAGCTTTTAATAGAATTGATATCAACAAACCAAACCATGACAGCCCATTTTTATGCAATTTTATGCAAAGTTGTTCATATTTTCTCATATTTAAATATACTTTACATACATGATTGGCTATTGATAATGAGCTATCAATACAAATAGTTCCATTACTGATTGACATAATAGTTTCCCCATTGCCCGCTAAACATTTTAACAAAGCTACCTCTTTGCACATAAGATGAGTATCTGGTATGATGTGAGGATGTTGAAGTGTGCGTGACTGACTGGACCACTGGAGAGCAATTCCTATTTGAATAGCATCATGAAGAGAGTGGGCAATCTGCTTTGTATCTCTGTAAAGGCACCTGGTTGGGCCCTCTGTACCCTAATGTCCATTCCATGTATGAAACACACACACGCACACACATACACACACACACACACACACACCCACACACACACACACACACACACACACACACACACACACACACACACACACACACATACATAGAGAAACACATATCCCCTAACAAACTGTTGTCCCCTTCAATGAAGCCCTCCTGTAGACCGGCGGTCAACAAAACTGTGCAACTACTCACGTCAGCAATCGGTCGATTAAGATTTGCAGGGGAATATCTCTGCACAAACCCGCTGCTGATTTCAATAAGTAACTCAGCCGTGATTTATAGACTTAATCCCCCACAGACAGCGTGTACAGCCAGCTCTAATGAAACACATTGGTTTGGATGTGATCTGAAGAGTCCAGATAGCTGTGCCATGTGGAAAAGAGCATATGGATCATTGAGCTCCTCTCCAACATTCCTGAACAATCTGGACAGGACATTGAGGGTTTTAGCCCCACCGAGGACTCACCAGTTGCACTGCAGAGGCCTCCAGCTGCTTGTTCCCCAGCGGGATAAGCATCCTATCTGTCCTCTGGAAAAACAGGAAGAGACCTCTTGCACATAGCTACTGTGAGGTCATGTTTTGTAACTTCATCAGTTGGAGAATCTTTGTCATATAGTGTGCAGAGCATTACGTGATCTAATTTAAACTCTGAGAGCTCTGGTGGTTTGTTCTACCAAAACATAACTTGGTGACTGCTTTGCATCTCACTGCAACTCTTCAATTACGCTGATGATAACTAATGTAACTCATTCCCTTAAAAAAAGATCCTGTCTTCCTGACCCCTGACTCACTCTGTCCATGAGCAAAAGAAGCCGTTTGGATTAGCGAAACAGTTTGAAGCTCACTTGTTGTGAGATCATCTGAGAATATGTCATCAGTTCCACTCGCACCCCTGGGACCCTGAATGGACCCTGCTTTATGTTACACAGCATACTGCAGAGCTTAAGTGATTAGCTACCATTAGAGCATTTTATAGAAGAGGAGAGGACAGGACAGGACAGGAGAGGAGGATTACAGTGGTTGTAATACCATGAGGCATTGTATTTCAGACAACATTCATCATGCTATCAGCTTCCTTATTATGAGGACTCATGTGGGTACATGTAGCATGCTGGCCATACACCGCCATGAGCTGTAAAAGCTTACATCTCTTGTCTATTTTCGGAGCAACAAATGCTTCTGTATCTCTCAGTAAATCTGGAGGATATGTAGTTGTATGTAAGGTTATCAGGGGCACAGTGGCTGGATAGTGCTGCAAGTGTGTTCAACACGTGAGGATAGGTTAGGTTTCAAAAATGATAAATCACAAAACCATAATGCTTTAGCAATTTTGCCCATTCCTTTTTCGGCAGACTCCAGCAGGTGTCACTCTAACCTGTGATCTCCAATAAAGACATTGGAGCTGCAACCACCAACCAAACCTGACTGGGACTGTCTGGGGCAGCAAGAGGTGGGGTCAGTCAATCAGTCAATCAGTCACTGCTCTGCCTTCACCATGGGTGAGTTCACTAGAGGTTCAACTCTGCCCAGCAGAGCAGTGTGAAACCCAGTCCGCACCATGGAACACTCTGCTGAACCCACGGCCTCGGGGGGAGGAAATGTTTTCTCATCGCTGCTAAAAAAAAAAACCTGCCCCTACCTCTTCTATTTGTATGTGTGTGTGTGTGTGTGTGCTAAACTGCTTTAGCTCAGCGTTTAAGCCAAGCCAAGATAACGATCATTAATTCATTATTTGGTGGCTTTGGCGTGTGGACCGTGAGAGCATTCAACTCAATGAAATAGAGGAGAGACATTCTTTCTGGTAAAACAAGCGAGGCTTTTAGATTTCCCAGGGCATGCACGACTTGTGCTTTTCAGCATGTCAGACAGGAAAGAAACAGTAGTGCATAGGCCTACACTACTTGAGAAACCACTGACAGGCTGTGTTTCAAGGACACAACCTTTAGTTTGTTTTGCTGAGGAGTGAAGTTGAAGTGTGGGCGTAATTCTCTATTTGTCTCTGGACTTCGACTTCCCTGAACCCTGTCATTTCTAATCTTGGGGGCACAGCTGCTTTCATACACAGTAGTTTCATGCAACACAAGCTCATATGCACATCTCCAGTGATCTATAGCATGTAAATCTTCAATTATATCAATAGCAGGTCACATAACTTCCACAGCAGCTGCAGCTTCACAAACTGCAAACAGGAATTTACATGTTCTGGACACAGTTTCTCTTTCCCTCTCTGTCTTTCTGTGCATGCATATGTGTGCCTGTGCACGCAATGTGTGCCCATGTGTATATGCACACATAATAACAGTGCAAAGGGGAGATAAAAACACCACCTTCAGCAGTGGCATAAGTTGGATCAAAAGCACTCACTCTGCACACTGCGTCTTGCCAGCTGAAAAGCTCTACATCTTAAGTGGTTAATGTTCGGCGCACAATAGACGAGCTGGAACCTGGTGGGTCTCTTTAAGGTACACCATACAAGGCAGGCATTCTGCTTACAAATGGGGTTTATTGTAGCACTAAACCGTGCTCAGAGAGAAAGAAAGAGCATAGGAGGGGTTGCCTTTGCTCTTCCCTTTTTTCAGTTGTGTGATCAATCGTGCAATGCTGGGTTACATGTGAATTAAAGTAGAAAGAGAGAGAAAACTAGTTAACTTTGTATAGACTTTTTGCAGATGTAGTGGTGTTGGTTTTGATCAATACATAAACTTCAGACTTAAAACCCTAAATAATTGCCCTTTGTCTGACATTTGAAACCCATGCTGGCATGCAGGTTCAGTTTCATTTGCAGGGGTCAAAGCCAGATCGGTAATAACGGGTTAAACAAACACAGAGTGTGCACGGCGAATACATATTGTGCACTGGGACAGAGGCCCATGAGCGGCACAGATGGCATGTCCATTTGTGTTGTCTGCACTTTTTTTTGCTGGCCCGTGTTTAATTGGTTGGACAAAGGCTGCGATGGGACAGAGAGGTTATGTTCTTTGGGTCCCATCTCACAGCCATAATGAATTTCAAGTGTGCTATTTCTGACATTCAATAGCTTAATGGAGTACTCCAGCGATTTGGTTTTGCTCTTCCATAAAATTGGAGTGCTTGCGAGAGACAGATTTTAAAAAAGTAGGCAGAGGCCGAGATATTCTGACTTCAATGCTGGATCCTACAATTCTGATAATGCAACACAACCACATTGTATATTAGACCTCCCTGCCTTATGAATGCCTTTATCTTTCAAATTCAATGCCTTCAGATTATAATGCAGGCTCTCTTTCAAATTTTTTAAGTCTCAAGTTCAACTTGGACTCAAGTCGGTTATTTTTTCAGACTTTAGAAAGCTCCCTCCAGAGCCACAGAAGACGTTATACAACTGTTTTCACACACTGACTGCTACTCCCCATGATGATTGAACTGACCTTCATGAGTAAAAATCAGTGGAATGCCTCTTTAATTTTAAAAGACACCAGTTATTTACAATGTGTTTTGTCATAAAGTGGGACTTCCACAACATCATTCACGTTGTAATGAAGTCCCATTTGGTCACGAAGTAGCACTATTTTGACAAGCAAACGGTAGTTAAGTTGTTTTTTTCTGGTCTACCAGCATCAGTGATTTAAACAGCATCTGACCTGGAGTGCCCATTAAAATCCAACTCAGACCATCGAAAGAGCAGTAACCACCTTTAGCCGGTCTTGGCTGTTTTTTTGTCGGTGAGCTCAAGGCCGGAGTTATTTACTTTCCAGAAAGGTGAGACATGGAATACATTTAGAAATCAATTTCAGCCTCCATAATGTGGGAAACACCCCTTAGTGTCTCACAACCATCACTTTATTTAAGGCAGAAGACAGAAAGGGATTAGCACGTACACTTTGTTGCATGCATGTGAATGACACTACATGTACTGCAGAGAGATGACATCTGGCTGCAAAAGAAGAAAATCAGGATGTAAAGCAAAGAATCAGAAAAAAACAGAAAGAGCTCTTTGTGCCAACATTTTGAAGGATGACTCTGTAACGATTTGTGATGACTCAGCTAATGTATTTGAAGTGTGTTAGTCATAGTATGTACCATATCCAAGAAGCCAACCTCTCACTACTTGAAATGAAGACAGAAAGTGCTACTTCCTTCTACAGGCTACATCTCTTTGGACTCTGCTACAACACTGGTTTGTCTCATGCAGATTAGTTGATTGGTTTCCCAGGCAACCAGCCCATCATTTGTTCCAGCGTTTATGTCTAAAGCTTGGTAGAGCTCTCACCGTTCCCCTCCACTGTGACCCAGAAGGCCTTGTCCGTACCCTTTACCGTAACATTGTGACAATGACAAACCACTCAGGAACATCCATCGCAGGCTGAGCCGCAGAAAGAACAAGCAGCACAGAGAGACACAAGACAGGACGTTGCAACACAAGAAGAATGTTCTGAGAAGCATATTGCTGAACACTCAAAATATAAAACAAAGAGAAAGAGAAGCTATTCTGTGTGCTCTAGATTTTATAAGGCATGACAAATTGCTTGATTGTTGGAAACAGAACTGCATGCATTGGTGCGTGTGAAGCATATGGGATAATCATTTACAGCTTTGGGTTGTAATTCATGCAGCTTGTTTGTTGTTAAAGAAATACCGTAGCTCAATCAAAAAGGTACTCAATGCCAAAATCATTGTCACAGACAAATCTCAATTCTGTTTACTCTGCTGAGATGCCTGGTAAACCACCAGCCTCACGCAGGAAAAATGGTGCACTCAAACATAACAACAAAAACCACAAAACGGCTTTTGCACAAAAGAAAACACAGCTTTTGCGTAGGAGAGGTGTCAGTCATTTCACAACTCAGGTAGGCATGTTTCTATTGTCACAGTTTTATTTCCTCTTGTGTTTATCGGGTGTTTTAGATGGTGTAACGGACACTCTGGCATATAAGTGGCTACCTTTGTACTGAATTCATTATGTCGCCTAATTGTAGTTGAGTATTCAAATCTTGTAATGCTAAAGCTGCGACATGTTCATGACCACTGCAAGACAACAACTACTCAACCATCCGTTAACATGGAAGAATACAAGGCTGATAACATGCAGACATCAATAGAAGTTTCCAAAAGCTCCAGTGTTCGTGGGTGGATGTTTTATGACCTAGAGTATTTACCTCTGAAAATCATTAACTTACAAATGTTACTCATCCATGCCTTTTTTTGATGTAACACATAAAAACAGATTGGTTGGGCCATGTACCGAACAGGAATTTTCTAGGTTGTTATTCAGGCGTATTTTTTCCCCTTTAAACTAGCCGGGTAAAAGTGATTTTCCCATGGAAATGTCAATTTAGAAGTCAATGATGTCGTCCATGTCAGCGAACCAAGAAACGACCCCTGATTGTAACATGTATGAGGTAATAATTGGGCCTGCGGGACTAACCAGTTGAGTACAGCACTTAGGGGTCTGAATCAGCACAGAGGCTATTTCGGTGCCATACAAGAGGTTAGAGGTCAGTAACAACTAAGCATGTTTTCTACAAACGCAGGAGAGGCTGAGCGAAAACACATGATGTTTGGGTTCCTCGACTTCCCTTAAAGCGAATTTTCAAAGGGAGTACACATGCTGTCCAAATAAACATAATGAGAGATGTAAGGAGATATTTATTTACATAGGACCACCTACGTAACTCACTTTTGGATATAAGATACACCTGAACAAGTACGAGGCAATAGGAGATAATGAAAGACTGGTGGCCAACAGTATATGAAGCTCAAGCACAATATAGGCAATTGCTTTGTGTAATAATAGAGCCGAAATATTTATCTTCATATTGTGTTTGAAGGCTCATGAAAGTTCAGGCAGCTTTTTGTGTATCCTAGACCCAACCACGCACTTACCAGACTCAGCTTCTGTTTAAACCTAGGCCATGTGGTAAAGTGTGTGCGTCCTCTAATTCTGAAGCAGAGCCGGCCTGTGGCATAGGCGGTATAGATGCCATCCATCCACGTGGGCCCTGAATGAGGAAAGAAAACAAATTCATAACTTTTACAATTTTTACTAAACACAATTCTCTAACCATTATTTTTAAATATTTAAAAAAAAGCCCACAACAACATTACTATGTCACCTAATAAATAAGGGCCTGTTTTCTTGGTTGCCCGCAGCATCATCCCGGCGCATCATGGCTGCGATGCAAGGGGCACCAGCTAAAATCTCGCCAAGGGCGCCAAATCGCTCAGGGCCGTCTCTGCTCTGCAGGCTGCACACCATCCTGTGTCAACACAAACAGGATCATCCAAAACTCAGCAGAAGTCACTAGTGAGTAAATAGACGTAAGTCTCTATAATTACAGCCGAGAATGTTCCATGTCTTTAGTACTTAATAACGGTTTAGAGTTAATTAAAACCCTTGCACTGAATGTGTAAAATGTGCATGGTACAGATAAGTGGCACAGGAAAGAGGTAAGGGATAATTGTAAGAGATATATATATATATATATAATAAAAATGTAACTTTTATTAACCTTTAGTTGACAGAAAATCCTTAACTTTTCAGTATTATTCCGGTTATCTCTGGCTACCATTTACAGTCACTCTCCCACTGCTTAATACTCATTAATCTACCTGATTTATTGTTGAGTAGTAGTATCCACATGCACCATATCAACCTGTTTGTTGTCGTCACTCACTGGGATTTGTAGTTCTGGCCTGTGACTCTTATTTGTTCTACACGGTGACCTTGGGGGAAGGGAGATGCATTAATCCAACGTAATTGCTGCTGACCATCTGTCTGTCTGTCGGTCTGTGTTCAACGTGTCATCATCTGTTGGCCTGTCACACACAGTGTCTTCAACAGCCCTGATTGGATCTTAATGAAACTTCAGGGCAAGATTGCTGTCTTCGGACATTCTTAAAATTACAACAATTGGCCCAAGTGGGTTTCATTACCTGTTGCACACCTCGTTGACTATATCACTCTTTTCCGTAGTGGTAACATTTTAGAGTTAAAACCTTATTTTGTTCAGATAGAGGCAGTCCATTTGGGAAAGCAACACAAGCAGTCAGAAAGATTTTATAGAAGTCCCCAGTTTCACATAAATCACTTGTTGGGAAGTGAAAAGTGAAATCTCATTTTCAAGTTATTTCCCAAACAGTTGGGAAACGCTTTTTGCAGAACTACATCCTTATTCAACCTCGCCCTTGAGTTTACTTTCATAGTTGAAAGTTAACACAGTACTGCTATGCAATGAATGACTGTAATCATTTTGAGTATGTTCACATTTTTTTCTCCAAATACGTTGTTTGTATAATAAGTTACAACTGTGTAAAGCTGTGTCACCACATTGAGACCTTACAATTAACCTGGCGGGGAAAATATTATTGATAAGAATGAATGGTAAATATAAAACTGGACCATAGATCTTTAAAACTATGGATTTGAATGCATGGATTTTTAGCAAGCTTAGGAGAAGTGAGTGAGGAAGGATATGTCTCACTGCTCCAGTGTGCCCTTTTTATAATTGTACTAAAAGGCCTAAGGGAGGCACAATAGCTGCAACATGTATTTGGCCATACCACAGACACACAATAAATCAGATGTTTCTGATCTGAATGATTTGTATCATTACGTGCTGATTGTCCCGAGAAGGGCCCCGTAGTGTTTAAATGCCTTAATAATGCCAGTCACACTTCCTTGTGAGAAAGATTGGCTCCTGCTCTTTCCTTGCTGTAAAACCAGCAATAAAAAAGCCAAAGTTAGCATTTTTCCATATTGTCCAAATACACATTATAGCCCTACACAACCTGTTGGTCTGTTTATGCTAAAGACTAAAGGCAACAACAACAACAAAAAATGTGTGACAATTCAAACCTATAAAATTACATGAACCTATAAACAATTTAGAGGAATGCTATATAAAGAAACTGTACCACACTGTAAGACAGTCTGGGAGTAATTAAGGACCTAAACATATTGTTTTGTATTTTATTCTGTATATCTTGAATAAGCTGCCATGTTGTTCCAATGTTGTTGCGTCTTACATGCTCAGCAAACTCTCAGTATTGAGCAGTTCACCACGACATGGCACTCAGTTGGTCCCTTTAGGAACATGCTCATGGCTTTTGTTGAGGAGGTAGCATGAATAAACAATGCACTGCTGATGGGAGCATTGCATGACTTGGGTGTTTTAAGGCCAAACAAATACAGGTCTGCGCATCCTGAGGGCCTCTAAGATTTTCTGATTTTTATGTCATATCCTGCAGTTACATCACCACTCAAACCTGCAGTGGTCAGCTCTATGTGATGTGTGTGCAGGCCGAAGGCCCTGTGACATACTTAAACTGAATGAGTAATTGCGCAACTAGTAGCAAAGCTGGATGGCTTAGGACATGTCCATCATCTGCTGAAGATAGAGCATCCCTGATTGGTTTTTCACACTGAGACAATGTAACTTTTTGATTGAATGTATGATTATTTTGTCCAACAGCGGCGAGATCAAAGCACTTCTACAGAGACATATATAGCTTTCACATTTATTTTCAGCCTAGTGCACTTTGGTTATAGGGTGAAATAGCTCTGCTCTAATGCTCTGCTATATTAACAACCTCCCACCTGTCGAAATCGACATGTTTAATTTAGAGGTTTGGTGCGCATATTGCTCTGAGTGCATTTTGGGGTCGCTGGTAAATGACAGATTATTCACATTTGCGTGAGCCTATGTAATCCGATTCCGCTCCAGTTCATTCTGTGCAAACCTCATGTCGTCATACTGTAGCCTACTGTAGGAGCGCTTCAGCCTCGCGCAGGCATGACGAAACGCCCGCAGAATCATCCAACCCAGATGCACTTTGCACGGCTGTGGATAATGACGACAGCTGTAACAGAGTCACATCATGTTCAAATAACTACATCATGTAACAATACGTAGCCTGTTTATTTGTTTTCTATTGCTTTTTTTAAAAGAATTATTATTATCAAAATTTCTATTATCATAATTATTTTTTTTTTTATCAGTAGTAGTGGTAGTTGTAGTAGTACTACTATAGGCTATCACTTTACATCACATGTGTTTTTTTCAATTTATTGGAAGCATCCAACTCAATATAAGTAATAATATTTCACATTCCACAATCAAAAAGGAGCAGGGAGAGAAAAAATCTACCTCCTCAAAATGAAAATAAAAATAATAAATAGCTTAACATAAAGTACAAGTAGTAATAGTAGGCTAGGTAGGTCTAGTAGTATTATTAGTACTCTATAACGGTATTGCTGGTCTGTTATCTTGTCTATTTTTCTTTCATCGATTCTGAATCAACTTTTATTACATTCTAATATGTCCTTTTCCTTTTTTCTTTTGTTTTAAATGTTGTTGTAATGTGTATTTCTTCGCCTGACCGCACGTGAATCACTTTGAACTGCCTCTGTGTTGAAAAGGTGTTAAAGAAAAAAAACTTCCCTTGTCGAGTCGTAAATGGTTGATACTTACGCTCTTTTTATTCTTTTAATTTTATAAATTGTTATTTATTATTATCATTTCTTATGACATCTGTAACTGAGGCTGAAGATAATGACGATGATGATGATGTGACTCTCATCGTAGCACTCGCTGTCTCCTCGTCGCCTCCATCGACTCGCTCGTCGCTCGACTCGCTCACTGTACACCAAACTCGCTGCGCTCTGACCACTGCAACTTTTGCAGAGACTCCTCACTCCACAGACATGTCGCACAATAGCTGAAGTGAACCCGTCACCGCGGCTCATCATTCTGAGCCTCCGGAAAAGCAGCCCTGCAGGTGGGATTTTGGATCGCGCAGCCTCCTCCTCTGTCGCTCCCCCTCGCATCGGAACCTAGGATTGAAAAACGCCTGGATATGAATTATGAGCATTTCCCTCACTAATGAACTGGGCCAGTAATGCAGGAGACTGCTGCGACTCTCTCTCATCAGTGTTTCAAGATGGCAGATTTTCATTGAGTTTTGAACAGAAATCTCGCTTTATTCTTTTGCCATGAATAACAGAAACCCTTGCACCGATGGCCCCTGTATACGAAGGTAAGATGCTTCTGAAAATGGGCTGTTTTTTCTCTCTCTCCTTGTGCGGAGCTCTGTCACTGAGCCTATACTGTATCAATTGTGATACGGATTGAATTGCGGCTGATACGGAAAGAGATGCGTTGCACCTTCCCCTGTTTCTGTCAGAAACATTAAACATAGGCTATAGGCTGTTTACATTATATTGTCCACACCAGAGGTATAGGCTGTCAAATTGCCCGCAGCTCTGTGCATTAGTGCTGTCGGTCACAGTTACAGAGTAAATACTCGGATTGAGCTGCCGGTGTGTGTCCGTTAACATAGCGCCGATAAGGCAGCAAACCCTCCCGAATAAGGTCAAAGACAAGCGTTTGTTTCCTAAAGCATCTGGTCTACGTGTTGTAAATGTTGTGTTGTGTCCTCGTGTTTGTTCCTGGTACAAATTATCGCTCTGCTTAAAGACGGGATGAAAGAAAGGTCGGAGACCGATCGGTGCGAGTCTCGCCTCTGTTCACTCTCATTCTGTCCGATTATAACACAGCGATCTTAACAGCGACTGACTTTAGATCACTGATCGATCGATTCCAATGCTTTTTATTTATTCTTCTTCCGGAAACCAAAGGCAAGCTTATAAATACGGCGTGTATTCGCTATCGCTGCAGTATTGCTGTGACTAATCCAATTGAGAGAATGCTACCGCACGCTTGTTTGCTGTCATACATGCTTTTTTCTTCTTCTTCTTCTTCTTCTTTTAATCTAAGAGAGTTATTCACAGATAAACAATTTGTTTGCTTTGCAATGTCCTTGCAAGGTGGGTTATACATGTTAAACAGTGCAAGCTGCTCACACTACGATCCGTGCATGATCGGGGGTCTGTGGATATGGTACAAGTGCAACTACACTAATAGTAGCAATCAATGAAATACTGTGATACATCAAGGACGTTAGTGTAATTCGATTTGATGTAATGTTTTGTGAGATTTTGACTTAATTTCTCTGTGGTAATGCACTTAGTTACTGTAGAGAGGCTTTTCTGTCATACAATGAGACAGATAACCTTTAACAGCATGTCCAAAGGAAACAGAGCTTTACATGCTCATCAGAAGCGTTTGCAAATTGATTTGTAGCACAAAGCAAATGATGACCCTTGATGTTTCCAATATTTATTTTCCAGCAGCCTCATGTTTGATATCCTCTCGTCTACTCTATAGTCCCTCTGCTGGTGTTAAAGGGAACCCCTTCTCTACTGTTGAAAACTACCATTGAGAAAAATAACTATTGAAAAGTAATACTACACGTTTTAAAGTGGCATTATACAAAGATCTCATGCAAAAGTGGGCTCTAATATGGATATTTAGGTTATATAATAGGCTGCTATAGAAGATACACTATCATGAACAGCAATACGTTTGCTACAAACTCCCCACTAAGTGCTGTCATGTCACTACAATATTGTAGAGATTTTTCCTGAGGGGTGTTGAAGTTCTCAGGCATAGCCGAGACGACGGCGTTTCAACATGAAAAGGAAAGTTGAAATAAGACTCCTATGCAAAAGGTAATTAGTGTAAATTACATTCCCCGGCTTTTCCCCATCGCCACGGAGAGGAGGAGAAAGGAAAGAGAAAGAGGCGACGGGGGGAATTAATTACCTTGCCCGTCCTCTTCCGTGTTGGAGGGGCCTGTTATGTAGAGCAGTCATGGAAATGACCGAAGTCTACGGGGGGAAAATAGGTTTGGGGGGGGAGCCTTCACGTAAACTGAGACCGGCAATTATGGTGATCACTCACCCTTTGGTACAGGACAACTAATAACTTAAATCTATGTGATTAACTATTGCTTTTGATAGTTTAAAGTTGAGCTTTACAGTAGACCTGGTTTCACATGCATAATCACTTATTTGGACTTATTTGTTTAAACACAGTGGAGATTTTCGGTAATGTTTATGAAGCTTGTTGTGGTCATTCTTGTGTCCTTTTTCCTTCTTCTTTTTTTTACGTGTTTGCCTTTGGTCCGTCTTGGCCCAGACAGAAAGCCATAAGGCGGGCCAGGGCAGCGGCCTGATCACCCTGGGAGCCTGGTCTCATAACCCAAACTGACACCTTGATGGATGTCTGATGAACGGAGCAGGTCCAGCAGCCCCCAGCTGTGGAAAAGCTAATATTCACACACCGCCAAACCCTGCCTGCCCCTCTTCCCTGGCTGGATATTGGTGTTGTGGTGTGCTCATGCCTGCGTGAGCATTTGTCTCTATCTGCGTATGTCATGCACACATGTGGCTTCACCCATTTGTATGGCAGGCCTGCAAGAGGATTAGGCAGCTGCGAGGCCGGGCACCAGGCAGGGAGGCAACTTCATTTGCAGATCTGCCTCTCACAGGTCAGCCAGTACTATTCCAGAGAGGATTCTTTCATTCACGCCAGGAAAAACGGACAGAGTATGACTCAGAGGCTGCTGCTGACGATGATAGCGGTGACAGGCGCTACAGCATCACAAGGCAGATTAATGTTTTATCCATCCACGCGGCCATTATGTGTTAATGCGACGTTGAACAACCTCGCGGTTTCCAGGCATGGGGAATGAACCTTGTCTTGTTTGAGGGGAAGTTACTCCTCTGAGGACAGAAGGACAGACTTTCTCAGAAACTGCCCTCAACTCTCTCCGTCCTGTGCCCCCCCCCCCCCCCCCCCCCCCCCCCCCACACACACACACACACACACACACTTGTTTGGACCCGCTTGATTGATATCTTCCTCACAGGCTACGACCCAGGCTCAGGCTCCAAGGTTGCAGCTTTTTAAAACTTTGATTAGAATTGCAGGAAGAACCCAGGGGGCCTTTGGGGGCCGCTGCCGGTGGCAGAGTCAGGGGAACCGAGGAGGGTCTCTCTTCCTGGCTGTTATGACAAGCAGGGTGGTGTGTTTAGCTCTTCAGCGTCCACGTCGGAGAAAGAGAGAGGCCCGGGGGGGGAGGTTAGCTAAACAGTTGAAAAGAGATGCGGCGATATTTTAAATAGCTCACAGGAAAGAACGGTCATCACTCAAATCCTGTACTGAAGGTGCAAATCCTTGTAGGTGACATTGAAAGTGTTTATCTCCTGTTTTTGGCTGTCACTCAGCGGCGGTTTTGATCTGTTTGTTGACCTGATGCGTGGCGCCATGACTTGTTTGGAAGGCGGTTTGCTCAGAAAGGGGTTATGAAAATGGATAAGCTGTCTTTACAAGTATCGCTTTTGCATTATTCAAAGCTTCCGATCTGAAAAGGAAGACAAATCCAGTGTTCAGGGATCCTTTGTCCTATTGATTTGTTGAAGCATTTAGTAGAAGAAGCTGAAGCTTTGGAGGGAGATAGAATGTGAGTTTTGTGTGAGATGAGGTGTGTGCGTGTAGCTCTCAGCTGAAGACAAGGGAATATGTGAGCTCTCTGATGTGCTGAAATAGTTCACAGGTGTGAACAGAGGGTTTTTGGAAACAGATGACGGGGGGGGGGGGGGGGGGGGGGGGGATGTCAGCCTGAACTGAAATGACAGGTTAGTAGAGGCCAGTCTGACACAGGAGGCCCAGCCTTGAATATGAGCACAATACTTCTGGCTATGTCAGCAGGTTCAACTTTTCATATACTCTTTTTAGTAAATTTCTCTGGAGTGAAACTGCCTCTAGTACTCCAGCACATTATTCTTCTGGCTCTTTTTTTCCTCTTCTTCTTCTTCTTTCTTTTAGCTTGGAGGAAATTCAATTGAGATGCAAGGGGACTTTGCAATTCTCATTTTCTCTTCAGTCAGTAAGCCTCCTGTTTTACTGCTTCTGCCATATGTTTCAGACCTCTCTCGGAAACAACTCTGAAAGCCAGGCTCCGCAGTCCTTGAAGCGGGAGACCACATCAATTGCTGACATGAGTTGGTTTTTATCGAAGGGGGTGGCTGGCTGGGATGGAGCCTCAACCCTGTCGACTGCTTACACAAGGCATTTCCATGTTGGTTGTCATGCATGTGTGAAGGCCTCTTTTTCTCCCTGCACTGTTGTTTCACACTGTGTATGGTGTCAGCCTGTGTGGAGCAGCTGCCTCTGACTGCTCTGACTAGCAGTGTAACGACTCCAGGCTCTGTTAAGTAAGGAAACTAGTGTTTGCTCTCTGGCCTGTAATGTAAAAGTTGATATTGATTTAAGTTGCAAATATGTGATATCTGCATTTAAAATGACAGCACTTGAATGTCGTGAACCGGTAGAGCGGGTTGTCCTTTAATCACAAGGTTGGCGGATCGATTCCAGGCCCTGCATGTTGCTCAGTTTCCTTGATCGAGTTGCTGAACCCAAAGTTGCTCCTCTGCTCCTAAATGCTTAGGATGGGTTTAAGGCAGAGGTAAAATATCATGCATATCATGATTTCAGGTTTTGGATTTGTAGCGTTTTGGAAACCTCGTTCTCAGTAGGTTGCCACATTACCTAAAAAAACCTTCTTGTATTTGAGTATCAGCAGAAGAGACAGAAATAGATGAACGTCCCTCTTAAATCTAGATAACCTCCTCTTGCTAAAAGTAATGTAATAAGCGCTCTACAGCGAGGATGAGAGTAGCATCTGCTGAAACGTGCTGAGAGTCCCTGCACCTTATGACACATCCATTGCTTTGATCTGCTATGAGAGCCACGGTTCAAACAAAGGTTCACTTTTACTGCTTCTCAACACAGCCCAGAGTGAATGAGGCCTTTTGTTAACTTAGCCCTGCTAAGCAATAATTACGCCGGGAATCCTTTAGCATAAAGGGCACTTTATATGCTGAGGGTGTCACTTTTTATTTTTTTTTAAATATACAGTATATTTAAGTGAGTCATTTTTCACAGAGCAGCACGAGCGTGGTCTGCATTTTACTCGCATGCCATGTATCGCTTGCTCACTTTGCAATCATCATTCGCCAATGACCCCTCCAATTCCCACCCCCACAGCGTTTCCACGCCCCACCCCCACATCCATCCCTTATCTGTCCTTCCATCCCACTCTGTTTGTTGATAAGCCGAGAGGCCATTGGCCAGCACACATGGTGCCCATGTGACACTTCAGCAACAGCCTGATGGCCAGATTGGAAGCCCCATGAATGTATGTGTGTGTGTGTGTGTGTGTGTGTGTGTGTGTGTGTGTGTGTGCGTGTAATTGGAGGCTGGTTTGAGAAGATGTCTAACTACTGTAGCTTTTTTGTTTTCCCTAATCATGACTCCTCCCACCCTAAAACCCTCCAACTCCCCCACCTCTTCCTGCCTGCCCCCCCCCCCCCAGTTGTCTTATTGCCATCACTAACCCCCCCAAACCAAACCACCAGCTTGTTTGTGGCACACATTGTCCCAGGTCTTAATCCTATTGTTTGTCATAGTGTCCCCCCCCCATACTAGTCCATTTGACATCGCACCCTCTGGAAGAGAGCTGCCGCTGTTGGCTGCATTTATCACCGGCTATTTTGGCCTTTCAACTTGACACGTCACATTGCACATGCACTCGCCAAGCTGGTAGCAAAAAAACAAAAAAGTTGAACAAAGCCTTGAATGTGGTGGAAAGACAGCAGCCGAATGTTGAGGGCAACTGCCACACTCACAGCCACTTCATTGAAACAAAAGATCCTAACCGTCTCTATTACACGAAGCTCGGAGTGAAAAATGGTTTGCAGTTTTTAATCAAGCCTTTCGACACACTTGTCTTCCGAGTGAAGGAGACAGGGAGGGAGGGTGAGGATGGAGAGTGTGTAGGGGCAGATATTGAAATAAACTGTGAAGGACGGAATCATCCAGATTAGGGCACTGAGGTTGGCGTTTTTAGGGTATATGCTGTCGTATTCCGGGACGTAGACGTGGCTCTGCCATGTCCAGCCAACGCGGACTAACTTCCGATGCCAGCCCCATCACCACTCCTGGCTCCGGCCCCTCTCGGTCATGGAAGGGAAGTGGAGCGATGGGTGGCTGCTGGCGGCCCCTTCACAGATGGCTGCAGGTACAGCGCTACGCTTGGCTGATAACCAAAGGACTTCAAAGCTCAGTCGACTAGCGCTCAGGCCCATTTCTTTCCAGAGCCAGGAGGCAAAAGGCACAGAACAGAGAAAGGGGGACCGGGTTGGTCAAAAGAGTCAACAGGCGTGGAAATGAGCAGCTTTAGCCTTCTCCTTTTTCTCCGCTTGCTTTCTATGCAGTATGTTCTTTCTCGCCTACAGTCGTCTTCCATTTATCCTCTTCTTTCTCAATCTTGCCGTTGTATTTTCTTTTTCTCTACATGCTGTGATATTCTCATTATTCTATTACTGTGAAAGCAGTTGTGATGACACATCCCCACGCTAGCCAGAAATGGAAATAAAAAGTGACGGTCACTGTTACAGATAGCCGCCCCTCCCTCTCAAGTGATGTCTTTTTGTCTTAATTTGGTTCCGGCCGGGCATTCTCTTAGGAATCCCGTATTGTCTGTGAAAATATTAGCTTCACGATACGATAAACTAGCAAGTCACACATCCAGACGAGCTGGAAGTGTCGAAATGTGTTGAGAGGTTTTAAGAGTTATAGTCATGAAATGTAATAGAATTGTCTCTATATCTATTTGATATTCACAGAGAAAATGATTTCTTGGTTACCACTGAAGGCAGGATACCATCCTTTTATGAGCTTTTAAAGGATAATGTAGAAGGAGAGAAAGAGGGAGGGAGAGCGAGTGAGAGAGATGTTAAAAAGTCATTGATTCAATTACACTATCTTGTGGCTCCTCTAATACCACTCCAGTACTGGCATGAGAAAATGCTGAATGTCCTAGCTGTAAGACATATTTCCTCACAGCTGCATAACCATCTCTGAAGACATTTAGTAACATTTAGTTGGAGCATAGGTGAACGATAATGGTTTGGTTTTGGCAGTTTGGACCTTTTTTATTAGAAAATGCAATATTTAGAAAGATTTGAAGACATGGTTATGCCTATTATTTTATTCGGAAATTCCAACCAAGCGCTTTTTTCAGCCATTGTATTTTAGTGCACTTAAAGTTGAAGCATGCACTGTTTGTTTAGCTTTGAAGAACTTTAGTGCTCACAAAACAGAAGCAAATGTGATATTTAGCCCTATTCCAGAAAATGTTCCTCATAAACTCCTCGTTTAAGAATGTTCTATTATAAAGTTTAAGCATGTATTCATGCTAAGCTCGACTAAACATAATAATTATTATTATAAATAGCATGTTATTATTATAAATAACAGTGCCTGTTTATGTTTCTGGGCCTTAGTGTGTTGCAGTATAAAAAACAGGCTGCACACCTTTTAGATCCACTTCAAAGCTTCAAAGCCCCAGGCACCATCATGGCCAACCAGCAGCTCAGCCTGGGAGCCTTTTGAACCGACCCCTCAAATCAGCCTGAGAGACAGACGCCCAACCCGATGTCCCCCCTAAAGCCTTTAGCCCTGAACCCTCAGGGACCTAACTGACGTCATCTGGTAAATGGTTGAGTGTGAGAGGCTGCAAGGGTTTGAAATGGTATCAATCCTAAAACATGTTACGTTTTCACTCCCTGATTGAACGTCTTCCAGGCTCTTGCCTTACGAGACGAGAGGTATTAGTCAAATAATCTATTTACTCGGTTTTGTCAAAAAAGCTTCAACCAGCAAAGTTAAAAGAAAATGTTGATGATTAAACCAGGTGTGTAATAGTCTCTGCTTGTATTCCTCTGAATCATGTGTTCAATTCTTAATGTTAATATTTCTGTGTAAATTGAATATGCCAGGCCAAACACCCATATGCCGTCCTCTTTGTTTACCTCTTTTTAAGTCTCTGGGCTTCCCCTGGCAACCCCGAGTTTAACGTCACAACGCTGTGAATTGTGGGTAATTCCATCGGGCAAAGTCTGCAGCAATGCAGACTTACGGAAAGTGTGCATGGAGGGCTCAAAATGTCTTCGAGAACCCTCAAGAACTCGACAATTTGACAGTGGGACAGCCCTAGTCCTCATGGACTTTGCGGGACCTCAAAAGTCTGTGAGTCAGTGAGTGTGGACTTTGGGCCAGATAGTGAGAATGGCAGAGAGATGAGAGAGGGAGGGACAGAGATTGAACAAGTAAGGGAGGGAGGCAGTGGAGCTGGTGTGGGGAGATGAATACCCTCTTGTGGGGGCCCATGGGCCTCAGGGGCACTGCCAGAGGTCAGGGGAGCTTGGGAGGCGGGACGGTTAGGAGGTGTGGGGGGTCAGTGGTCTAAGAGGGATTTCGGTGGTGGTCTTGGGGTTATATCTCACCCCTTGTCTCCTTTAACCTGTCTCCTCCTTACATCTGCGATCAACGGCCTCCTGCGAAGCGCCCACCCCTCGGCTCCCATGACGGAGCCCAGCAGCTGCTAACACACAAACATGTTCCCACCCCTCCATCACTTTTAGAGAAGTTGGCCCAGAAAAAGGACAGAAGTTGACCTTTAGCTATGTGGACCTGTTCCTCTACTGCTTCAGAGGCGTCCAGGCCTGGAAAGTAGATTTTTTTTTTTACCTCATTAGGTCTCTGTGGGACAGAGACAGCGTGTGAGGAGGAGGCCTGCATTCATAAGCATTAAACATAAAGTCGTTTGGACACAAACATGGCAGCGTTAAGTGGCATCCATCTCAGTAACATAAACTCATTCAGATCCTTTCAACATTTGAATAGCCTGCAAAAACATACCCCGGACCAGGCTAACGCACCACTAGCATTTCTATCTTTATTCACAGTAAAGCATCTTAAAGGAAGACGAATCATTATTTACTGGCTTCCCGCAGGTCATCCTTTCCATCTGTTAAAATCCCTCTCAGCTCAGCTGGGAGTTTAGAAACAGCTCAGACCACAGGAACAAAGTTCTTATGGTAGATGGATCTTGTTTCATGTAATTAACTAAACAAAGTTTGTATCATTAAGATTATAGTCGTGAAAACCAACAACTCTTCTTCTCCTCCTGAAGGGGTTTACCTTTTATGCAAGCCAATTCAAATGTGTACTCCTCATACGCTCCATGTGTGGGTGTTAAACTGATGGTCAGAATAGCCATTTCCTGCCTGGTTTTGGCTGCTATTTGCGACTGCGAGGACGCTGTAAATATAATCGTCTAAAGCCATGATTTTCACGCTGAATCAGACGCAGAGGGCTGAGTTGGCTCGCCATATTTATTACCTCAGCTCTATGGCCAAAAAGACTCAACCCCCATGTTTACGACACACTGTCAGTTGGATTAAGGACACATATGCTTTGCTAAATTGGTATGTGAGCATGTGTTTGTGTGTGTTTTGCTATAATCTTTTAAAAGCTGTTTGAATATATAGCATGGTGGGCCTCCTTACTTTGTCAAAGACAGAACGAGAGGAGCTGCAGAAGGAGAGAGGGTTAAAAAGAAGATGATGAAGGGAGATTAGGAGATTATAACAATTTGTCAAGCGTGTATGTGGATGAGTCACCTGCAGTATGAAGACAGGAGTGCATGTTGAGGCATTTTAGCTGGAGAAAAAAAAGCATCTGTTGTCTAAATTAGTCTGATCTGTGGCCTTAATAAGC
Organism: Cebidichthys violaceus; assembly: GCF_023349555.1. Classification (NCBI taxonomy): domain Eukaryota; kingdom Metazoa; phylum Chordata; class Actinopteri; order Perciformes; family Stichaeidae; genus Cebidichthys; species Cebidichthys violaceus. The sequence continues at coordinate 16,432,891 of NW_027176483.1, forward strand.
CCTGAGCAGCAACTTCACACCCCCCACTGAAATACCACACAGTCCTGTCGCCTGGGGAGGCATGTGCACCATCTCCAGCTTGTATTCGATAGCATTGGGTGGTGGAGTATACTGGGGGAGACAGGGGAGCAGAAGGCCAACTGCATGTGGGGGTTATAAAGAGCTCTGATGTGAAATGGATAGAAGTTGCCGGTTTCCTCCTCTGTCTGCCGTCTTTGAGGCGGTAAAAAGTGGGCTTCATGCACCAGCGTCAGCACTAATCATTATCAAACACACTGACTGGCCTGTGTGCCACAACTTGTCATTCAAAAATACCCTGAGCCATCCTGGTTTCAAGCTGACAATTTGCAAGTAACTGAGAGCTGAAAATAACAGCTAGGCATTGGTAGAGTTTTACCAGCTGTGCGTAAAACAAACAAGGAAACAGTAAGAAATCTGCAAAGCATTTTCTTTCATGAATATCTTTTCCTAGCAACTCTAGACTAAAGTAGACATCCCTATAAGTTTGTTGTTTGAGTACAGCTCTGTTTTGGAAATACAGGAAGTGGTGGCACTGCCTATGTGTGATTGGTCCTCAGGCGCCTGGTCAGGTTGGACTGGTTCCTCTGTTCCAGTTCATCGCAGGGTTTCAAAGGAGTTAGCATCAGTTCCATCCCTCCGGGTGTGTGTGTGTGTGTGTGTGTGTGTGTGTGTGTGTGTGTGTTTTGGGGTGATGGTTTTATGCATGTTGTTACAACACAGCTACGGTTTTAGAGCTTTGACAAATAGTTGAGGAGGTCTTAAGAAGCACTGATAGTCATTAAGTTAAACACATGTGAACACACACATGTGGAGTCTCAGAAATGCAGAGTTGCACATCTGTGTGGATACGCGCCTGCTGACACGTGCACACACATCTGCACCCATGCAGAGAGCTGTGTGTGCGGTGTTGGGTGCCTGCCTGGTGGAGCAGGACGGGCATTATTGCAGCTGTATCTGTTTCTGAATATTAATGCAGAAACAAACTATGATCCCCTATTTCAAGAACACACCCAAAAAGTATGCTGCTCCATGGAACGAGGCAGAGGGGGCAGGGTGGAGCAACGATGCCGTCTCCTCGAAACACCGTCTACGGCAGTGCTCCCTCCAACTGACATCTTTCCCTGCAACTGTCTCAGTCTGTGCCTTCAGTTTTTCATGCCTGCTGCTGTTTGACTTTTCTTACTTTGCACTCCAAATCAATAGTTTACGAACTGCAAATTCTGCTCCAAAAATATAGTCAAGAGAGAAAACTGATGAACTCATTTAACACTTTGAATTTGATAACCATATAAGTGGAGTTATAACAAATCTAAACTGCACAAATATTAGGCAACCCATACACAAGTAACTAGGGATCATGCAAAATTAAAATTGTGGTGGATTATTCCATTTTTTTAAACATTTTTAAAAATTCCTGTTTGCCAGTTCATTGTTTTTGTCAGAGACTATAATCCTATTTTTTTTGTCCAGGGAGAGGTTAGATCCTTTGGAAATAAAATCTCGGAAATCTCATCCAACCTCATTCTACTCCCGTAGCTAACAGGAAGCTAGCTCCCCGTTTTTTGTGTTTGCAGGCATGTGTGTCCAAGTGTGAACATCAGCCTCATTGTATTTCATTTTGTATTTTGGCTTTTGTCCTTCACTCGCTGAAGCGCCATCCTTTCAAAACCTCAGGTTGCGGTACATTGCGAGGGCAGCAAACAAGGCCGCCATTCACATTCACACTAAAAACCTCATAATTTGTCTGTACACTGTAGCGCAACACAGTCGGCACGCAACTAAATCCATACTGCACCGGCCCCTCTCAAATCAATTTGCCATTGTGCAGTCTTCCCACATTGTACTCATCTGTGTGTCCTCCCCCATTGCTGTGTGTGTGTTGGGGTTACTGTTTCTTGCCTGCAGTTCTCATATGTTGATCTCATTATAGTACATTGTGTCCAGCTGTCATTGTTGCTCCTAATGACATAAGAGGAAGCGTGGTGTGGCGGGGCGTTTCTCGCTGTGTGTATACGATAAGCATTCTGGAGAACGGCTGCTTATCAGGTGCGTGTCCCTGCATGGCCCTGCGCTGTGGTTGTAACTGTAGTCAAAGCAGCTCGGCACGATGCAGACAGTGGATGTCAATGGTAGTGCAGTCGCGCCGCGAGTTAACAGGTGCGGGTGGGTTATGGTTGGTTACGTTTTCAAGCCACCTTGTTCTCATTTTATGCCGACATACGCAAGAACTCTGCGCAGAACAAATCGTTTTTTCTGTTCCACATTCTGCTGCAGCAAGGGCATTTATTACAAGGCCTCTCTCTATCTGTCTGTCTATCTTTCTTTTCTTTCTCGGTGGGGAGGAAGTTGGGTGCTGTGCTTTGTATACTTGCTACACTCGTGATTTGATTAATAAGAAATCCAGCTCAAGTAGAGCCACTCTGCTACCCCTTCCTCCTCCTCCTCCTCCTCCTCCTCCTCATCTCCTGTTCCTCTCCTCCACCCAGTGCTTTGGTTCACCGCCTGGTTAGGCTGACCTGGCAGTATAAACAAGGCAAATGTTTTTCTCACTCCAGCCATTTTATGACCACACTTACAGCGTTAATGGCAGCCTCCTTATCTACCGACAGTTACCCAGGGGACCCAGCTTTTGCAGCTTTACTTTAGATTAGAAATGTTAATATTTCAACTCAAACTACACAAGTTGTCATTGCTTAGTTTATAAAAGAGAGTTCATAACCACCACCTCAACGGATGTGAACGTGTGTGGCCGCACGCACCCCTTTGTGTTAGTGTTCCTGTGTGCTTGTGTGCGTCTCTTCTTGCTTATGTATCTATGCATGGGCATTTGAGCAAGTGGTGGCCGAACATGTTATCTCACAGCTAACACAACATGTTGTATCTTTGACTGTTTGCTTCCAGGAAGGGGAGAGTTGAGGGAGTGTCACGTTTACAGCAGGCATGTTGCCGTTTTACGAGCTGAGAAGTCCTGTATGTCTGTCAAACGGCATTCACATTTTCCTCTTACGCTGTCAGTATGCTAGACGGACATTTGCCCTCTTTTGTGTGTTTGTAAGAGAGCCGAGAGACATGGCGTGCTCATTCCAACTGGTCAAATACTGTGGTCAGGAGGAGCATAAAGGCTGATGGAGCAGCAGCCAGCATGACAGTATCTTCCTGTGAGCTGGTCTGATGCATTATTCTATAAATAAGCAGTGATGAGAAGAGCTAAAAAGGCAGACAGGAAGGTAAATAGTGGTGGGGGTGAAAGAAAGAGAGCGAGAGAGACTATGCAGTGTCAAGCTCCAGCTCCCCGACTGAGGGCAGAACTCAGGCAGGAGGCAGCAACTCAACTCTAGGCTGCTCTGTGTGGACAATATGTTCCTCTTCAGTGGCGAGTTCCCTGTTGTGTTTAACCCCAAAGACACTGTCCCAGTTTGTTCATTAGTGGTTCTGTTAGCCATGATGTTTATCTATATATGTAGATGCATATACAGATAGGTGACAAGTAAGATAAGCGAGTTGAGTTCATCAAACTTCCAAAAGAGGGAATGTCTTTGGAAATATCACGTTCCTTCTGAGGATTTCCTTGGAGAATCTATAACAGGGTGAATTGAAGCACCTACCACTTTCCTAAGACACATTACATTGGTCTTTGTCCTCCATCTGTATGTGTCAGGGTGTTCATAAAAGCAATGAAGGTGCGGCAAGTATAGTGCTCCAACACCCAAACAGCAGCGAAGGGTGAGATAATGCTTTGTCTAGACAGTCAGAAGTCATTTCATTAGCCAGCGATTTGGGCCTCTCCCTCCCTCACCTTCCAGGCCTGCAGACACTTGGATGTCCAGTAAAGAGACAGGGTCATCAGAGCGTCTCGGTCTGTGTCAGCAGCCATTAGGCCTCAGGAAGTAGTCCAAATATATCCAGGCCAGGGATCATCGACCAGACAGACCTGACTAGGTGATGTCTGGGGTATATATTCCAATTTATAAGCCTGTTTTTTTGTATTTATTTTTTTCTCTCAACCTTAAATCGTTTTTAAATAATGATTTGTAAAAAGCACAGGGCTTTGAGAAGAGGCATGGTTGACTTGAATGATAAGCAGGTTTTTGTATTAAAAGACTATTTGTAATTACAAAGGACTCTTTGGTAGGTTTGGTGGTGACTAAAGGCGTCCTCATCAATACTCTGTGTCATGTTGTCAGCGGAGTATAAATGACGGGCTTAATAAAAGAGAGCAAACAGAGGCAGGTCACAGGCTAGAATGTGAGGGCCACTCGTGGCCCCGCTCTCCACGCTCTGTTGTCCTTCCCTCCGTTTTCAGTCCATCTCTCGCCCTCGGATGCCATGCAGAACGGCCCTGATCCTCCCAAAAAGAAGATTAACGAAGCCCTGACAGAGAAGTAATCTCTCTGAAAACATTGACTCCTACCATTTCAACACGCTGCCTCTAAACATTGGAAAATGCCTCTCTGGTATGCTTAATTGCAGTATGCGGGACACACAGTGTGCCTTTAGGTATGCTAAATGGAAAGCCTTGGCTACTGAAGGCATTCCAACATTGTAAATGTGCAACAATGGACCTTTACAATTTTATACTTGGCAGGTTCAGAAATTCAAATAAACTTCAAGAGGAAATTTTCAAGGGAAGGTCTTTAGCGCTGTGTTGTTTCTGACAATGGTAGAGAGGGGTTTGGTTGTTTATTTTCTGATCATAAATATGTTTGAACTTCAGTTTGGATGAAGAGTGATTCATGAGGACTGGAGCGGCTTTCCCAATGAAGTATAATTGTTCACATTGTTGCCTGTGTATGTTGTCATGAGATAAAATTCCAGCCGTTTGACCTCTTACTTTTGGTCTATTTAATTACTTATCTGGGTTCTGCACAGGGCTCTAAACTGCGACGCTGTTTGTGCAGCCTTGAGTTTTGTGGCAAAAACCAGCTGTGCAGAATGTCTTTATAAGTCAGAGCTGAATTTCAAGAATGTCCTATTCATTTCCAAACATTTTTGTCAGCTTTGTTTTAGAGGCTTCACCAGTTTAGGGGAACATGTGTGGCCTTCAGTTCATTGCACCGTGTAGGCAATGTCAAGTGAACTCTTTGACCAAAGTGCTGAAACTAACAGAGAGTCAATGAGTGACTAAGATCAGGGTTGGGGAGGAATTCATGTGATGCTAATGCAAAGAGCAGCACGCCTCGATCTGGCCTTGTACAACCCAGAGCTATCCATAATCCTGCTGGCAGATATTTAATGCTGGAATTTTCCATAAAAGGAACAAGCCAGCTCTGTGTCTGTCCATCCATCTTTGTGTCCATCAGTCTGTGCCTGTGATTATCCTGTCAGGCTCTCCATCACACACTGTTGACGATGCTCTATGACACAACCCATCATTCAAATTATTTTTAGTGTAACGTCCAGGCACAGGAATTGGTAATCCAAGGAGTGACATCTGGCCTTCAGGGCTTATGTGATTAGCAGAGAGCCTTGCCCCTAATAGCCTAGCGGACGATCTTCATTACCTCTCTGGACTAGCCTACAGGACTGGTCATGAAGTGACTATGCGTGGGCACTAAAAAAAACGAAAAAACTTGATGATTGTTCAGATTACATATGTGCAGATGTCATAGTGAGGCTTAAATAAGTCTTTCAGGAAGCATGGAGGTGCTATGCTACATCAGCTACTGCACAACACCCACCAAGCTTACAGTGAGCCCTCATAATGTGCACTGCATCTTCAATCCTGCAGCATTAGGGCTAAGACCAGATGACCACGCAGATAACTAGTAAGTCCAAGCAAGGCCACAGAGCGACGAAAGAAAAATCTAAAAAAGGAAGAGGGAGAGAGGTTAGGAGGGTTAAAATAAAACAAATGAGGCAAAGTATAGTGGAGGACTGCCAACTTCCTACTGAATTAATCATCATCACCACTCAAAGGGCTAATAATGACAAAGTGACCAGGCATGTCCCCTCCTCTTCGCTTTCTGTCTGCAGAAGAGAGCCCACAATTATGGAAGTCCTCCCGTCTTGGAGGGAAATGCTTCTCTAATTATCTTTGAACAGAACAAAACTTCCCAGCTTTCAAGTAGTCTATTAAACACACAAAAGCAGCATGTTTTTCCTTAACAGCAAACGGTTTGCATGCATGGATTCTTCTAGCGTTTGTGTGCGCATTGCGACCGTGGTGTTCTTTGTATCCTGCATCAGTTGATCAACAGCGAGGCCTAATTGTGTGGGCGTTGTTAAGGCCAGGTGGAAGCTCTTAGTTTGTTAGCAGTAAACTAATTTTGGGGTTCTGGAAACTGTTTAAACACAGCATTACTACAAGACTTGTATAATCTTCCTTGTGCTGTAATAATCATGTCAATGTTACAAACAAGCCTGTTTGCAAAGCGAGAGATAAAGAAAGGGACTATTTTTGGGCCGTTGTTTGCTTGGAGAAGCTTTTGCTTATTCTGAGGCAGCCTGTTCCCAGGAGTTCAGAGCACAGCCTCGCTGCAGTTTTGCTTTTGTTTTGTTGTCTTCGGGATCTGTAGTTGAGAGGGAGTTCAGTGCCCCTCTCCTGTTCTCATAGTTACTTGACCGAAATGTCTTCCTCCACCTTCCCTAAAATGAGTAATTGTGTACCAATAAATGCAAGTGCTGGGTTGTGTGGAGGGGAAGGAAATTGCAATCACTCAGACTTTTTTGTGCGCCTGTTTTTGTGTACTGTTTTGTGTTGCTCCGCTTTCTCTGTGGAGTGACCCATGAAAGGGTGCTCTTTTAGTATTCACTCAGCCTATTTACTTTGCTGCAGATGGGAACAGTGGGGAAATGGCATTTCCTCAGCATGAACCAGTGGTTTGAACAACTCAATCTAAACCTGCTTATCTTTCTGCTAAACATTCTGGCCTTTATTTATGTTACATAACAATATCAGAAACAGCATAACATCGTGTAAAAAGAAAAAAACAATCCCTTTCCCAGCAGTTTTATTGATGCAGAGATAATAGTGCTTTGAATAGAAATACTTTAATGCCAAAGCAGCAAATGCTTAATGACATTTTGAAGGTAATTTAATGCTTGTTAGTTTACTATGATGTTAAAGAGTTCAAGAGGTTAACATGCTGACGCATCAGCATTTACGCTTGGTGTTTTAACGACCTGCTCTGACCCGAGCTGTCTTTATTTAAAGCTACTGGCTACCACTCGTGTTTCAGACACTCTCAATATCCTAACCTCTCACTTTCATCCCCCTCCTGTCCTCTTTGCTCCTCCCCTCTGCCCCCCCTCTCGTCACAGGTATGGCCTCGCAAGTGCAAGCGTTCTCCCCTCACACTCTCCAATCAAGTGCCTTCTTTAGCGTGAAGAAACTGAAGGTGGAGCAGAGTTGTAACTGGGATATGACAGGGTACGGCACCCACAGCAAAGTCTACAGCCACAACAGCAGCAAGAACTTGTCGGCCGCCATTGGCCCCCTCGGCATCAACAGCTCCCTGCAGGTCGCCAGCTCCACACTGCCCTACGAGCAGGCGCTCATCTTCCCAGCCAGCGCGGCCCACATTGTGGTCGCCTCAGCCAGCAGCACTTCGGGGGCCGTGGGGTCTCTGCTGGGCAGCGGGGGTGGAGGCAGCAGCAGCAACAGCAGCGGTGGTGGAGGCGGCGGCGGTGGCAGTGGTGTGGGTGGAGTGGTCGGTGTTCACAACCTGACACGCCGCAGCACGGTCAGTCTCCTCGACACCTACCAGCGATGCGGGCTTAAACGCAAAAGTGAGGAGCTTGACAACAACAGCAGTGTGCAGATCATTGAGGAGCACGGCCCACCGATGATCCAGAACGGTGCAGCCAGTGGAGCCACGGTGGCTACGGTGGCCACCGCCACCTCCACCGCAACGTCCAAGAACAGCGGCTCCAACAGTGAGGGGGACTACCAGCTGGTGCAGCATGAGGTGCTCTGCTCCATGACCAACACCTACGAAGTGCTGGAGTTCTTGGGACGGGGAACCTTTGGACAGGTGGTCAAGTGCTGGAAGAGGGGCACCAACGAGATCGTGGCCATCAAGATCTTGAAAAACCACCCGTCGTATGCACGGCAGGGTCAGATCGAGGTTAGCATCCTGGCACGTCTCAGCACAGAGAGTGCAGATGACTACAACTTTGTGAGGGCCTACGAGTGCTTCCAGCACAAGAACCACACGTGCCTGGTGTTTGAGATGCTGGAGCAGAACCTGTACGACTTCCTCAAGCAGAACAAGTTCAGCCCCCTGCCGCTCAAATACATCAGACCCGTTCTACAGCAGGTGGCCACAGCGCTAATGAAACTGAAGAGCCTGGGGCTGATCCACGCTGACCTGAAGCCGGAGAACATCATGCTCGTGGACCCGTCTCGACAGCCCTACAGGGTCAAAGTCATTGACTTTGGCTCAGCCAGCCATGTGTCAAAAGCTGTCTGCTCCACTTATCTACAGTCCAGATACTACAGGTAAGAGCTCCAGCTTTGAAATGATAATTGTATTGTTGTGAAATGGATATGAGAAACTTGATTTAGGCATTTTATGTAACATTGTTGATGAATAGAGGAAATGGCACAAAGAGAAAGAGATATGTCCCTCTGTTTGTTCCTGTTCATTTTGTTTGGATGATCATTGTGCTTTCTGCATCTTGTTTGATTTATCCCAGCTTTATTAGGAATGTTTCCCTGGTTGAGCTGATTATTTGGCCAAACACCCAGATTTGCTGCCAGCCTTATGAGCTGCTGCTGATTCTGCCTTTCCTGTTAGCTTATTTACCCCCGTAGTTAACCCCCCTTCCAATGTGGGATAGAGCAGTAAAACTCAAAGGCTTGCTGTGTAGCCAGCTGCTTATTGTGTTTAGTGTGATAAAACAAGCATGTTGTGGTGTTACTTTGAAGATTATCAAAGGCCTGTTTAGTTCCTCCAGAACTTGGTGAAACTCTGGTAAAGATATGACGGGCCGCAGGAAATATTTGAAGCGATGATTTGTTTTAGTGTCATGGAGAGGTTCTGGGGAAGAAAGTGCTTTCTCCTGATTTTGAAAAACTTTCATTGAAGAAGGGCACCAATCGTGTGGGATGGCAGCCTGCCCTGGACCCTCAGCCCCCCATCACCATAGCTGGCTCCCATTTCCCCCGGGATAGAGATGAGGGGTCAGCCTGAGTTCTCCTGTAATATGTGCCTGTAATCCACACCAGCGGGCCCTGCATTAGAACCAGATGAGTCTCTGGGAAGGCCTTTTTTTTCTTGTCCCAGTACTTCTTGAACAGACGTTTTTCGCCCATACCAAACAGCATGTTTAAGCTTCAGTGGAGGCAGCATGGGGGGAACAGTGCGCGGAATCAAACAGTGTCCATGTTCGTACTGAGATGAGCTTTGTTTGGTGCTCAGGCCTGGTGCTGAGGCCGGGGCCGAGGGAGAACAGGTGTGTGTGTGAGCCATCATACCACACATGTAAAAAACACACATACACCTATAGACGAATGCCAGGTGGTGGCTCTGCAACTGTGCATGGTGTAGATTCTGTCGAGAGAAGTTCAGTGGATTCTTAGTTTGGTTTTGTCATCTTTACTTTTTATCACTGGTGTTTTAAATGTGCTACACTGAAGATCCTTGTTTCCTGTTAAAACAGGAAGCTGGCAAGATTAACAGTATAGATAACTTTGAGTGAACAGTAATGGGATTTAAACTGCTGCGTTCGGGAAAAAAAGAAATCCTCAGATCCTGATCTTTTATCACATCTGACAGGAGTATTATTTTATCTGAGCTATAGTGTTTATCGAACTGTATTTTATATACACTTCTCCCAACTGTCTCTTAAAACTACAATATATCAAGGTCCCTCCATGGGAACGGGATTGTTTGTGCCAACAGGGCAGTGCTGTTGTATCCGTTTAAGTAGCTCATCCTGAAGTAAACACCACTAGTAACTGTTGTTGCTCCTGGGCTGCAGGTCAACATGCAAGCCATAAAGTGTTTCTGTTTGTTTTCTCGGGGAGTGACGAGTGGAGGGGAGCGGAGAGATCATCCCTTCATTTCCTCTTGGCAGCGGAGGAGGCGAAAGAAAGACTGACATTGACCAGAAAATTACCCACCAGCCACCTACACCAGTTTCTGGCATTGGGAGCGGTGTGTGTGTGTGTGTGTGTGTGTGTGTGTGTCACAGGGTTTTCTGCACCGCATAATGTTGTGCACGTACAGCATGTCAACAACAAGAGTGTGTTTGATTTACCAGGTCTCATTGTGAGGAATGAGGCAAGTCTTACAACTCAATTCAAAGAATGAGCTCATGGGAGAGGAGCACTCCGGGTGTCTCAGCATCGCATGCCGCTTGGGCAACAAACAAACTTGGGCTGCGGGTAGAGTTCATGGTGAGTTCAAAAGCTTAGAGGTGAACATCAAACCATCTTTGAGGATTTCAGATGAGAAGATTGCAGGATAGTTTCTGTTTCTGCAGACGGTACGTTTACAGGGTAGAGATTACATACAGGTGGGATTTGCCAGCTCCAACCTGCTGGCTCTGTGTTACTCTATATCCCCCACGATAGCAAAAACATCCCCCCTTTGTCTTCTTTGATTTTTGTTAAATCAAATATTGGACTCTTGTCTTGGTGCGCTTAAGTTTTTCTCGTGAGCCTTGTTTTTGGTTGATGAAATAAAAATGACATGCGATATGGTAAGGACGAATTGTGATTGTCATTCTAGGCCTATTGCAGACATTATACATACAAAGCTGTTATCACTCGCTTTGGTCGCTTACATCCATGTGGTGGGAATTTTGATATCCCTCACACATGGCTGTTTGCATTTTGGGTGCCATGGATAGCGTTGCATGTGCTGTAAGACTCTTGCAAATGACTTATGGATTTTCCACAAGGTTGACTCATGCAAATTAAACACCAGGATTCAAGGTAAACAAGTGATGTGCTATTTGCAAGAACAGCTCTCAGGGCGCTTAGAGTTTCAACTTTGTTCGCTTCAGTGCTTAGCGAATACTGGCTCATGTAGCTGAGCTCATCTATCCTTGTCAAATAGGCCTGTCTGTAGCACTTCTACACTCGGTGCCAATGTACTCGAGTACAGCCTTCCACACTATGATTTGAATGTATTTTTACCTTACCTACCTGTGTGTTCTGTTACGGTGTCTCTTTATCCTGTTCTTTATCATTGTGAGGCGTTTACGTCCTCAATACATCAACTTGTGACCCACCCCTGGTCCCACTTCTTTTATCCTCCCCTCCTTTCCTGCCACCCTGCTTGCATCTTGCCTATAGCTAATGATGTCACAGGTAAGCCGGCTAGTCAAGCCTACCCCGTGCCAGATAAAGGGATTATTGTCTTGTCCCAGTTGGGCATGTTTGTCCTATTTATCTCATCAGGTAAAGGCCATGAGATGGGTGTCATGCAGCAAGACATTATTTAAGTTTATGTTGAGTTTCCTGAGGCAGTGCAGCTGGCAGGAGCCGGGCTTGTGGTGGCTGCTGGTAGAGGCAGTGATGTGAGGAGAACTTGCTCTCTCCTGGACCGTGAAAAGGCCTTGTCTTTATTGTAAAGGGACGTTATGTATCCAGTAGAGCTCTGCATGGTTGTGTAACTGAAGCTGGTGATTGGTCCGTACCTGTGACTTTCAGACACGTCTACAAGCTAAGCCTAACCGGAGCCTAATCTGAACCCAAACCAATATTATACTAAAAAGGTTGGTTCATGCTAATCACAAAAAACAACTTTGGGAAACTGACAATCCTTCTATCACACCTACTTTGCATGGCTCCTGGCCAAGGTGTGTAGAGGTGAGAAATTATGCAGAGCTCTTTTCATTGTTACTTTTTGTGTGTGCTAATAGTGCGACACTATGAACAGCTTCTTGGAGAGACTGTCTAAAAGCGTGCACCAATATTTGAATAATTCATTATCGAGTCTAGCCCCTCTCTTTTCACCCCTCCTTCGAGTGTGGCTGTTCAGAACAGCCGAACAGATTTTGCCTTCATTCCCATAGTTTTTTTTTATGGCTTTTTGCCATTATCGGATGGACAGATATTAGACAGGAAAGAGGGGGGACAACATGCAGCACAGGGCCACGGATTTGAGCCCTTTTTCCGTACACATACAGACAGGCTTTCTCACAGTGGCAGTCTTCAGAGTCTTTTCTATTTGCGACAAGACGGAGGGAAAGAGCAATTTACTATAGTAATTAATCTTGATATTAACAACCCGGAAGCCTGAAGCTGTAATGCACATATTGCACATATGTCACCACCTGCCAGCCGGTACCTGCACACATCACAGACTTCAAACTTACATGTGTGAGAAGCCTACATGGTGCATACACTACAGCAGTAGAGGCTTAGGAATTGTCGGTGAAAGGAAAATGAGTCAACATTGTCTGAAAGGGAGGAAAGAGCTTGTTGATGTCCCCAGCGATCTGAAGTGGCCAATGTCTGTGTTCTCTCGACGCTTATCAGTGTGCAGCGAAAGGCCTCTGGCAGAAGAGATCTTAATGCATTCAGATGGAAACTTCACAAAAAGCTCAGATTATGGAACTCTTCGCACTTTACTTTTAGAGCCTGTGTCTTTTTTATTCATGTTGGCAGTAAAAATGGGTGCAGCTGATGCTACAGCAGGATCTCCGACACCGCCGGGCTTATGTCGAAGCCTTAATAACTGATGAAATATGTATCCGTCTCCATCAGGGGTGGTGCAGTCGCTGCTCGGGAGTTGAGGCGGCTGAGTGTAAGACGAGCCCCTGCTCCACCTGTCTATCTATCTCTCTATCTGTTGTTAGCGTTGCACAACCAGACAGACAGGGCAGGCGTTCCAGCACATTTACCCTGACTCCGTGCGAAACATCTAAGTTTTTTTTTTAATGAATGAGGTTGCTTTTAGTTACTGTTCTGTGAAGCGTGTGTTTCAAGTGTGTGTGCCACAGATGGAGAAAAAGGTAGGTAAACGCCAGGATCGGGTTGCCACAGAGGAAAGATGGATTAGAAAAGGACGGAAAGGCAGATGCGCTCAGCGGCAGCTGCGCCGTTAGTACTGTAGGAGTTGTTTATGTGAAGATCCACGAGAAAGTATCTTCCACTGGAAGAGAAATGGGAGAAGAGGGTTGAGGGACGGAGGTGGGTGGGGGGTGTAGAAGGTCGTTGTTTTGCATTCCTCACCAGCACCTGGAACAGGGCTCTTTCCCCCCCAAGCCATGGCAGATTATTACTAATGCAGATGAGCTTTCATTAAGTTCAGCCTGACTGGGTGGCTGCTGTGGCACGTTGTGACTTTTATGATGACTTTCTGGTTGGTTTCGTTTTCTTTTAAATGTAGCTTTATATTTCCATCGTGTGACCACTCAGGGCCTGGGCCATCCTGTTGTTGTTGACAGTAATTGCAGAAATCATAGGCCTATACTAAAAGAAATACCCCTAAAATGGTAATTACTGCTCCCTGCATTCACTTCTGTGCTCTTTATGACAGTCATAACACCTTAGTATGCATGACAGAATCCTAATAACCTGTTTCTCATTTATAATTTGCCTCTGGGCAGCTCTTCCATAGTGTCTCAGCGGAGCAGTCGGCAAGCAGGAGACATGTAGCGGCTAAGCTAATTAACTGCTGGTTGTCAAGCATATGCATTGGAACATATACAGTAGTCAAGCGCTTACAGTCATTTTGGCAAATAACAAATGAGAATTATTTAACTCTTAAGGAAAAAATTAACTTGGTACCTAGCTCATGGATGCACCAATCAATACACTCTGACAGGCTACCCTGGGTGTGTGTGTGTGTGTGTGTGTGTGTGTGTGTGTGTGTGTGTGTGTGTGTGTGTGGCTCCTGTGTGTGGTGCATGTGTTTGTGCACCCCTGCTAGTGTGGGACTGTGTGCTCCTACGATAAGACAGAGCTTTCTGAGTTTCACCACATCGTTTCATCCTGGCTACTTGTCTTTGTTCTCCTCCGCAGTTCAATTTCCATACATTTCCCAGGATATTAAGCTGACGGAAATTAAGCTGCCTTGATAAAACACAGTGAGCTGCCCACTTAAGCTCAGGGAGGCTGCTCTATATTGATTGGCTCATTTGAAACATAGGATTTTTCCTCACCTGAGCTTTTGAGGTGGGTAGCAAATGTATGGAGATAACTTGCTCAACCTTAAAGGTGTTTGTCGAGTCGCTGCATAACAGCGCAGGCTAACGGAGAAAATGGAGTGGAAGGTCATTAAAATGTCCAGACTCAACCGTGGGGTTACGACCGCAGAACAATGGAAAAAAAATTCTCACTTGAGTCTGAAAATCATTAACTGAACAGGTGAAATTTCCCTCAGCACTAGTCGTATATTAATTTTCCTGCTTGCCACAGATTTGTCTTTCTTTTCCGAAGTCAAGCACCAGTGGGATGGAAGGGTGATGGCTGCCATCAGCGGCTGACTGGCACAGGTGCCCCCAGGTTTAAATAAATCATGAGACCCCCTGCTGATCCCCCCCTTCCACCATTCCTGTATGCCCGCCATCCCTCCGCAGGGAGCTCCAGAAAGGGGGTAGCCCCCACCGCTGCGTGCTGCCTGGGCTCTTTCCCGCCCTCCTTCCCTTTCTCTTCTTTCCCACCTCCCCTCACCTTCCCTTCAAACCCCCCTCACCTCTTCCATCCACTTGCATGAATATTTAAAAGCTAGCACCAGGATGGAAAATATGCAACAAGGGCGATGAAGACTTGCGAAAGGAAAAAAAAAGAAATTCACGGGGAGGTCATGAGAGTATTGATGAAATTCAGAGTTGTCCAATCACAGAGGGAGAGAGTTATAAAGACAGAGAAAAACAGCGATTGTCGGAAAGAGAGACAGACAGAGGGCAGGAGGGACACTAAAGAGAAACTGATCCAAACTGTAGCTGTCCAGCTGGGGAGGGCATTGGGGGGATTGGCGAGGCCCGGCAGGGACCTGCAATTGGCTCCATGCTGGCTGTGTGTGTGTGTGTGTGTGTGTGTGTGTGTTTATAGGTGTGTGTGTGTATTTGGACTGACTGCCACTTTGACAGAGAATGCCTGGTGTGCAGAGGCCCATGCAGGCTCCCATGAAGTTTTCAACAGAACAAAACAGATGCATTTGTTTTCTCAATTGGAGGAATTTGCTAATGTGCATATACAAGGGTAAATAGTTTGGCTAATTTGCAGCAGGCAAGTGGGCAGAGCTCTCCATCGCTCAGCCAACCAGCTGGGG
Organism: Cebidichthys violaceus; assembly: GCF_023349555.1. NCBI lineage: Eukaryota > Metazoa > Chordata > Actinopteri > Perciformes > Stichaeidae > Cebidichthys > Cebidichthys violaceus. The sequence goes on from NW_027176483.1 coordinate 16,448,085, forward strand.
CTCCTGTGTAGAGGGAAAAAAGAGGCTTTGATGACCCCCCCCCCCCCCCCCCCCATCTCTCTCTCTCTCTTCATTTAGTATCATCCCTGGCTCCACACAATAACTTGATTTTCCTCTAACTGCCATTTTAACGATTCTATCCGCTTGCTTTTATGTCCCGCCTCTCCCTCCCCTTTGAAGGTGTTGATTGTGTTTGATAGAAGACACTCGATATCCCAGTTAAACATAGCTCATATTCATGGTGACAGTTGTCGCTCTATAAAAATGTTGCTATTTTTCATTGCAGAAGGCTGAATTAAATGAGGCTCTGTTCTTACCACGCAGGCTATTTTCAGCACCACTCATAAAGTCATAAAGCAACATCGCCATGTGACTTTCAGATTCCAATTATTAACGCCTGACTTTTTTCACATTTATGGTTTTCCAGACAGGATCAGAAATGTTTTATAAAATAGATTTTGCTTTAGTGAAAGGGGAATTGTGAAAAGAAAAATGTATAAAATGAAACTACAGTCTAAGTCATGGCAACAATAAAATAGTGTCTCAGGTTTGAAGATACATAACACAGCCCTGACGTTTTTTAACCATTTAAGAAATGTATGGGTCAAAAAAAGAGCGAGGGAAGTGTATCAAATGACATTTATCAACACAAAGGATCTGATGTCGCTATCTGTTATCATTGTACAGTCGTCTGGGGTGAAGTCTTTCATTGCAATCTTGTTTAGATATCATAAGAAAAGGCTGTTTCCACAGAAATCATCAGCATCGTCATTCTTTTATTGACCTTGTGTCTCAGTGAACTCCTCACATATGGACGTCTCCAGGGTTTTTGAGGATGAGCCAGAGCAGCTTTTCATAGAAATTGCTTTTTTTGGAATATAAAGGCCACTCAAGATTCTGTTCAAGCCGTATGCTAGTCATAAAACAGGTCTGAAGCAAATCCTATTTCACCCAAGCTTGATAAATAATTTAAAATGACTAATAGTGCCTTGTGACAGAGAATGTATCGCTGTGGTGTATCAGATTGCGGCGGTTTTGGCCTGAGGTGTAATTTGTTTGGAAAAATAATTACTCCTGTATTGGATCCTGGTTAAATATTAAAAGGGTTAGCATTAGGAATGGGGCAGGATATAAGGGTGTTTTAGTCGACTTCTGTGCAAACCCGTTGCTTTCGACATCACGGATGTATACATGCAGCCACAAATGGGGAAAAACTGCTATATTTACTTTTATATTGAAACTGCTACATTGCTAAATTTCACAAGAAAGAGAGACGCAAACTAATGAACTTCTCCTGTGTGCTTTGCCACCGAGCTTTGAAGACTAATCCCAGTGTTTTATGAGCGGGGAGCGTCGGATTGTCTGTTGAGTTCAGCTGGTTATTGAGTGCACAAGCTGGGAGGCACCAAAGAGCATTAAGACGCTATATATCAGCCCACAGAGGAAACCAGTAAAAAAAAAAAAAAAAACATGTTTCTGGGAGATTTTAGATAACGAAAAGAAGAAAAAGCAGAAACAAAAAGAACTGAAAAAGAAACAAAAGAAGAATAGGCAAATTAATCACTTTAAATGTGAACAGTAGCTTCTCATCCGTACCGGACAATTTGGCGTGCACGCATGCATGTGACTGGCTGATAACACACAGAGGTTATGTCCTGTCCCGATACACACAACCTGTTCACATCCTCAAACCACCGAATGGCCCCACAGGATCGACTCTTTTACAGCATGTTGGAGAAGGTATTTGCATAATACACACACACATATACAGTAAACACATGCTCAGGGTTTCTCCCCCGACCTGCTATCACTGAGCGGAGAGAACACGGCATCGCAGTGTGTGTTATCAGCATGGACTGGACATAACTCACATCACCCCTTTAAACGCGGCAGTGACGTCAGGGAGGCAGCGTCACCGCCACACAGCCTTTCATTACAGCCAGAATCTATATATCATCAAACAGATGGCTTCTCTTTTAACAAGGACAGTGTTGTTGTCTACGCACAAACCGGTGCCTCTGCAGACGGGACAACTGAGGCAGGGTCTGGAAAGATGAGATCTGGCTTCACCTTATTAAAAGCTCTTACTATAACTGTGTGCTCCAGGTCTCGTCTTTCCAGATCCTGCCACAGTGTTGCCCTTGTACGCAGCGAAAGGGAATTAAATGCATCCCCCCATCTGTGGTTCTATTTATGATGACATTTACATATACATACTGGCTTCAAGCAGACTCTATTTGCCATCAACATTCATACCATCCCTGAAGCAGAATTTCATTGTTCATTCACCAACACTACACTTTGACTAATCAACAGCAACTGAGGCTTACATAGTGGATACAAAATGTTTTTTGTATGTATTACATTGAAGGCTTGAATACCTTATGCAGAAATCAAGGTTCAGTATAGACATCTTACACAAATCCATTAACCCCAGATCCTGCACGAGCGGCTTTCAACACGCAAATGAACTACAGCATAATACTCTCATTTGAGTGGGAAGTGCATCTAAAACATCCTTGCACCTTTTAAAAAGTGTATACAGACCTTTAGTCTGTTCTGTGTGTTTCTTTGACAACATGAATGAGGAACATTAACACACATCATTTCACGTGACTTCTAAAAAAGAGTCTTTCTCTGTTGCGGGCCGTCGCCATAGCAACCAACACTCTTGTTCCAAAATTGTTTGTGTGCTTCTGAAGGTGCAACACCTGAATTAGACCGGGGCTGTTTTGATCTGCCTGCCTGCCCCAACCAACAGCTGTGTACTTTAGGGACGGGGAGGGCCCTTGAGCCACACTCTCATCTCGTTGCTATTGTTTGCCCAGGTGGGCCAGGGAGCCACCCCCCCCCCATCTCTCTTCGCTGCCCAGCTCGTTCCCTCTCTCACTCTCGATCTCTTCCTCTTTCTCCCTCGCTTCTTTCTGTCTTTGTTCCACAGGGACCTGTGGTCCAACTGAAGCTCTCGGTTACACAAAGAAACCAAATTGGCTTTCATCTGCAGCCTGTTACCAGCTGTGTGCATTGTGCGTATGTGCTCCCTCTCAGCGCAGAAAAGAAGTATAGATTTTACCCATGACAATGTTATTATTATTGGCTTTGAGTCATAGCTCTTCTCGCAGAAAGGTTTTCTTTCTTCTTGCAACTCCCGAGTAGATTTCTAATTTTTCTGATTCAAGTCTTTGGTGTGACTTTGCTGTTAAATTTGCTCCCAGAAGCCCATTCTCCACTTCCATCCTGGGTCAATATGTGTGCCAAGCTCTTGACATAACACACATAGGTGCTGGAGGAGCACAACCCCCCCCCCCCAAAGGCCCAAAGTCCCACACCAGCCCTGCTGTTCAATGTCACCATGGTGACAATAAGGCTTCAAGTCAGACACCAAGATGTGGTTTTTAGGTGTGCTCGTTCACCGTCCCTGCCGAGTGTGTTTGAGAGAGTAAGGAAGAGGTAGAGATGATCTTTTTAGCATAGCAAGACATTTCTGGCCTTGTACACAGCAGTAGAACAGCTGAGAAAACAGCAGGGTACTTTCATTAGTGATCCCTGCCCCTATTCCCCCTTTCCCCTCTTTGCTTCTTTTTACATCTTTCCGTCCACCGTCATCCTCCCTTAACCTCCCACCCTCCCTCTCCCCTCCTGTTTCTGTCCATCCCTCCCTTCCTCTCTCCATTTCCTTTATCCTGACCTCTGTCCCTCACGCATATCTGCCTGGCATTTCAATCATCCCATCCAGAGGACATATAGGATCACAAAGCTTCATCCCTCTCAGCTGGCCATAAGGGAACAGAGCTCCCATATGTGCCAGTGTTCTATTTCCTCATACAGTCGTTGGGTGTTTGAGCAGAAGCTTTGCATGAGCACGTTTCTGAACATTCAACAAATCCTGGACTAGTGAGAAGCTTTGAAAATATAGGATACTGAAATCGTTTCATACACATGCACAGAATATGTTATATGGCACAGAGGAGCTGTGGAAAAAAGTGTGAATATGGGTAAATACAGCTCTTGAGTAAACAGGTGGTTAAGGGAAAGGAGGTCAGGTACTTATTGTGCCCTTCTTTGTGAGTGCGTGTGTGTGTGTGTGTGTGTGTGTGTGCGCTAACAGGTGTCTTACAGTCAAGTATCTGTACCCACAAGCATCACAGACACCCTTGCTGTGACAGAGTTAAGGCTGCTGCTCTTGAATCAGTCAAAGGCAAGCGTTGCCGCAGGAGGAACGAGTTTAACAGACTCCTTGAACTCATGTGCTCGGGTCTCTCGCTCTCTTTGAATGCACACTGCAGCTTAAATCAATCATAACTACAGCACCTGTTCTTCAGAAATGCCGGCATCAGTTTAAAAGAAGGCCTTGTTTGTTTGTTAATCCGTGTTTTGTTTACCCTTTCTTCGCGGGAGCAGGGGGGAAGGGGGAGAATGGATGACAAAGGGCAGTGAATCATAAATGAGTCGAGGAGAGTGTTTTTGCACTGCAGAGGCTCAGTGGGACGGCACCAGCTACCTGTCACATTTATATCTTCTCTTTGTTTTCAGCCTGAAAAAAAAAAGCTTCTCTTTCTCCTTTGCAAGCCCTACCAAGTCATGATTTATGTAAAGGAGCCGTTTTGTAGGTCAAATTGCATAAAGCTGACTGCTGAAGCATCTGAGGAGAAGTCATAACAGCCCTTTTGAATATACTGCAGACAGCTGAAGCAGGGCAGACCCTGGACCAGAGCAAATCATTGGTCACGAATGTTGAGCCTGCGTACAACAGACGATGACCCTCAGTCTGCTCCCACCACATGAGCCCAGCTTTTTTTGAAAAGGTTTATTTTACAGCACGTTCAGCACAATGTGCTTTAAGAATATATCAGGATTTATAGGTTGTATCTGCTCGAAAGAGAGCGAAGCAACTGTGTTCGTTGAAACATTCTCCAAGTAAGTACAGCAGCGTGCTGCGACACACCTCCCGCCTCCTTTCTCGTTGTTAAGCCGGGAGTGAGGAGTGCTATTTGCATTACAAGGTTCCTGTGGAGCAGAATAAAACACAGACAGAGCTGTGAGCAAAACGAACACTCTCAGGGTGGCCCTGCGCTAATTGCAACTGGGGTGCATTTACTGATTATAGTTAAGTGGTCCAAAATGGTCCCCTGCTCTCTGTTACATTGACCCTCTCCCTCCCCTGGTGGATGCGGTCAATAGCGGGCCTGTTGAGATGCCTTTCCACTGAGGGAAGAAAACAGGGTCCAATCATGCTCTGCATCCGTGCTTCATCTCGGAGCACACGGGGAAATTTGGAGGGAGGCAGCGCTGATTTTAAATCAGAGTTTATAACAAGGTGAACAATGGAGTGAGGACAGCAGGAAGCAGCAGGCTGCTTTTTAAAAAAAATAATTGACAAACATAGATGCTAAATTGGATCTCCCTTAAGTGTGAACGATGACTGAAAAAAGATTCAACACATTTTTTGTTCTTAAACAAGCTGCAAACATTTTTTTTTGTGAGCGCATGTGCAGCTCATGACTATTTATGTTGCCTGCAAAAACATGCAAGTGTGGTTAAAATGGAAATTAATGGCATGCAAAGTGGAATGTAAATGTAGCTGCAGAAAGAGGAGGGGGGTGGGGGGGGATTAAATCCTCGCTAAAGACTCTCGAAGGTTGCATGCATTGACGGGACCAGGTCAGTGTTTCGTATTCCCTCTCCTCCCTGCTGCCTGCGCCGTAACAGGAGGCCCCGCAGTGGGAGAGCAGGCCGGGGGTGATATAACAGCCACTGGATCACACAGGCTTTGATCTCCCCTCTGGGTTCCTGAGCGTCTATGGGATAGACTTTAGGCCTACTGATGAGGAGGTGGAGATCTCATACCCCCTCTAGTGCCGGCTCGCTAGCAGGTCTCTCTTTTTTAACCACACCGAGCATTTATTTAGGCCTGGGTGTCAGTGTGATGTTTCTTCTTGGTAGTACTGGTGAATTTGTTTGCAATTTTCTTTATTTTCATGCATAAATATATATATAGAGTGATGCTAAAGTTCACTGACTGGCTTTTCTTGAAACATTTGGTTGAGCTAAAGAGGCCATCTCTTTCTCTCCTGAGGAGTTATTTCCTTCTAAATGTTTTTCTCAGAGGGGGTTGGAGTCTTACAGCAGGTCTAGTGTTTTACATAACCCCAACATAGTGATGTAATCCACCCCCCCCCCGAATGCTGGTGTCAAAAACACTGCGCTGTGTCCCTCCAGCCGTTCAGTCTGCCCTGTGTCATAATCTCTCTCATGCCTGGCCTGATCCCGCTCCAATTTATGTAATTAACTGATGTCACTGCTCTGGATTGCTTGCAAACACAGTATCACAGCCCCGATTTCCCTAAAAGTAACAGATCCTTGAGGAACCTGTGGTCTATTAAGGCTGTTATTCACATAGCTTACAGTTATATGAGGGGGGATATTAAATGGACGAAAATAACAAGCCCCATTACATAAACATGGAGAAGTAATTGGGGTAGAAAAATAAGTTTATTTTATTATAAGAAATAGCAAAATTACTATGTGCCAATTAGAGGGTGAGTGCTTTATGAGTTTGGCTTGCTGATGTAGAGGGATTTGTGTGTGTGTGTGTGTGTGTGTGTGTGTGTAAATGGGTGCATAGAGTGAGAAAGGGGTTAGCATTGTGTGACTAATAGAACACACAACCTGTGCTTTTAGAGCACAAATACTAACTAGAGCACGTAACAGCCAGGCTCTGCTTCACAAAAACAACACAAAAAATCCTCCGATCATAGCTGGGTGGGACTCCTTTTGTTTGTGTACTTGGCCGCCTGTTTGCACTCCTGTATGCACATCTGTGCGTACAAGCACAAACAAACATCCAACTGTGCTGGATGATTAGATTTCCAGGGCATGGTCAGTGGCTCGTATGAGCTCATGCATCTTTACAGTGCGAGGGAAGGCAGACGTTCTGGCAAACAAGCAGACCTGACCTACAAACAGTCAGACAGACGTATAGACAGACGCTTAAGCCAGATAGACCACCAGGAAGACGGAGAGACAGGCTGGCAATCTAGCAGATTGGTAAGAAGCAGACAAACGGACCTACAGACAGATAGAGGGCAGGGTCTGGCTGCAGGGAGACACAGGCCCTTTGAATGAACATTTAGGTTAGACAGACTGGGTGAGTGTGTCAGGCTTTGCGACTGCCCTCAGACATAGATCAAACATAGAACCAGCCATCCAGGACACGTAACTTTGCTCAAGGCCCAGTGTCGGCCCTCCTTACTGGGGCGGGGGCTCTGCCTCAAGCCCCTGAATGGAAGGAGAGCCAAGGACGTCTTCTGAAGTTTCCATGGTTGCATATCTCAGCTAGATCCAGCCTTGTTTGTTTCGCCTGCAAACATGCTCCACTGCACCGACCCACATTAATGAAGCGCTCGCAGACTTAACCCTTGGGTGGCCAGCTAGACGGCCAAACTAGCACACATTTGCATGGCACAGACGGTGCCATTTATTCTGTGTTCTCATTTCATCGCCGGCGTGACATTTAGGCTAACATGTGATGGGAAATAAGCTTGGTTTGTGTTTCCTGTGTCCCATGCACCATGCCTGATGATAATGAGGGGGAAAAGGCCAGAGGAGAGGGGTGGGGTCAATATGCTAATAGTGGGTGTACATTTTGATGCCTCTCCACCAGCATGGAGTGGTTTGGAGAGACAGGCTATCATTCTCCACCTCCTTTCCCCTCATTATCCCCCCGCGTCTCTCTCCATCTCTGTCCTCCCCCATCCCCTGCTTTCTGCTCTCATCTCTCTCCATGCCCTTCACTATCTACTTTCCTCCATTTCTCCCCCCTTGCTCCATCTCCCTCCTGGTGCTCCTCCCCTGCAACCTCCCACCCCCCTCCGCCAAACGCCTCCCTCCCAGAATATGAGATACATTTGTTTTCCTCCGCCAGGCAACGAGAGTGGGACGCGTGGCGCGCAAAGTGCTGATGTGTTGGTTTCTGGGTAATTATAACATCCCTCGGTCTCCAAGAAAACTCCAAACTAATGTTTAATTTGGCTCTGCGCTCAAAGGAAGCCCTCCTTTGTTATTGCCGTGGCAATTAGCTGGAGCTAGGGCCCAGGCATTTCCTGTGATTGTTGTGATTTGCATAGAGAGCGAATCAGAGAGAGTATCAAGACCCTATACCCCTCTTCTCTCACTGCCATTACAGCCACCCACTCCTCCTTTCCTACCACTTTCACCCCTCCCTCTATCCCCCTTGCTATGCTGAATCTCCATCAGTGGCCTAGCAACCGAAACTTCAACCCCTGTGTCTGATACCTCTGTACACTGTGGCCGATTGACAGTGGGGGAATTGACTAACTGGAGAGCACCAAAACAATTATTTAATTTTTTTTTTTCCCAAGACGAAAGTGTCAGAGGGTCCCGTGTCTCTTCCCTGCTCGATCCCTGATGGTTATCCTCGAGTTTTAGCCGAGAGCTCCTCATTACCTGGCTGTTCGTAAAACCAAGCTGGTAGCATTCCGCAGAGGACGGCGCTAATGGAAGTTGTTAATTGAAGGTGTAAACATACTGCGTGTGTATAAAGATGTCACGCCGGCTCCGTGCATACTGGACACACATGCATGCATGCAGTGTTTTGAATGTGGTGCAGCAGCATGGAGGCCCATGTGTAGTTAATGAGATTATCAGTCAAAAAGTAAACAGTAGATGTTGGTGAACGTGCTATTTGTGTCCTGAGGGGAAACCATTAACTAGCATCGCTGCATCACAGTGGCTGTTTGGTTCTCTGCTCTGTCCAGATAAGAAACCCACCAACTGTTTAATCTCAGAGTGAATGCAGCTGCCATCTTTTTATGACAGCATCGGTACCGCGTGTCACCGCTCTGAATGATTCACAATTGGCATGCATTATTTTATTAGCGCTCATGTCATATTTGTTATTGCTGAGTACTTTTGAGTCACTGGATTTTAGTGTGTCTAACCTAACCTTAATTAACTCCTACACAACAGTCCACCTTTGCAGCTTTGCTAAGCTTTCGTTTCATTAGAATACCTGAATGAATTTGCATCGCCTTATCAGCACCTGCCTCCGTGTCTACGCTTACTATAATAGTTCCGCTGTGTGGTATGATAGCCGCATTGGCTCCGCTGCTTCTCTCTTGCGCTCTCATCACATTATTAGAACTGGTATTTTCCCATTTGTGGGTTTTGGTGCTGAGAGCTGTGGCTTCAGGGAGTCTGTTTAGTGGAAAGAGAGAGAGAGAGAGAGAGAGAGAGAGAGAGGAAAAAAAAGGAGATGAGAGAAAGCAAATGGTAGGCAAGGAGCTAATGGCGAGATAGAGGGTAAGCTGTAGGGGCTGTTAAACCTGAGGAGTGGCTAATCCATGAGACGGCACTCTGAGCTCATCTGTTCTGGACTGGTGTGGCATGGTCGGCGAGTGGCACATCCTGGGCCCCAGCAGTCAGACACAGCCTCCTGATCTATATTTCAAAGCCGAGAGTAGAGAGGAATTCAGTAATGAGCTCCCATCTTCCTTTTGGTAGAGGAAGACTCTCTTTGTGGAACTAATTGAAAGTGGCATGTGGAGCGCCGGGGAGCTCTTTGGGGGCTGTGCCACGTTTCAAGGGATGTGGAGAGATAAGCCTGCACGGCGCTGTGGCTTTTGTGTCACAGGTCTGAAATAAACAGGTCTCTTCGAGGAGAATGATGCACTTTACGTCGGCGATTGTGTGTGTGTGTGTGTGTGGCGGGGGGGGGGTTGTTTTTGGGTTGTTGATGTGTGTGTGTGTGTGTGTGTGTGTAGTCTGTTTTTGTCTACAACAACCTGTGTCCATTGCTGAAATTACACCCCCACACGCATTCAGCATCTCTCCTTCTCCCCCTCCCCTTTAATAAATCTAGTTTTCTGTGTCAGCTCATCAGAGATACGGTGTGTGTGTGTGTGTGTGTGTGTGTGTGCAGACACGTGTGTGTTGTTTGGGCTCTCTGAGCGCAGTGGAGGAGCGGCTCTGACGGGAGATGGGCTTTCTCTATTACAGATGTGGAAATGGCCCGAGACGTATGCAGTTAGACTGATAGACTGCTTGGCATTTACTGAAATGATGAAACAGAGCCCCGGCCTTAACTATTTACAGACACACACATATCCATGAACACTAATACACCCACCCAAGTGCACACTCACATTCAGAGACATGCCAGTTGGGGATATTTTACTGGGCTTGTCAGGTGTGTATATTCTGCCTTTTTTTGTCCAATTGGCCTGCTGTATATTGTTTTATTCTCATTTTCATGGAGTCAATGTGAAACTCGTGAGCAGAATGGACAGGCACATGTCGCTGAGACTTCTTCATCAGTTTTTTTTCTCCTAAATGAAGCTTTGCACATGTGCTTGTTCGCTCTTGTTAGAGGAAATAACTTGTTAAAGTACATTCTGATGCTGATATCTAATTAGACATGACTCAACTATCAGTCGACTCATTCTCACCTTTAATTGATAGTTAAATGACATTCACCCTCGTACGTCACTGCTGATCAGGTATACCGAAAGAGGAGGAACTGATAGAGACAGGGTGTCTCATACCTTTATTTATTGCATTATGAGGTCTGTTTCATATGTCGACTGCTGTTGCTGTTCGCTGGTAACAAGATAGCCTCGCAGTCACAGATGAAGTCATTAGATTATGTAGGCTGTCTGCTGACATGTATTTTTACCCTTGTCGACATGGCACACCTTAAAAGAAACCGCCGCTACAGGAGAATAAAACCATATTCGATAGCAGCAGAATTCAAAAGACCTCATTAACATTCCGGCAGCTCTTTGTCGTCTTGATCCACCGGTGTTTTGCGGCCTCAGCCACTTCTATACAACCTCATCATGTAAACCGTGTATGAGCCGATGGGAGTGAGGGCAGGACAAGTTCTCCTTTCTCGTCCATTTGAGCCACTGATGCAGGGGTGAAAGAAAGATATGTTCTGTTTTTAGGGTGTGTAAGATGGCGAGCAGCAGAAGGAGGGAGGAGGGGGTGCTGATGGTGAAAGTGGAGCCAGGGAGGCAGGGAGCAGCCCAGCTCGGTGCCCAGCTGTGAAGCTGCCCCTGGGGCTTTTGGAGGCTGTGGAATGTGGCTGATGTGAGTCTGGGTTTGGGCTGGAGATAGCGAAGGCCCGGGGCATGCAGCTGTGAGCAGTGATGTCTGGGAGAAGGGTGTGTGTGTGTGTGTGTGTGTGTGTGTGCACATTCATACCTACATGTTCAAAGAAGGAGAAGAGAGAGGACACAGAGAGACAATTTGCGGTGTTATGTGTTTTTGCCTCTGTGTGTACTCCAGCTTTCAGCCATGTTTGTATTTACACATGCAATGTTGTTTGTGACCCTCTATCTGCCACAGCTGAGGCCTCATCTCAGGGAAAGGAAGGACATTCGGACTCATTTCCTGTTTGAGGGTTCAGGGCACGCTTTTTCGCCTCGCTCACCAGAGACGTCTGGAATGTGAGACAGAACCAGATTACAACAAGCTACCTCCCTCAAGGATTGGTCGCTTTGCCAGTCAGCTGAGAGCAGCTTTGTTCAGAGGGAGCCTGTCAGGCGGAGATGACAGCTAGCTTTTGTTCTGGAGATTTCCTGTCCTGTTCTGGGCAAAGGGTCGGTTAAAGTGCATAGAGGAGCCGTAGCACCACTCCCTTACCCCCCCCCCCCCCCCGTCTCCTCCTCACGCCTTCCCTTTTTTCCCGCCACTCGAATCCCCCACTGGTCATATCTCCCACCCACCGACCAATAACAGTGCCCTGTGAGTCTGGGAGAGGTGATCTGATTGGCTGTGTCGGGGGTGTCTGGGAGGTCAGAGCTGTGTTCGTTTCACACTGTGTCCTTTTGGACTCCCTCCAGCAGCACCCTCAGAGCACTCACACATCCAGCGGAAGAATGAAAGTGGAGAAAGGGGAGGGAAAGGAGGAAAGAGGGAGACAAATAGACGAGAAGGAGAGAATTCCTCTGTACACAGCCTTCAGTGCGATATGATTTCTTGCCTAAGAAATTGTAAATGTGTCATGTTTAGCACTGGTTTAAAATTCACATTGACTCCAGCAGGCTCCTCCGGTGCTGCTGCTCCACAGTCATGCGCTAAAACTGTCTGTTGCCTCCAACTCGACAACAAAAAGAAATATTCAGAGCCAGAATACCTTTGTTGTGAGTGTGCATGTGTGTGTGTGTGTGTGTGTGTGTGTGTGTGTGTGTGTGTGTGTGTGTGTGTTCAGTGAGAGGGGATGGTCTTCCCTCTGGGCAAGGTAAGCCTAGACAGGAAAACACCTGGCTGGTTCAGGAAGGCAACCATCAGTTACAGAGCTGTCACAGGACATGCATATCTGTGTGGAATGTTTTTTATCGCATGCAGACCATGATGAAAGCATATTTGTTATCTGCTCTGTGGTATTTCTTGTCATGGAAAAAATATCTCAGCATCCTTGAAAGAGCTGAACTATCATGTCTGTCATTAGAGTCCCAAGAGCAACAGTCTCCAATCTTCAGTGGTGCTATCACTTCTTTTCAGACTTTATCGTTTGGCTCGTAAACATGACCTTTTCTCCCTGTCTCTATCTTAGTTTATAGCTTTTTAACTTGAGGGCAAAATAGAAACCAATGACTAAGAGGAATTTGACTTGCCAAGGCTCCACAAAAACACAAGGTGCTTTCCATTCATTACTCTGTTTTCGGCTGAGGGTATGTTTCATGGTCGTTTGATCAAGAAATAATCAAGACATCACCTTGAGCTGTGGGAAATTATGATGCACATATTTCACTATTTTATGACATTTTATAAACTAAATAATTAATGAGTTGATAAAAAAACGGATTAATTGATAATGAAAATGATCTCTAATTTCAGTTCTAATTCTTATCAAGCTAATCAGAGCCAGCAAAACCTGTTTCCAGTGTTTAACTCGTTGATTGGAGGTACTATATTAACCCTCAATTGTCTTTACAATTGCACATTGAATCTTGATAAGTCCACCACAGTGATACTTACAAGGCAAAGCCATGACAATACATTTATGTCACTCCCTTGCTTAATCAGACACATCAATGTATCTAATTCCCCCCCCCCTCTCTGTGCCTACACGGTGGACATAGCAATGTGATAGCCAGAATAGATCAATCCGAGTCAAATTACATTTTAGATAGAGTCAAAGCTGTCTGCTTTCTCCTTGAGTGAGGCCACAGCAGCAGAAATAACATTGCCTTTTTTGTCCACAATAATTGAATCTTCAAGTATGGCTACATGAAAAGGATAATGCCGTATTGATTGTTGCTGTACAGTAATTGTTTTCCCTCAATGCACAACGTATGGCATATTAAACGCCAAGCATGCCTTCATTGTTTGTCATGGTAGACCGTAAAGGGGACGGGCGAATATGATCACTCTCTATGTGACAGAGGCGAGGAAAAACAATGCATGGGTATTGTCATAGAGAGGTGATTAACTGTGACTCCACTTACAAATGACTGCAGGGCACTGTTGCTTGGCCAAATTAATTACCTGTCAATGTGACTGATTGTTTTTCAACTGAAGACATCTCTTATTATTATTGTCTGCTCTAAAAATGGAGTTGAAACTGCATTTCACCATGCATTGGCAACATAAACATTAGCAGAGTTAGAAGCCAAATGACGTATTGTGCACCTGTGTCTGATTCATATGTGGCTCAGATAGAGAAATGCTTTATGAGAAAGATCATCTGACTCTAATTAATGTATGCATGCACATTAATGTGTCTGATACAAATGCACACATCTGTCCCCTTCTTGACATGGGTTTTTCTCGTCCAAGACTGATCCTGACATGAGCAACTGCTGCTCTCACTTGCAAGTCTGAAAACACAACACACACATCTCTAAATGTCCTCTTAGCAAGAAGACGGTCTTCTGACGAGGCTATGAGCGAAAGGCCTATTCGTCCAAATTCCTCACGAAAGCCTTAATAGTCCTGCTGTTGTTTGTCTACGTGATGACATTTCTAATTCTTGTCAGGAAAGAATGCAGCATGACAAACGGCGTTAAGAGTGTCTGAAGGCCCAGCAAGCAGGCGGCATGCTGGGGCAGATCGAGGGACACGAGTCTGAGGAGGGAAGATCGAAGGCTCCACCTTTCCCAAAGGACACTCCGGAGGGAATTAGTGTGTTTGGGGATCTATTTATTTTCTTGTATGCTTATGTGATCGCTGTCATGCGCGCAGGATGTTAATCGCGACAAAGGGACAGGGTGGGTCAGTCTGATCTGACCACATTTGGGTGACAGTCAGTCTGTCCTATCCACTCTCTAATTAACCATGAGTCTGCTGCACTCCAGGGACTCACACACACGTACACCACAAAGAACAGAGAGCCGCACAGATAGACCGGCAGACACTGAGGCAAGCACATAAAGACGGTTAAGGCTGGGGAATCTCATCCTGGAGGACTATCCCTGTGTTAAATTTTAGAGAGAGGTGGGGAGCCGCTCTATAGGACCTGTGTGAGCTTTAGTTACAGCTCTCTGAGGCCCTGTAGCTTGTTGTGAGGCAGCGCAGCCTTGGGCACCGAGAATTCATGTCACACAGAGTAGAATTTGATTATGCAGGAGATGGTATTACTGCCCGACTGGGTGGGAGGAAGGAAGACGGTAGTCAAACAAGATATGGTGATAGAGAGTGGGAAGGGTGAATGGGGGGGATGGGTGGAGGTAGAGAAGTGCAGCGCATGCCGTACTGTATGTCAGTGCATGCCGGGGTGGGGGTACGATGGAGGGGAATTTTGCAGTCTGCCTTGCAAATCTCTCCCCCATGTGCTCTTTCACTTGCCCCAGAAATAAGGAACTAGTCAACCAGAGCAGCGTTTGTGATTGAAACTGTGCTGGTGCGTGTGTGTGTGTTTTGCACGTGTGTTTGTGTGTCTTGAATGGCAGGGAGACGTATGTCATTACGGTAGGACGGCGCCCCCGTGGCTCCTCGCTATATGTTCTCGGGCGCCACATTTCAAATGGATTTTCGGTGTCTGTTGTTTTACCACATACCCAGTATGTACGGCTCCGCCAGCCAACCACATTGATTGTGGCCCCCAACCCCCCCTTTTCTCTCCCCCACTATCAATAGATCTTTGTCTCAGTCCCCCTAAATCAACAGAATGGGACATATCAATGCAGAGTCTTGCGATTTCTTGCTCTGGACTGTATTGGACTAAAGCAACTACTGGAGGAAGCTAGACAATAAAACGACTATAAAGCCCATCAACCAGACAGCAGAAAATACAGACAAACCGCAAGAGAGGGAGACAGACAGACAGTCCGTCAAGCAAGCAGATGAGATTGTGATTGGTTTGGCCAGCAGTTTACATAACTGTCATGCTGGGCTCTTTGACTGAAAGGCTGTGACAGAACAACACGATAGATATATACAGTCTGTTCTGCAGTTTCAGCCTGGGCTGTGGGCTGCCCTGCTGCGGCTTGCCCTGTGCTGGACAGGATTTAAGTCCAGCTCAACGAATCCCTCGTACACTCTAATCTGCTGAAGTGATCAAGGCTTTGGTTTTAGCATCCCTCTGCCACGAGCGGACCCAATCTCATCAGCCCGACTGACGGAGGCGTCTGCGGAGTGCGTCCCGCTGCCCGCTATATGCGGCTTTCGTGTCTGTTTTGGTGAACGTCTCGGCCGAGGCGGCAGGCTTGCCAGCTGGTTGACTGAGTGACTGCATGTTAGAATGTGTTACATCGTCTGTCTGCATTTCTGCCATTAGTTTAGCTTCACCCACTCGTGGCCAGCTCTCTGTGTGACCCACATATTTCCTCTGAGCTTGTTGACAGTGGGGAGTATAGAGACTAACAGAGAATGAGGGTGTGATGGCTTCATTCTGAAGGGGTCAGCACCAGATTTAATATTTTCCAAGAAAACATGTCTCTCTTGTGAAATATAATTGTTTTGCCAGAATGTGTTATCCATACCTATTTTTAAGTAATTGTTTAGAGATTTCACTAAAGTCTGATTATCATGGAGCAAGGCTGCACATGCCTGAGGGTTGGGTCAGTGGCTGGTAGACTGGCCTAATACTGTCTGACTGTCAGTCTAATACCCTAATAGGGCTGGAGAGACTTGAGGCTCCCTCTCTGCGTCCCCTACATCTTCTCTGCAGGCTGTCTGCTGAGCGGAGAGCATCACTGTATGACAGATACCCATCATTTACTGATCGCAAATCCTTCCCGGCACTCTTCCCTTTGACAAGAGAGGCAGAGGGGACAGAATATGTGTGTGTGTGTGTGTGTGTGTGTGTGTGTGTGTGTGTGTAGGTAGGGTGGCTGGGTGTTGATGGAGAGGGCATCCATCTTCCATTGTCGTGCCCACACCAACATCTCCATCTTTCCCTGCCTCATCTCCTTTCTGTCGTTTCTCCCTCTCCTTCCACCTCCAATCCGTTGAAAGAGGTTTGTCCCTTTGACCCCTGCACCAGGCGATGGGGGTTGGGGGTACAGAGGGTACTGCGGGGAGCGGTGGACAGCCCGCTGGCTGCAGGTGGAAATGAGATGTATTACTTATAGGATCAGCCGCCTGCTGGAAAATAATAATAACCACAAGAAAGGGGTAATTACCAACCAGGAGCAATGAACCGCTGCATAGACGTCTAAACGTACAACTGAACTGCGTTGTAGCTACGCTTCATTGTTTGGTTTTTGTAGTTGTTAGCGTTGCTAATGGAAACTTTTGCAAGCAGAGGGAGAAGAAAGAGAGAGGGCGGGTGTAAAGGGGTACCACACTGCTGGGGGGAGAAAGTCTCCATAGCAGCAAATGTATTGCTGGGCCAATAAAACATGTGTTTGATGCTCTGTGTTACCTAACAGTAAATCTGATACGTTATCTAACACTGCTATGAACACAGCACCATTTAAAAAAAACAGCATAGGGTGATGCCATGTGAGAGAATGTGACATATCCCGTGTGCTAATATTGACTGTGCCACGCTTCGACAACAGGGCTCCATGTGCCATGCGTACCGCGGTGACAGGGGTGGCCCTCTGCCCACTGAAGAGTTAAATGTGCGATGGTGAGACTGGGAGAGTGAACAGCTACAACCTTTGAGCATTAAAATGCTATCTAGCTCTCAGTTACAGTTTACTCCCTCTGTACTTCAGGTTGTGTTCAATCAGCACAAGCATACAAGCAGCTGTCATATTTCATTAGCCTGCTATGATGCATTTGAGGTGCTGCAATCACAGCTTTTGTTTGAATTGAGATTGCTCATATGTGTCTGCAAGTTTCTCCGTTGCTTTTTGCATTAACAGTCCCATTGACCAGTTTTTGGTGATATCGACCCCTCCCTTTGTAAGAAACACCCTCTCTCCTTCTTTCCTTCCATAGGCCTTCACGTGCCTTGTTGTAATGCATTGCTAGAGCAACAGGGATACTTTAACAAGTAATACAGTGACAGCCTCGTCAGCGCTTTCACTGTGCCTTTTTCTGAGAGCGAGAGAAAGGGGAAAAAAGTGTGAGCAAGGCCTGTTTTCAGGACCTTGAGCACCAGGAATGTCGCCCCTGCTAAGAGAGTGAGACAACATTTCTCAAGGACTTTGTAAAAAAAAAAAATGTACCTTGTCCAGATACAACCCTCCTCCTTTCCACCCCTAAACCACCTGGACCACACAGTCTCTAAATTTGAATGCAGTCTACAGCCCCTGCCTAGATAAATGTGCTTACATGATTACTGCCATGCTTTGCTTGTGTGCAGTGCGGCATTTTCTGATGCGATGGGAGCAGGTGGAGCGGTTGGAGAGGTGTAGTGTGTACTGTACGTATGTGTGTGTCTCGGGTTGGGGCGGGCTCCCGCGAGCCACAGGTGCACGGTAGGGGATGTAGCTCTGCACATTGATTTCACAGTCAGCGACCACCGTGCAATATATCTACAAAAGTGTTTCTCTATGGTGCGTCTTCAAAGAGGTTTTGGAGGAACTTTTGAGGGCATGAATATGTAGATGAGTTGCCCGCGGGAGGAAGGGAGTCATTCACAGCACCAACCCGAGCCTTTTACATTAGGCAAGGAAGTGTGGGATGGAGAGAGGGGAAGAGGCAAAGAGAAGGAAGGAAAGGGACAGAGGACAAGCAGACAGAGGGGACAAAAGTTAATGGCAGGCTCTTTTCTCATGAAGTGCTTTTTCCTTTTAGCACTGGACGACTGTCTCTCTCTCTAACCAGCACTATGTCAAAACACTGCTCTCAAAATACCCAGCATACGATCTTATTTACCTTCGGTATACATGCTGCTCTTTACGTATAACTCCCTGCCTGCCTGTTGAATAAAACATAGTTGCATTATGAAGTCTTCGAAACAGAAAGGAAAGAGATCAAACCCATTACCTCTGACTGGCTGACCCCTGTATGTGTGTGTGTGTGTGTGTGTGTGTGTGTGTGTGTGTGTGTGTGTGTGTGTGTGTGTGTTTCGAAATGCTGCGGGGGTCCAGGGATCCATCAGTCTCCCGTCTGGAGCCAAGCTAAGGGAAGGTCAGCCTGATGGATACATCCTGACATGCACACAGCCTGTGATGTCAGCAATGTGGGCGTCTGCGCCTATGCGTCCGCATCGTGTGTTCATGTGTGTGTGTGTGTGTGTGTGTGTGTGTGTGTGTGTGTGTGTGTGTGTGTGTGTGTGTGTGGGCTGGCAGGCCAGCCAAGCGAAGGCACAGTTCAACAGAGCAGAGGGCGGACAGGCGAGCAGGGGAGGGGGCGCTAGCCTGGCCTCGGCGCCCTAGTTTTAGGGGTTTGAAGGGGTTTTTGCTGGCAGTGGGGCTTTAAGGAGGGGGTGGATGGTGAGGCTGGGTGAGGTGTAGGGGTTGGCTGCGATGGCAGAGGGGACGGGTGAAGGGGCTGAGGTGTAGGGGTGGGCTGGGGTGGCAGAAGAAAGGCTCCATTCATGAGTCGTGCCATCTCTGGCTCCCAAGGGGTCTGGGGCTCATCAATGACCAGGCCAGCTGGGAGGATGTCAGCATGCAGACTCTCTCCCTCCCTCTCTCTCCCTCTCTCTGCCTCCCTCACCCTCACCCATCTCACCCTCCCTCTTTCTTTTGTCAGGGGCCAGTGCTGTCAGAGCCACTAGCCCTAACACTGAGGCCTCTCATGCAGTTGGGTCCCCATTGAGATCCGGAGAAAGCCTCTGGCTAGCCGGTGGTTTGCACACCGTCTGTGCTCTATTTGACATCTATGGTCTGCGGCGAGACGCTCACCACCAACCGAGGAGGAGCACTGTCTGTGGTAGTCATGCCAACTGGAGATGAGCTAGGTGGGGTGCAGCTAAAAGGGTGATAAATTGGCATTGTCAGCTGAATGTAGCACGCTCAGATGGTGTATCCAAGCACCTTGATTATAGAGATTACCAGGAGGCAAGGATGTAGTTTATAGCCATACTAGTGGCTCTATGGATGGTAATGTGATCCCCCGGTTTTCCTACAGTGCCACCATGAGGTTCACATTTGTGGCTCAGACTGACATGTCACAACAACTATTAGAGGGCTTGCCATGGAATTTGGTCACTTTTGTAATTGGTTATTTTTGACCAAGTACTTAATAACATGCCAAACTAATGGTCACCTGACGTTACGGTGACCATTTTACCTGCTCGACATCAGCACAGTAGCCTCGCCCGAATTTTAGCATGCTAATAAAGTTTGCCTAACTATAGCATGGCTATGGACTCTTAATAATGTTGTTCTGTCTTTGACCCATGAAAATCACTGATGGACAAAAGAGTAATTTCCTATGAAACATTACTCTTCTGGTGTCCTTTTTTGATTTTAAACAATTAAGTTAAGTCTTGATATACCCCAGAATTCCTTTAACCAAATAGTCAAAAACAAACAAAAATGTGACAACTTAACATCTGGCTGCTTTGTGTGCTGTTTTTTAAACTTTCAATAGAGATTAACTATGACATCCCCTCTAGCATCGAAAACTGAAATGGCCCTATCTGCATAAATTGTCATTCTCATGTGCTCTGCTACTTTACGAAGGAAAGGGGGACAGGAAAGGAGCAAGGTTTGTGAGCTGCGCAGATGTGTGTGCTGTTTATCACTGCCAGTGAAAGGCCTGCCTCAGCAGCAGCTGTGGGGCGCTTTGCATGCGATGGCAGCAGTGCATTGGTAGGGGCAGATTTGCATTTGTGGTTTCATATCATGAGCTACGACGTTACTCCCTCTCTCTTCCTTCCTCTCTTCATTTGCTCTCTCTCTCTCTCTCTCTCTCTCCCTCTCTCTCTCTCTTTCTCTCTCTGACTTTTGCTGAACGGGAGGAGCTTTCTATGAGAGGCAGAGGAGCCATGAGAACAGCCTAAGTGGAGCATTGGAGCATAACTCAGGAAGGCTCAGGCTGAAACGGATCCAAGCATAACATCAACACTAGCAAATGTCACCATCACACTCAAGGGCAAAGTCCATGTGGTCATGGCACACAGCTATACACACATGAATAGAAACATTGCACTAAAGCCGAATACCTAATTCTGCTCTAATGAAAGTACATTCTGTCCGTTATGAAAGCCACCTTTCTTTGACATTTAGTGTGAATTACATACCATGATGGTGACTCATGTTTGAAGTGACTTATTAGTTCAGTGTCTTGGTAAAAAAAGAAAAAAAGGGAAAAGTTGAAGGTGCTGGGGTCCGCATGTGTCCGCTGGAGTCACCGTGATCTGGAGGACCATCTGATGAAAGGGTTTCCTGTGGCTTTCATCTCCACAATGTGTTTTGATGGGGATCATTTTCTCGCAGCTGAGTCAAAAAACAGCTTCATGTTGTGAGAACAGCCTGTGCATTCTGCAGCTCACAATGGCTCGTACACATTTTGGTTTTCCCAAAGTCAAGAGAACGCATACTCACACAAATAATGCATGTTTAGTGTTTTTGTGTAGGAATGAGTCCTATTTAGATGACAAATGCAGCACAGAACTGCTGGGCTGCTGCAGTACATTGGTTTCATTATATCGTTTGAAATATCACATAGGTAGAAAACACAATATATGTGATGATGATGGAGTGCTGCTTGTTTCTATTATCAACGTCTACACAGACAGCGTGACAAGCAATGAGTTGAAAGTACCAACAGTGATATTTGAATATATAAATAGAACACAATCTTCACAAACGTCTCTATCGTACTGTGTATGTCAAGGAGATGTTGTCATTAAACTGTTATTAAAATGATTTGGCTTCTGTCTCTGAAGACTTTAAATTGACCAACTCCAAAGGAATTCTGGATAACAAGATGGTTAAGTGTGTTTATTAGCGTGTGCATTCCTCTGGTTTGATTGAGCACATCTCCTGCTTGAAGAGCACTCCTATAGTTTACTCATATGTTTGCCTCTCTGTGTGGTGGTCTACCTGTCCACATGTGCGTACAGCTGTTTTTGTTCCCTCTCCCTTATGGCCACTGTGAAAGTGCAGCTATTCTAGCAGGCTGTTATGAGGAGGATCATGCTGACCCCAGCCCTGGTCTCCATCTCTTTCCTACCTTCGGCAGACCTCGCTCTTCCCCGTAGCCTCATAGCAGGCTCCTTCATTCCTCTTTGGCAGCCTCTTGATCGACGTCTCGGCTCATTGTGTGTGAAGGTGTCTTTGTATTGGTGTGTAATGGTGCCCTAAGATACTGTTGCTAGCGTGTTGTATTGGCTTCTGTTCCACTGCTGCCCTCCAGACCCCAATAACCACCTTTTGTGACAGGAGCTCTTCACTGAGCTCCTCGCTGCTCCCCCTCACTTGCTTTATTTGTCTTGAACTCTCTCCGTCTTGTTCCGGTATTATTTTTCTTATCCAGCATCTCATCGTCTATCCTCGTGGCGTCTCCTGCCTTTCTATATTAGAACCATCTCAGTATACAATGACTCGCCTGTACCCTCTTTTCATTTTTGCTTTTTTTGTCAGCGAGCAATGAATAGAGGGCACAGAGCTACAGTTGGAAATTAGCTTTTAAGTATGCGAGGTATGTTCATTAATTCTCCTCCAAACCCCCCCCCCCCCGAACAGGCGTATAAAGTCCTTTAGCGGACCCCATGCTGTTTTCCATACTCTCCGTTTCCCTGGTACCTACAGTTCCAACGGGACCGTTTCTCTCTCTGTGACCCTGCCAGAGACCGCCCCGGCTTAGGGGGGAGCGCTAGTCTAGTTACCATGGTCACAGCAATCAGCATTGTCAACTCAGCCATGAATGATAAACTTTCCAAGATTAGCCTTAAGATCCTGTGATCTGTGTGTCATGCTGTTAATATGTTATTAATACATAGAGAAGGATTTCCGTTTCAGCAGTTCAGTCTGGATTGAAAGTTATAGAGTGGCTAAGTCTCACCAATAGGTAAGGTGTAAGACCAAAAGCGTCTCCCATATGTTGATGACAGCCAGACAACCTCTTGAAAGGGCTTTGGATTGTTAGAGAGCAGAGTCACTGTGTTCTTGGTTATTTTAAGCCCCATCAGAGACGTGAGCTCACAAGAAGTGTATTAGTCTTTCTGACAGGATATAAAACATGTTGAATGGAAATTGGCAATTGTTTCGGACTGCGGTGCTGCTCAAATAACTGAAGCAATATTTCTTCTTCTTTTATCAAATCATAGATATTTATCTCCTCTTCCACTGAAATGGTCTCTTTGTGCATTACTGTTAAGAGTGTATGTATGACTAGGAAAAAGCCAGTGTCTAGGAATTAAGCGCTGGCATTATTAACTGAAATGCAGCCCACTAAAAGCCCGTATGAAGCTCATTGCATGCTCCACAGAATCTTTATGTTTTTTTTATTTTAGCTGTTTTTTTAATGGCATAATTGCTTCCACATTGCTTTGTGGCTGTGGACCGGGGGACTCAGTAAACATACCGTTCTACCTCTAGCAGAGCTCCTGCATGTTTATCAATCAGTTATCTGCCATGTGGCACCTTGAAAAACTGCTTAAACAAGTGATATGATAAAAATGACGACCTACTGCACAAGGCTACATTGAGTGATCAATGTTAAGATATCATAACAGCCTTCAGACATTGAAGATTAATGGATTGATTGATTGTCTGTCTTGGTGTGGAAAAGTGTGTGTGCGTGCAAAACAAAATGTAATCATCTGAGTGTTTGTTGTCCAATTTGATCATATTGGCTTTGGAAACTCTGCAGCTCACTCCTACATCAGATTATTTCATCTTCTGACCTGTGTGTACTGCGCTGGGCTTATTTGTCTGAGTCCTTGTCAGTCACAGCACAGCTGTGCTCGGTGGGGCCTTATACATTTATGTCTGATTTCTAACAATACGGTGTGTTTTCTCCATCCACAGGGCACCGGAGATCATCCTGGGCCTGCCGTTCTGTGAGGCCATAGACATGTGGTCCCTGGGCTGTGTGATAGCCGAGCTCTTCCTGGGATGGCCCCTCTACCCCGGAGCCTCAGAGTTTGATCAGGTAACCTATGATGATCGCTCGGACCTCCAAGCTGTCTCCTGACCTCTGTGCCACTCATAATTGTGTGTGCTCAAATAATCACGACTCTGACTTCATGTGCGGTTGCATTTACGTATATGTATATGCATTTGCTCCGCAAGTTAGCGCTTGTGAGTGTGTTTGGGAGGGTGGGGTGCTTCTCCAATCCCCCTGACAGCCCCTGATGATTCTTGCGCAGCCTCCCTGTTTATCTGAACAGATGCCACAGAGCCACTTGTCCAATTAGCGCAGGCCCTGTGCTCCAGAGCAAGACATTGCCGCGTTCCCCCTTCTCTATCAGTCAGACGAGGCTCAGTGGGAAAACCTTGAGCAAGTTGTGCTCCATCACTGAACAAGCCCGCCTGATATTTCACAAGCCCGAAAACTTTGCAAAGTGTCTCATTTACAAGTCTCAAATCAATCTGAGACTCTTGAGTTGAGGTCATGTTTGGGTGCAATGCATATCGCAGCCATTTAAGTCTGGAGTAGTTAATTTCAGCAAAGATCTTACATCTGCCGAAAGAACATGAATCCTAAAGTTTTAGCCTTTTTTTTTGGTCATTGGTGGTATTCACCGTGCTCCCCAATTCAATACAACTTATAGCTCAATCATGCATATGATGTGAAAAGTCTCACGTGCATTTTTTATCTTCTGTCTTTCAGATTCGGTATATCTCACAGACACAGGGTCTGCCTGCAGAGTATCTGTTGAGTGCGGGGACAAAAACCACCAGGTTCTTCAACAGAGACCCCGACTCCACCTATCCTCTCTGGAGACTTAAGGTACAGCTGGAATGATAGAGATGCATGCGCACAAACACACAAATGCCTTCCGGTAAAGCATCAAGAACATCCTTCTAACAGCAGGTGATATTTTTGCCAGCAATACCTGTCATTAATATTTGACGACACTCTGGCACACTCTTGTGTGAGGCCTTGACGACCCTGGCTATAAAGAAAGTCAGAGAGTAATGAGAGCAAAGTGGATCTCTGTGGGAGGATTTGTCAAATGGAGGCCCGGCCTGATGAATCCGGCTCAGAGGGTGTCTGCTCCAACCCCTTCCACTGTCCCTCCATGTAGGCCACTCAATGAGGAGGTCCGCTCCTTTCCTTTTTACCCTCATTAACTTAAATTGAACTTTTGTTCTGCAGGGTAGTGATGTCTTTACAGTGTCTGATCCGGCTGAGCCTAGGATTTTCCTTTTCTTCTAAGAGCCTAGTGCGTTTGCTTCCTATGAATCCCATTAACACACCATGTTAATTGCCCTTTAAATGAAGTCATATAGCAACATAGAGTACATAGTGAATGCTCTCGGGTCAGCTGTCCATGAGCTTTTAGCAGTTGTCAGGTAAAAGGTGTGCAACCTTTTCATGTTTTTGCTCAAATTTAAGAATTTCTCAGTCAAAAAATGCATGATGTATGTTTCGTGCTTTGGAGGCCTTTTTTCTAACACATTGAATAAGGGGCTCTTTGAGGTCCTGAAGATAAGAGGTGACAGCAGCATTGTAGGGAAGACACCGACCCGACACCACTGCTGTAACTAGTCTCTTTGCTTTGTGGAAAATCAAACGTCAAGGCATCCTGACCACTTTTTTTCCATCCCGAAGAGTGATTGCTCAGCTTTAATTTGACCTTGCCATGTGTTTCCACGTAACAGCAGCTGCATCGCTTTGCTGACTGTAATTAAAAATATCATGTGTTCAGTGAGCTGGCTTCTAAAGTCAACCTTTGAAAAAGAGTGATCGCCTGTGTTCAAGTGTTTAAGTGAAAGTGTGTCCATGTGCACTTGTGTGAAAAGCGTGTGTGCAGTTTACATTCTGCATGTCATCTCAGTGATATAGCGTGGGCCTCCACATGCCCCCCCCCCCCATCTTCCCTGGCTGTTAGATGAGTGTTTGTGTGCTACCCCAGGGTTGCTCGGAGGGCAAGCCGAGTCCTGCTGCACATCAACAACAAGAGGCTGTAATGAGCCAAATGTAAATAGTGCGTTTCCAGAGGGGAAGTGTGATGTGGATTTGAGAGGAACATCTGCTTCTTGTCTCCCGCAGACTCCAGAGGACCACGAGGGTGAAACGGGGATCAAGTCCAAGGAAGCTCGCAAGTACATCTTCAACTGCCTGGATGATATGGCGCAGGTATGCTGATTCAGTAACACAAAGCATGACTCTCTCCCCCACGAATCGTACCAATAGATATATTATTTGCCTTTGCTCTGTCTTTTGCTTGAATGACAACCACCTGTCTCGCATTTGAAGCTTCAACTGATGAGTCTACCCAGGTCCCAGGTCAGTTTGATCCATCACATCCCGAGAATTATCCATCAAATATTTGAAATCTTTTAAAATATTTATGCTGCCAAGGCCTGATCTCCAGATGCAGTGTAGCTCTGCTTCTATATGGAAGTTTACAAAGTGAAAGAAAAGCAGCTGTTCACTGGAACCCCTCCTCAAATCTGCCTCTGCTCTTCATTTTGCTTAACCGCTGTCAAATAAGCTACAGACATTTATGCTGAGCATGTGGTAAGGGTGGTTAATGTATATATATATATATATATATATATACAGTTTGCTTTCTTATTTAAACTGGAGTGAGTGTTGTGGCTATGTTTTCACTTTGTATGTCTATAGTACATGTACAGTAAGTATGTAGACGACAAGGGAACAAAATATTTTACTCTCGCACACACACCAGTTTTTCAGACCAGCTCAGTGGGACCCGCACCATGTTGTGTCTTCATGACTCAGCTGGTTAGCCCCTCTCTCCCTGCAGTCCTACATGTCGCCTGTGGGAATCTGCTTGTTAAGAAGCTCATGTTTAACCCCAGGAAGTGACTTACATTACAACGAGACTTCTATATGGAAAAGCCCTGCTACTGAATGCGGCTACATCTAATGTCACTTTCCTCGATGACTCAGCGTGAAATTGGTCTCTCCGCGGTGGGAAAGTTCACATGTAGCCATTACATTTTGATAGGACGTGCCTGACAGGGAGATGATATTAAGTGTTGTTTTGTTCACCCTTACTTGGCCAAATACCGGTTCTGCCGACAGATATGGCAGCGTGGTGGAAAATTACACTGTTTTTCCCAGGGCCCCTTCGAATCTGTGACAGTACTCTCATGTCATCATGCACCTCGATCCTTCCTCTGATCCTCTGATAATGACGAGCCAAGGGATAAGACTTAAGCAGGTGAATTATTTCTTTTTGAAAATGGCCGACTTGGTGCCCAACCAGGAGCAGCTTCTGGAGACTGTCCATGTGGATAAGTAGTGACTTAAGTGATGGAGACAATTATGGTTGTCCAGTAGTGCCCAGGGCCGTTGTCAGGCCTGTCTGGAATAACATGCTGTCGGCTAGGACATGATAGTATCGCTGCCCGGGCTTGTTGAGTTTACAGCGCACACACACACACACACACACACACACACACACACACACACACACACACACACACACGCAGTTTAATGAAACCAACCTGCACTGGTATGATATCCCCTGGGTCATCTCTGTCTCCTACGCTTCAAGCTCTGTGTCCCATCTTTCTCTCACTGCAGCAGCCTGATTCAGCTTACCACAAAGGCGATACAGCAGAGCTGCACAAGCTTAATGTGGGAGAAAACTGCCTATTTTGCCCCATCTCACTATCCTCGGCCATATAAACAAGTCAGCATTGTGGACATCTGTCTCCGCGTGTATAATGGATGATGTAGCTGAAGGCCCTGAAAGACAGAGAGGCTGGGTGCCAGGAAGAGATAATGAACCTCCTCTCAGTCGTGGGAAATGTGGGGAGGCTTTAGTCACAAGTATATCTAATTTGAGTAAATCAGAGACCAACTTAGAGCAAATGCAGGATCCTGCTTGAGGCCTGATGTAGATGGAAGGAAGGCCTCCTCGAAAAATGCATTTGCTTTGATCTGCAATCCTTCAATATCTCGGTTGATAGGAGTGAAGCCATGGCAGCATGGCCTTTACCATGTCTTTTTTTTTTTTTTACAACATACACTTGCAAATACACTTTCACTCTCTTCTGCTATGCTCTTCCCACTGAATAATAAAGTTTATGGGTAAATCTGCACACGTCGTAGTGCTGTGCAGAAGACAGGCCTGCATCCTGCATGCTGAGCTCCACACCTCCTGAGGCGTAGCCCGGTCTGTCTCACTGCTCGACATCTGCCATCCCTACCCTTACTCCAGAGTGGCATGTCAGTGCTCCCCACGGCACAGATGTGGCTCCATAAAGAGCCGTCGACATACAAAACACGCAAGGCTGACCATATTTGTTGTAGCCCCTTGTCTTTATGTTTTTTTAGTGGCCTTTTTTTGATTTTCATTCAAGATTAGAGAATGTCAAATGTTCTCTTTTGCTGTTATTGAAAGAAAACGAAGCATGAAAATACATTTTCTATCGAGTAAATTCACATATCTTAATTTAATGGGCGATAGGAAAATTCCTTTTCTGGCTTCCGCTTCGAGCCTTCGAGTCTGATTATTGTGGCACCCCTCAGCCAACTCCCACCTGCTACCCATGAGCAACCAAACTGTGTACATTTCCCAAAGTCATCTCTTCCACTAGCAGAGGACGACGTGATTATGTCTCACCTCATTCTGCAGATTATTCCTTTATCACAGCCAGCGGAGGTGGCAAGCAGAGAGGAATGGTTACAGAGCCTGAATAACCTGCATAGAGAAAGAGAATTGAATCAGATTTGCAGTGTTGACTGGCAGCACATCTGATAGCCCCTGGAGCAGGCCTACAGATAAGCGCTGCGTCTTTATTAAAAACAGCCCCGCTACCTCTGCATGGCAGTCACAATAAACAAGGCTGCCTGTCTGCTGCTTCTGTCCCCGTCTCTGTCCTTGCACTGCCTGACAATCTGCTTGTTCGCTTAAACCCAGACTAGCTATATCACGACCTTGTCCCACTTCCTTCACTACCTCACCCCACATGTAAAAGCAAACCCAGTCCCCAGAGTTAGTCCCCTGCCTAACAAATCAATTCCTGCTAGTTTTGTGGGTTTTCATTAGAGCAAAGAATCTGCAGAAATGTGCTGCTTTGCCCCGTGTTCATCCATAACCCAAGCTGCAATACAGACGAATCGACACAATGTTCCAAGGCAGCTTCCCAGAACTGCTTCAAAACCCTATTTAAGTTAAGTTGTCTCGTGTCAGCTCTCTAAGAAGCTCTCACAAAATGGTGTCCTTTAAGAACGTTTTTATTTTTATTTTTTAAGGACTAGCCAATGGCAACATTTATTGGGTTCATGTTTTTGTTTGTTTTCACATCTCAGGAATAGATAAAAATCTCAGCGACGGCGCCAGGAGGTATTTCAAGTGGTGCTAGAAATACCAGCGCAAATGTTTATAATGTCACTAAGGTGCAAGGTTATCACCGGGTTCTGTGACACTCACACTGACACCCTAACTGATGAGGCCTTGTGAGTATTAATAGGCCCCTCTATGGGAATAAGTTGTGGGAGAGATTTTTTTTCTCTGTCGTCTGCGGAAACATGAGAGTCCTTGAATACTCAATCAGGCCCTGTGCTAACATGCTTGTGTGTCCGTTTTCGTGCCTCCAGGTGAACATGACGTCGGATCTGGAGGGGACCGAAATGCTGGCAGAGAAGGCCGACAGGAGGGAGTTCATCGACTTGTTAACCAAGATGCTGACCATTGACGCGGACAAGAGGATCACCCCAATCGAAACGCTCAACCACCCCTTTGTTACTATGACACACCTCCTCGATTTCCCGCACAGCACACAGTACGTACCGAACGGGCCTTGTTGTTGTTGTTCATATAATTATCATTCAAACATCTGCCGCTGTCACAATGCGCAGCACTCATTCCTGCTCCCTCCCTCTCTGTCCCTGCAGTGTGAAGTCGTGCTTCCAAAACATGGAGATCTGTAAGCGCCGTGTCAACATGTACGACACAGTCAACCAGAGCAAGACGCCCTTTATCACCCACGTGGCCCCCAGCACCTCCACCAACCTCACCATGACCTTCAACAACCAGCTGAACACTGTGCACAGCCAGGTAAAACCTCACTCATCAGTATGTTGGGCAACCACTGACAGAGAGAACTTTTATGCCGTCGGATGCAAGTATGTTAATTATTTTAGCTATGGTTTACGGCATTTCCATTGAAAAACATGGCATGAGAAATGTAGTGTGGAATATTTATCAAGCAAATGTATATATATATATATATCACAATGGATAATTAATGCCGAGCTGCCTCAGGCCACAAAACCAATGATGCGTCTTGCTTACAAACCCGGTGAACTGCTGTCTTCACCAAATAATTGTATTTTAAACGCCCAACTGTCAGTAGTTAAACAGCTCAGCAGCCCAAAAGCGGCCGTTTGTGTCTTTGTTCTATTTTTCTCTGTCCGTTCTTCCTGTCTGTCTGCATGTTTCCATGCTTACTTGCCTGCCTTTCTGCCTTGGTGCATGTATATCTGTCTGCCTGCATTTCTGTCTGTGCCCCGGGTCCTGTGGGATTGTCACAAAGTGCTGATTACACACATGACAAGCCCCACTTCCTGCTTGCCTTGCATTCTGGGGCTTTCAGGCCTTAAGAATCCCTTTACCAGGCTTCCTCTCCCTTTCCCTCCTCTCACTCCTGTCCTCCGCTGTCTTCTCCTCTTTCCTCCCATTTCCCGGGGTTGAGCCTGTGGTGCTTTACCGCTTCGTTCCCGTACGGTCTGTGAATCGAAACTGCTGACTTTTGGCTTATACCGGAATCACCGAGCTTCGTGTTGCAAGGTTCTCCAGATTGTGCTTTGTTACAACTCCTGCTCTCTCTCCCCCACCCCTCTCTTTAGTAAACAAAGTTCTTTATCACCAACTATATCGAGCCAGCTCACACTGTGTAGCATGCGACAAAAACCCCATCTTGCTGTGATTTAAATGGATTAACATTCCCTCAGCTTGTCTTTTCTGCTCGTGGCTCTCAGGGCATATAAACAGACTTAAGTTAGTGATTTATTCAGCTCGATTCATTTGCAAGGCTGGAATGCATCTTTGGCTTGTATTTTGCTGCTTCCGTGCTTGTTTATGATGAATGCCACAGTGCCATATTGATTATGTTCCCTCCCCTGGTGTTTATCGAACACGCTAAAGAGAGCAAATGAAAAATGAAAGCGCTGTCTCTCTATTTCCCTCCGCCCCTATGTGCGCTTAATGAAAGGGCTAAAATTAGACGGTGTCTCGCGGAGCAAATACTACTTACGAGATGAGCAAACGGTGTCTCTTAAAAGCATTTGTTTGTATCTAGGATGTTCCCAGGCAATCTGAGTATTCCACATGTCTTATTAATGGTCAAGACATGCTGGAGTT
The DNA here is from genome assembly GCF_023349555.1 of Cebidichthys violaceus. NCBI lineage: Eukaryota > Metazoa > Chordata > Actinopteri > Perciformes > Stichaeidae > Cebidichthys > Cebidichthys violaceus. The sequence continues at coordinate 16,478,857 of NW_027176483.1, forward strand.
ACCTAAGCTTACACAATTATATAATGACTGCTGGCTGGGAAATATTACTCCTGTCAGGCATATTGATTTGGGGGCTAGACAGTGAAGCTGTGACATGAAATGTCAAGTTTTGCTGCAGCTCATTATATTGGCTCATTATAACTCAGTTACATTTACATTTAAACAGTCTTAGTAATGTGATCTCCTTATGCCTTTAACACTCATCATTTAAGCGCGATAATACGGAAGATGTTTATGCTGCTGTGTGGTTTGTTGTAGCTAAATTGTGTACTGAGACATAATCATTTCATGTTCAGTATATTGTCACCAGAAGTCTAGACATTTTTACCCAGTAAATGCTGTAAATGATACCCGATTATCAAAATCTCGGTCTAAATGTGCTCTGGTGGCATTTTGCTCATTGATGGTTGATTATTCTACGGATTGTAGCATTGATTGCATCTCTCCTAACATTCTTTCCCTCCCTCTAATTAATCAAATCAACAGTCCGCATATTTTAAGACACTTTCAAATCAGTCGTCCAATTTCCTTATCCTTCCATTGGCTCTGATCTCTTATCTTGATCTGGAGGTTGTTTTGCATCTTTGTGTGTGTATTGTTTTTTTTTTTAGAATACTGTTATCGTTCTGTTTTTTTTATTTTTATTTACCGTGCCTGCTGTTCAACCCTCCCTCCCTGGAGCACTTCCACTTCCCTGTTGTTCCCATCAGTACCTCCACTCTCATGATTTTTATTTTGGTCCCATCATTCCTTTAGGCCACCAACCTGGTTCCCTCCTCCACCAACAATGCCACCCTTTCCTTTGCAAGTCCTGATGTCTCCATACTAAACTACCAATCTGCACTCTACCAGCCCTCCGCTGCCTCTATGGCAGCCGTGGCCCAGAGGAGCATGCCCCTGCAGCCGGGGCCTCCTCAGCTCTGCGCTGCTCGGCCCGACCCCTTCCAGCAGGCGCTCATCGTCTGCCCACCTGGCTTCCAAGGTAAGGACGTTTGACCAGTCAGTATGCATTAGTGTGAGTAAACAGAGTGGAATTTGTGGTCTGTGCAAAACCTAAAATCCCGGCCATGAGCGCCTGCACTAGAACATGACATATGGATTAAACACGACTAGACATTTATGTAATACAATACATACAGCTCTGGAGTCAGTTTTAGTTCTATCTCAGACAGTCTATGCACAGACAGTCACTTTTTGTCATTTCGTTTTGCAGTTTTGGTCTTGCACCATACAGGTAGAGTCAATCGTACCATAAAAACTGTCATTCCATGATAACTTGATGAGGCAATTAGTCATTGGAAAGGAAATTGAATATGTTTGTGTAAGGCTTACTCACCCCCGTTTGTCTCCTCTGTGTTTGCGCTGGGAGGGCAGAAAAGCTCTAAGGCATTATTCTGTTTGTTTATTTATTCTTTTTATGGAATGGGTGATAAAAAATCCATTATTAGAAGCTGTTTTTATACTATTGCCATGACTACTGTTTGTGTTTTTCTAAGTGCCGTTTCTATATTCGAACACAGAGCAGAGGGGTTTTGACATCTGTTGAATGCACATAAATCAGTGTGCAAATAAATCATGTTGTGTGATCTCTCGCTCTTAATGCTGCAGAAATGCATGATGTGTTTTTATTTTTATCAGTGACTGTGTTTTGTTGACATCCTCTGTACATGGGCTTTATTTGTGCACAGGGCTGCAGGCGTCCCCTTCCAAGCACACCAGTTACTCTGTGCGGATGGAGAATGCTGTTCCCATAGTGACGCAGGCCCCTGGTGCCCAGCCTCTGCAGATTCAACCTGGCCTGCTTACACAGGTAGAGTATCACAGAGAATGAACTAATAGAGTTTTTTGGCTCTGAAGACTAACAGTACCTTTCCGACTTGGAACTGCCCGCATTCAAACAAAGCTCTCTGCATTCTTTTTTTCATAAGCCTTCACTAAGAATAGTATCTATCGATGGAGGCTGGAAATCACTCAATGTTCCTGCCCCTGCCCCTGCTGGCAGCTGTTTTTTTCCTGAGCGCATTCAGGCCAAGCTCTCCTGTGCATTGCTTCCTGCCTCTCTCTCTCTCTCTCTCCTCTTACTCTCTCTCCCCCTCGCTCGCTCTTTCTGCTGTCCCGCTCTCCTGGAGGCTGAGGCTGCCATGGTCTGATGCACACAAAGGCAAGAGCCTTTCACACAGAGAAGGCCTTCACTGGAGCCTGCACAGTGGGGCCGAAGCTTTAGCTGCTAATATACAGTTGTTGGAAGTAACAGGGAGTGACTATGCATCACTCTCTCTGCACACACACACACACACACACACACACACACACACACACACACACACACACACACACACACACACACACACTGTAGACCACTTCCATCACCACACCACCTCTATCCCTATGGAAATTTCCATGACGGCTTTAAATATCCCTGTGAATCCAGGGAGTTTGAAGCGCTCCCTTATCTCCAGTTAATCATGCAGTAGGCAGGCAGACAGGCAGCGAAGCTCTGTGTGTGTGTGTGTGTGTGTGTGTGTGTGTGTGTGTGTGTGTGTGTACGTGTGTGTCTGTGTGTGTGCGCCTGTGTTTCTATGGTGGGTTAATCTGTCAGATACCAAATGGTGATTAGCTCCAGGGCTGCTTCCAAGTCAGGCGCTCCAAATTACAGGCCTCGGAGGATCCTGGGAGGTCAGGGGAAGCTTGGATGAGGCTCTGCATGACCAGAGAATTCACAACATCACCAGATCCATAGATATGATGGCTCAGTCAGAGGCAAAACGAATTAAAGCGTCTCCGTGTCTTTAAGGGAAATGTAAATTTCATGACCTGTTATATCAAGTGTGGCTCGCACATTGCTGCCCTGCTCTGCACGTACTTACCTCTGTCGGCACACATGTTAAACAAAGACATGCAAGAGTTAACGCAAGCAGATGGTTTATATAGGCCAGCGAGCAGCACACCTAATAACTAGGTTTGTGGTGTATTTATTCCTTTACGGTGGGAGGTCCCATGGGCGCGGACGAGTTGTCGGTCGCATTCTCCCGACCTGCGCCTTCACCCACCCACTGCTCACTGCTACCCATGCGCCCTTTGCCCACTTTGGACCCATGCAAGTTTAGCCCTGAGCACCCTGGGCGAGCAGATAGGGGGTAGAAGGAAGGAGGCTCTAAGCAGGGAGGCAGGGAGACCAGCAGGACCTTTATCTGGAGCAGGAATGCAGAAAATGTGGAAACAATTGGGGAGTGAGAGCTGGGGCTTTCAAAGCCCCGAGGTGACAAAGGGTTTTCACCCGGGGAGTGTAGGTCGAGGTGGGAGGCGGTGGGCCGCTGATAGTGATGGTGTACTCTGAGAAGAAAGAAATGGCCTCTTAACTGGGTTACCATTTCAGGGCAGACAGGCTGGTTACACAACGCAGACGCCGAGTGAGAGAGGCACGTAGAGTGCCGGGAATGGAGATAGAGCGAGCAGGAGGAGCGGGAGATGGATGGATGTATTACAGTCTCTTAATGGCATGTTGATAAAAGGCCTTGGATGTGGTCTTAGATGTAAAGACCATCTCCAGCTCCACAATGTTCCATTAGAGATGTCAGTCATCAGTGCACAGACAAGGCAGCACCGCTGGCCTGCAGATGCCCCCTGCAGCACTTCAACCACAGGCTTGTTGGTTTGGACTTTGCAACCTGCCTCAGACAAAAACAATTCCACTTCCACAAGCCTGCAGCCGGAATACAGAGCAGAACAGCTACTTTGTATCAGAATATAATGGAAACAGACAGCGCACAGCAAATATGTGAATACAAAGATAAAGGTTAAGATAAAGTTAAAAGATGAAGGTAAAAATAAAGTTACCGTAGCAAATACACAGATTATCTGCTTTGCATTTTGTATGGTGCCTCTCTGTCTCTGTCTCTCTCTCTCTCTCTCTCTCTCTCTCTCTCTCTCTCTCTCTCTCTCTCTCTCTCTCTCTCTCTCTCTCTCTCTTTGCCTGTCTGTCTGTGTGTCTTTCTCTTCCTCTATTTAAACGTGTGTGTGCTGCAGCACATACTGATGCTGTTGTAAATAGATGTGCAAATGGTATTAAAGGAACAATTCATTAGCCCTGACATTAAAGTGCTAATCAATAGAACTGCATTAAACTATTAGGGTTACACACGCAGTAACACACAAACACGTTCAGGCATGCATGCACGCACGCTCATCTTGGCACATCTTGGGGCACATAATGCCGGATACTCCTCCTGTTCTGCATCAGAAATACAAAGTAGCCTCTTTCACAGCAGCTTGAATAGGCCTACGAATTTAATTAGAACACAGGTTGATTTGACTCAAGTCAAACACATAATCACACTAACACACACACACACACACACACACACACACACACATACACTCACTCATATGAAAGCAGACAAAGAAAAGAGCTGCTGTACATCTTTATTAATTCCTGGTCTTATCTCCTTTGTCGATGGATGTCTCCTTGAAGCTGGCGAAGTTCATTTTACATGCCCAGTAGCTGGTTTAGACCAGCTGTTATGCACTTTGGAAAAGATACTGTAATTTATCACAACACCCTCAAAACTAATCAATGAGCTCAATGAGTTCCCTTTGTCCCTTCATTTATTATGCTTAAATGAAAAGACTCAATCATGGGTGACTTTGCAGTCCCTGAAAGACTTCAGAAAACAAATTAATAAAATGCATTGCTTGGTTGTTTTGTTACACAGCAGCTGACTGTTTTCCCTGTATCTCCTCTCTCTGTCCTTTCAACACTTCTGGTCTTCTCCCCCCCCTCCCTCTTTGTTTTTCCCCCACTCTGTGTTCTCTTCCCTCAGCAGGCCTGGCCCAGCGGCACCCAGCAGATCCTGCTGCCTCCAGCCTGGCAGCAGCTCACCCACACCTCAGTCCAGCATGCCACTGTCATCCCCGACTCCATGAGCAGCACACAGCCTCTTGCCAACTGGAGGTGAACAACACTGCTTTCTTTCTTGTAACTGCTCCCAGCCAGGCTTAACTTGATGTCAGAATATTGTGGCCTACTATTGTGGACTACAGTTTTTGAATCCACCTATCTTCTCCCAAGGATTTAGCTGGATAAATAAATCTAACTGGTTGACATGTGTCACTTTAAAGCTTCAAGAACAAAGCACTTTTATGAAATCAAGTTTATACACGTAACATTCGGGGCAAGACTGTAGGTCAGGGCAGACAAATTGATTTCAAAGGCCAGCAGTGGTTTTATGGCTTTTATAGGTCAAAACGTGCTATAGGAAGATGGTGTAGCATAAGACTGATTGACCGTGGAGCCTGCATCTCCCTGACAGCTTGTCCTTTATTGTCAATGAATCACAGTCACACACGTGAACACCGGTGCTTTTATAAGAGCAGATTTACCTCAGGGAGATGGGATATATGTACATGTAGAGACATCAGGTCTAGTATAGCCTGTCACGGCAATGACTCGATAAATGGATGGCTAGATGGCAGAAGCCGATCTGCAGGGATAAGGACGATGCAGGTATATATTGTGTTGCGGAGGACTGCTGGGGCCATGTATGCACAAATTCATTCGGCTCTGTCCATCTGTGACCAGACGCTCACCTCCCTGTCCCTCCCCTCCTTTACTGTCCAGTGGCAGCTCTGTTGTCCTCAGAGAGACGATTGGGAAAGTGTCGCACTTCCTCTGCAGAGCTATCGCTCCACAGCTGCTGGTGTCAGCTCCTCTGCCCTCCCTCTTCGCTCTCTCCGCTCACTTGTTCCCTCTCCTGCTTTCGTTCTCTTTTGAAAAGTTATCTGCTGCCACCCGCTGGCTTCTGTGGGAAATACTTGTCCCTGTCTTTCTTTTTTCTCACCAACGTTGGGTTTGATTATCCTGATATACCAATGTATTTTTCAGCGTGTCTTATTGTTGTGGTCACGTGAAACTGTGTTATGTTACAGGAATCCCCATCCACATGGCAGCCATTACAATCCCATCATGCAGCAGCCAGCCTTGTTGGCTGGCCACGTCACGCTCCCAACCAACCAGACGCTCAATGTGGGAGTGGCACACGTTATGAGGCAGCCCTCGACCAATAACAACTCCACTTCCAAAAAGAACAAACAGCACCAGATGTCTGCCAGGTACTGATTCTAGACTTATTGTAAATCATCCTAATGGCCTCTAAAGATAATCACATTAAGGTCATGATGTCTCACAGCTTTTGATCTACAGTGTCTGTGTATTTTTCCCCAATGTGACCCTCAACCCTCTTCTCTGTCTTTCAATAAGGAACATGTCTGCCTACGAGGTGTCGTCCTCTCAGGCGGTGCTGTCTCCACAGCGCTCCAAGCGGGTGAAGGAGAACACACCTCCGCGTTGCGCCGTGCTACAGAACGGCTCGGCCTCCAACTGCCCGCCCCTGCAGGGCTGTGGGGGTGGCGGGTGGGGGGCTAGCGAAGCAGAGCAGGCTTCCAGCACCACCCGCGACCACCAGCACCAGCACCACGTCCCCAGACAGACCATCATCATCCCCGACACGCCCAGCCCTGCAGTCAGCATCATCACCATCAGCAGTGACACGGATGAGGAAGAAGACCACAAACAAAAGAAGAGGTCAGTTCTGGGTTTTAAGGGATTCATGTGGTTCTGTGTCGCTCGGTTGATACAAGCTCAGAAGTTTGCTTGTTATTGCTCATCCTCATACAGTGAATTGCCACTGAGGTAAAAGGCCTGCTGGTGTGTCTTCACTATATGAACCTTCACAACAAACACATCGCAGAGGGCCAAGACAGAAAAAAAAAGAGACCTCTTTTGAAACATGTCATGCGTCTGCTTTGACTTAGCAGGATAGAGACATGTTTTCACCAATACCAGTAAAACTATTGTAAATAAGTTATCTGTGTTTTCTAGTATCAGATGACTATAAAAGTAATTTGATCTGAAGTCATAGAATGCTAATGGGGCCATGCAAGGCCAGTGGTAATTACTGTGGCAGTGGTACTTTGTGACCATGGATCAAATCAATTGTATAACCGTGCACTCATCTGACAACAGAAAAGATGTGCCAAAGACAAGTCCTGTATGATGTCCTCTACTGAAACACAAACTAAGCAATCACAGTCGTAGGAGAAAAAAGAAAGAAAGCCAAGCAGCTAGCAATTGTAACAATAGATTTATATACTGAAAAAATAACTCAAAAGTATGTTTTGACGCACATCATAAGGTTCAGTACTTGGCAGCAGCATATAGTCTACAATTAAAGAGAGCACGTAGAATCTGATCATGAAAAATACAGAGAAAACATTTAAGCATTAAACCAGCATATATCATAGCATAACATTGATTGCGTTGAGTTTTGTTTAGTCACAGAAGTTGTTCTCTAAGTAACTTTCCTCCCTTCTGTTTCCTCCAGTTCCTCTTCAAAGCAGCGGAAGAATGTCATCAGTTGCGTGACGGTTCACGATTCACCCGGCTCCGACTGTTCCAGCAACAACAGCCCCTACACTGTGGAGTCCAGGCACCCCAACATCAACAGCTACGACACGAAGACCACCATCCTGGACAACTACAACAATGGGAACCCCCGCACCATCATCATTCCACCTCTCAAAACCCAGAGCAGTGAGGTCCCAAATGAGTGTGAGCGCCTGATGCCAGGTAAGAGACTGTGACAGATTCCTCCCAAAACCTGAAACACAGCCTCATGCATTAGCTAGTAACCATTCCGTTGTCATGTATTGGAGCTACTGCTTCCCAAATACCAAAACTTGTATCCTCTCCTGTGCAGAAGCAATGAACCATCAGAATGCAGCTTACAAGTTCAAATCCTCCAATGGAGTGGTGTCTGGCAATAATCACCTACACGGGGGCGTTATTGGAGGCGGGTCCTACCGACAGCAGCGCTCTGGGCTACACTCCCTCCAGCAGCAGCCTCTCAATCTCAGCCAGGTATGGTGAGCGGGTGAATAAGTGTGTATGATATGTTTAGAGGAATAGTGTATATTGTATGTACATTATGTATAGCTTATTTTGGGGGATAAGCTTTTTCAGGTTCTGTTTGACGAGACGATCGATACCACCCTCATTGTCTGTTTGGTAAACATTGGCCGGTCGCCTGGCTATGTCCAAACAAGATAATTTCCCAAAATGTCAAACTATGATTATAATAAATTGGCAAACTTACCCAATACATTTGTGAAAGTGTTTGTGACATTCAGCCGTCTTGTCATCTCCTCATCCAGGCCCAGCAGCATATGGTAGCTGAGCGAAATGGTCATCGGCGCCAGCAGGCCTACATCACCCCCACCATCGCCACTCAGGCCCCGTACTCTTTCCATCACAATAGCCCCTCTCACACGGGCAATGTCCACACGCACCTGGCTGCCACACACCTACCCAGCCAGCCCCACCTCTACACCTACACAGCCCCTGCTGCTCTGGGCTCCACCGGCACCGTGGCCCACCTGGTGGCGTCGCAGGGCTCAGCGCGCCACGCAGTCCAGCACGGAAGCTACCCGCCAAGCATCGTCCACCAGGTCCCGGTCAGCATGGGCCACCGCGTGCTGCCCTCGCCCACCTTGCATCACAGCCAGTACCAGGCCCAGTTTGCCCACCAGGCCTACATCAGCGCTTCGCCCGCCTCCGCTGTCTACACTGGATACCCTCTGAGCCCCACCAAGGTCAACCAGTACCCTTACCTCTAGAGAAGACACTGACTGACACTGGAGAGCCTGACCCAGCGCTGCTGCTCCCCCCCCCCTCGAAACCCTCTCGCCCCGAGCCCCGTCGGCATCCTAAACATCCTCTCCTCGACCTCAGACATAAACAGAGACAGAGGAACATGCAATCCTCATGAAACTGTCACGTATAACTTGAAGATATAACGACAGAGAGAAAAGAAGAAGAAAAAAGAATTCACAGCCTCTCTAGAAGGGAAAGATGGGGATGAATTTCAGAGGGGTACAGTTCAAGATGTTTTCTTTACATTTTTTTTTCTCCTGAAAGGGCCAGTTTTTTGCATTTATTTGTCTATTCTTCACTTTACTTTATGAGGAAAGTGATGTCTCATTAGTTTTACAGGGAAGTTTGAAACAGGCCTTTTGGAACAGTGGAGGCTTTCTGTTTCTTTTTTTCTTTCATTTCCCCCTCTTAAATTTGGGAAGAGACTGTTGAACAGGGGTTACTGACTGGAAGTTTGGAATCCCAAGACATTTGGGAGAAGGTGAAATACGGAAACCTGCTGCTCTTCAAAGAAAAAAAAATATTGATGGCCTTGAACTGTCTTAATATTTCCAAATCATTCATGGTGTGGGGAGAAAAGAGAGGCAACTCCCCCCACTCCACCTTCTCCAGCCGAGGAGGCTTCTGGAAATATAACCAACAGAAGACAACAAACTTTTTAGTGTATTTATAGATATTCTGTTCCTTTATGTTTCACCTTTATGACGATACTTCAGTTTTAGCTAGGTGTCTTAGTTGGGCCCCGTTCTTAGAATGTAGCAGTCTGCACCTACTTTGTTTTTTTTTTCCTGATACCAATAGATTTATTTGTTCCTCTTTTTTCAATGTGATTGCACAAAGTGGTTATAATAACATAGGCATGTACAACGTGATTGTCTGTGTGTGCTACTGTCAGCCATGCGTGTGTAGTCCACCTCCTTAAAACTCTCTTTCAGTCTTTAGGTTTTGACCATTGTTCCCTCGTAGTGCCTTACAGATATAACGACACAGTTTACTTGGCTTGGATCCTGAAAGCCACAAGAGACTATTGCGATATGTAGAGAGACATGTTTCCCTGGTTTGACACCCTAGTCGGGGCAGTTGTAGCTCTCTTCCAGGTGTAGGCTCAGCCCTTGCTGTTTCTTGTCCTTATTGACAGCGTACTATAGATGATGAAGATTAATGTCAGAGTTGATATCACGCTGAGCTATTTTATTATGTGTGCATGAGATAACTTGCCTGGGGTACTTACCAAAGTCATAGATAAATTCTTGTTACATTTTGTTCTGGATATTAATGTAAATATGAAAATGTACAGTATAGCTGTAGCCGTAAACCTCTATCACAGTGGCACCCAAATTGTGTCTTTAGTTTGGAATATATTTGTTTTGTTCTTTTTATAACCACACAAGGGAATTCATGCATCGTGACAACGGAGCAGAGATATTAGCTCGGTTTTCATGTACAGGGAATGAGTTACAGTACAATGTTTGAGACACAGTAGAGGTCGTTTTTTTAAGGTTTAAAGCTAGTCCGAGAGAAGGGCCTGACAGAAAGTTATTGTTGCCATGAAGGTGGGTCTGTGAGGCTCGGGATAGCCAGGCTGCAGAGGAGAGCGAGAGTATCGAGGGTTGTTCGAGAGAGATACTGTGTAGGCACGAGGGAAGGGGCTGTTTGAAGGCTTAGGGTCAGTTTAGGTAGGGACTGTGGAGGGCAGGGTGAAACTCTCTATCTTAAATGGGACTAAAATGGTAGCAAGTTGGCATTGAGCAGGTTGATAGTGACACTGAGCCCGGGTGGTTGGTAGTAGGCCGAAGGGGGCACTACTTTACCGGAATGCACACTTATAATTCTGACATGAATCCTTTTGTGGTCGTCGATTGTTGCTAATGTTGTAATTGCGAGTTATTTGTTGCGCTTGAGGTTTGGGTAGCATCTCAGAGCTGCAAGAACAGAACAGAAGGGAAATGCCACAGCATACACCTGGAAGGGCACCTTGTGGACAATTTGTTGCCACTGTCCATTTGTCTTCGAGCCGGGTACACCACAGACATCGCCACGCCAGCCGAACGGGATACCTGAACACTTAGAGAACCAATAGGGCTGTCACTTTGTGTGTTTGCTGCTTGATTTAACAGACATCTTTTTTTTTTTTTTCTTGTAGCCAATGATACAAATAATCTCCTCTGTTTATTTGTCCTCTTGAACGTAGGCAGATCAGTACTGCTGGTGGTTTAGTGAAAGCCTTCCCCTCTCCTTCATGGTTTGCCATAGTACTTGCATTTGAAGTGATTTTTTTTTGTTTTTTTAACTTAACATTATCTTGAACTTTTTGACATGGCTGTAGTACATATTGTGTTTATTTTTTAGAGATTGTTGCAATAATTTTTGTGGATGTGTCTTTTTATGATATGTCAGGCTCATTTCTATTTTGTAACCTGGAGGTTGATGTACAGTAATGTTTAGTATTCCGTGGAGGTGGGTGCACCTGTGTAAAGTGTTGCAACACTGCTGGTGATAGTAAGTGTTGAGTTGATGATAACCCAATGGGGCCCTTATAGATAGATGCTTTGGCTTGAGGGGGCAACAGCCAGGTTTGAAATACAACGATCTCTTAAAAAAAAGAAAAAAGAATCACTTGACGGGCCCGAGTGGTTTGTCATCCTGGTACTTTCCCCCCTTCAACTCTCCACTCCCCGTCAGCTCCAGCATGCAGGCCTGAGGTCCGGGTAGTTAAAGATGTGATTACATAGTACGTTGCTGGTTACATCATTCTTCTCTGTTCTGTTGTTGTCTTTTTATTTTATTTGATTTACTTAATTTCCTCTAGGTCATTGGGGCCTAAGCACACACATGCATAAGGGAGATATTTATCCATTGAAATCTGCTCCTCTGTTAAGAGACAGACTACTGAAACATTCCACTGTTTGAGGGAATCTGGCGTTACCCATGCTGCACTGCTGTCCTGTCCCCTCTCCTGTCAGCATGGGGATAGCGTTGTCACACTTGGTCTTTTTTTTCCCACTTCTCCCACCAAAGAATTCAACGGACCGATCATGTACAGCACAGCACAGTACAAGCAATCCTCCACAGCTTTGCTAGAGCAGCAGACAGGCAATAACTTTTGGTCTCATCTTTAAACGCTTCATGAGTAGTTTTGAGGACATGTCGTTTTACCCCCCCAAGCAAATGCATGTTCACAAGGACGATTTAACGTATTTAAAGCATACAGCACAGTAATCAATTTGTTTAGAATCTGGACGTTCAACTTTGGGAAGAGCTGTAGTCTGTTTTAAAGCTTGTTTGGTTACTCATTACTCCTCACACCTGTCTAGGTTGAATGAGCAACAATTTGTCAAACCTCTCTCCAAATTGATAAGCCAGTTGTTGTTGTTTTTTTTGTTTTTTTTATGTTGTTGATGTTGTAGCTTTATTGGTGTTGTAAACTAAAAAGTTTGTTTTACATTAGCGTGCCATGGAATAGAATGACCTGTAAAAATGAATTAATCAAAAATGTACCAACTATACCTTTAAAACCACGGTCACCCGCACAAAATGAATGTAATGTGTGACCTGCGACATCTGATATGGCTTTAGATCTTTCTCAGTGGGTGACCGTTATCATTTAATTTCTACACCGTAAGTGGCCATGCATGATGCAATAATTATAGATCTGATCTCCAGCAAAATCCCATGTAAGAGAAGTAATGTAAAACTACTACTATCCTCACGATTAGGGGATGTCAAATAATTGCTATTTTCTCAAATGAAAGATCCAATTAAGAGAGGCCCTGTATGCGTAACATTGTGGGAAATGACTTGATGTGTATGATACCTTTCTCTATTACTCTGTTTCACATAACCAATGTTTTGTGTTTTATAAAAAAAAGGGGAATCAGAAATGTGAGCATTAACGTAGATCGAGTGACCTTACAATTACCAAAATGTGCTTAAGTAGAGTGTAAAAATGTTTTGTGTTGTTGAGGTGAGCATAGCCTTCCCAGCTAGCGACTTTCCTGTTAGAGCACTGCCTTCCAAATAGCCAACAAAACCTCCAAAGGTTCATGGTGACATTTAAAAACTAAATAAGGCAGTGTCTCACTCTCTGTGAAGCCTGGCGTTCTCCTATAAAATACACTCAAACTTCCAGCTTTGCTCATGGTGTTATATCGATTCCTCCTCCTCCTGGAGCTGTGGAAACACTGGGAAACATTCCTGAGAGCGGGGGCGCACAGTGCCACACTAGTCTTCAGACAAACTCCTCTAAGGTGACTTGGAGAGCAGACAACCCGCAACATCGACCCGCACAAGCTTCAGTGTAAACCGTTTGGCAAAGTTGCAGCTGCCTCCCAAAGTACACGAGTCAGGGAGAGGTGTTAGGTGGATTAATCATGAGCTGATGTACTCTCTGTCGCCAGGTAATTCATAATGTAGCCACACGAGCATTCTTAAAGCCCTTTCGGATGAGAGTATAGGTTTTTGTTTTTTTTGTACTTTTCGTTGAGGAGATCTGCTCCTTTTGCTGGCTATTCCTTGGGGGAATTCAGGGTGAGGTGGTCAAGGTTTGATGCCATCACTGATAGAGGGTGTCAGGGGATCAAAATGAATGAAATTAAGAACCAAAACTGATTGAAATACGATTGTTTTCCTGCTATCTTAATTTATTCTAATTTATGTAAAACCAGGCAAGGATATGGATCCTTTTGTACCACTTTAAATCCCCCAAATTGCTGTGTTGTAAGATCTTTGGTCCTACTTTACATAACTGAAAATGTAGCTTTTCCCATCTTACTTTCAGAGAGATTTCTAGCCAAAGATAGTTATTTTTGTGGTGTTAATAAACGGAATCTAGAAGTGGTAGACCAAAGCTACATTCAAAGCCAGATTTGCCTGTTTACACTACAAAAATATTCATCTAAAGCTAGATGTCATGTCAAAGTCACAATTCCTTTTGGGTACATTCTCAAAATTGTAAATTGCTCAATTTCTGCACAACAATACTCATGCAAGTGATTTATCAGTTTATTTGCATTTTCTAAAGACCTAAGAGTGCATCAAACCCTGACCCCCTTTTATTTCCATTGCTGTATGGTTTCTCAATGGTGTAAAATCTCATTCTTTGTCGATAAAGCTAATGTGTGCTGCAGTATTTCCTAGTATACTTCTCTGTTAATTGTCTTTTCTTATTTACTTTTGTTTATTGGGGTGTGATGTCTCATTATTTCAATCTTCTGATCTGTAGCGTTCTATGTATACCCTGTTCCTTAGCCTAATATTATTAAGTATGTTATGAGAATGGATATTTTACTGGCTTTATAGAATGTTTAAATAAATATAATAATGACAATAAGAAGAAGGATTAATTAAACCTCCTAAGAAGTTGAGTACTTGCTACTAAGCGCTTGTGTTACCATTATGATGTTGTGTGCTTCTCTTAATCATTTTCGTTGTAGAAAAATGGAGTGAATTTATATTAGGCTTCGAAAAAACTAATGATAGCATTGTAAATTTTACAGGAGGATTTTAACAGACAAACAGCTTCGTCAAATAGAAGAATATAGTTATTTTAATTGTCCTCTTTACTAACTGTAGGGTGAGAAGGGGCTCGCGTTGTGGTGAACTATGTTATAGCTTGTTATTCACTGTTACTTTTGATCATTTTTTCGGTCTCCGAGGTGAATCGAGTTATTAATGAGAATTTGTATGCTCACATATGCATATTGTATATGTGTAGAAATGTAATCACACTTTGTCTTGGATTTACATTAAACTGTTAAGTCACGGCACCGGTCTCCTGTTTTCTACTCTGGTGTTTGCATGTGTGTGTGTGTGTGTGTGTGTGTGTGTGTGTGTGTGTGTGTGTGTGTGTGTGTGCGTGCGTGTGTGTGTGTGTGTGTGACAGTGCTTGAGGTTTGTTGTGAGTGCCTTAGCAACTCTTTCAATACATCAGAAAGGAAATAAAAATAGTCAATAATGCAAACATACTACACATTATAACTCCAAAAGGCTATGCACGCAGGTGTTTTCACCTATTGTACTTATACACCAGGTTGAAGTGGCCCCAAGCAAGAGATTGAATCCAGCAGTGGAAGAATGTTCTGTTCACGAGTGTAAGTCAAAATACAAATACCACTATCTAATAAATACTATGTAAAAATACAAAATTATTGAAAGTCATGCTACATTTTTGTATCAAATACCAAAGGCGCTCATGACAGAGACACACTTACCGTGAGTGCTATATATTATATTTTGGGATCGTTAATAGAAATGCATTCATTTTTAAGTAGCATTTTATTCTAATAATTAGTCGAGGTAAAACTCCTTTTATTTATTTTACAGTTGGGTTGTTACAATATTTTGCATAAACTCATCATACTGTATGTTTTTTTATGTAAAATATTAGTCTGGAAAGTAACTGTCAAATGTATGTCGTGGGGTAAAAAGTACAATGAAATATTTCCCTCTGGAATATAGGAGAGTAGGAATAAAGTAGCATAACCTGATACTAATCAAATAAAGT
This sequence comes from Cebidichthys violaceus, assembly GCF_023349555.1. NCBI lineage: Eukaryota > Metazoa > Chordata > Actinopteri > Perciformes > Stichaeidae > Cebidichthys > Cebidichthys violaceus. The sequence goes on from NW_027176483.1 coordinate 16,494,066, forward strand.
AGAACTTCTTCTAAACTAAACACTGTGGTTGAGTTAGTTACATTCCACCATAGGCTGGCAGCTCCAAGTTTTGAAAAGAGACATCGACATTTTAGGATTTTTTTCTGCATTATGCCATGGCGCACACAGTACCAGCTACAGGTTCATCACATCATTGAAAGCCAAAATGATTTAACATCAGTGAACGTTAGTCTTACTATTCTACCACCAGGTGGCGGTGTGCACCAGACTGTTGACGTCCATTATACTGGCACTGACGTGATTGGGTTGAGCTGAACATCTCCATTTATTTTCAACCAGAAACCCTTCCTAAGCACGGTGTTTGCATCATATACTTAAACCGTGCAGGCTATTTGAGATTTGGGGCTTTTACTTCCTGACTGAAATCATGCAGACGAAGTGTGCATCATTGTTGTGTCTCGTCAGAAACGTTCTTAAATAGACTTATAAATGCTGATGGTATTGTAAAGTAATAGGCACAGGACCCGATAACCACTCGGCTGCACCAACAATGAAGTGGTGCCACTTTGATTTCTTTGGGTAAACTCTATTCAGCCAATAAAAAGGCTGGCATTAATATGGCCATCCGTGGCTATACCTTGATAAGTGCATCATCGCATGAGGCAACGTTGCCGTGGAAGCCGCAGACGCCAGTCGACGAGGACCAACCTAATTTTAAAAGCCCACTTTGACATAAATGAGCCGCAGCCAATGAGAGCCGGTTCGATAAATTATAAACTAATCAGATCAGCCAGGGGGCGGGACTAACCCAATCCTCGGGACGGGAGAAGGTAACTGTTACCAAAAGAGTGTCAGATGAAAACCAGCTACGAGCTCGTGCACACTACGTTTACACTGAAATAACTTCAGACGCAGGCAGGTGGTTACATGAAGGTTTAATGACGAAGCCTCACAACGAATTTAATTTCATCCACGGATATTTGTCGTAACCCAGACAAAGGAATTAATAGAGTTGGAGCTCCTTTTTTTTTTTGGTAAGTCTGAATGCGTAGCAGTGAGCGTGCTGACAGGAATGGCTGGAGGAAAAGGGGGAAAATATCCTGTTATCTGTGCACTCAAAGCTAGCTGTGGGAAACACGACCAAAGTGTGTGAGCTAACCCGTATGTAGCATTGTACTGTAGCACTGAAATGAGAGATATAACCTGCTTCATCTGTCGAGCCTCACCAGCCACATGACCGTGAAACTTGCAAGTAATGAGACGGGATGTAGGACAAGAGGCTGAATGTGTCATGATGAGAGAGAAGGGAAGCTAGCCGTGCAGTCTGTGCTGCTGCTGCTCTTATTCACCACGTTTATATGTGTAATAAGAGTTAGTTAGGTTGTTTAGTTCATCGAATGGGATAATAATACTTACTTTGTGTTTATTTGACTAATATTATTAACGTTAATGACTGGCCATGTGCTTCAAATGTGTTGGGTTGCTTTCACAATGTTAAAACAAACCCCCAAAATGTGTTTGTTTTTTATGCCATTCTACTTCTGTCGAAAGATGCATATTCTGTTAAGAGTATTGAGTGAGAACGCAGTAAAACAGGATAAATATATTTTTTTTCAAATCCATAACAAACATATTTAATTTTAGCATCCAAATTATACCATTCAATCAATTGTTGAAGAAAGGCTGAGTGCACTGCATTGATTAGGCAACATGTAGATAATAATATAATAAAATATATCAATGTCTATTTTCCTCTGAATCATTCATTTTCAATTCCAGAAGCATGACCTTCCGGCTGACCCGTTTGTCCCTGTTATTACAGGCTTTACTGGTGTTCATTAATGTGCGCATTGAGAGTGTAACCATAAATAGAGTGAGTGTGATTATGGGGTTCTTCAGTCGTTGTTTCCAGTTAATGGCTGATTAATGAGTGCTCAAGCAGTAAGAGAAAATGTTGTCACACTGTTGCTCTTTTGTTTTCAACAGTCAGTCTTCACTGAGCACATGTTATGGAAGGAGGGGCCTTAAACTGAACCAGGAGACCAAACCAGGCAGCCCTGAAGTAACCCAAACCTCAATCGTCTCTCTGGGAATGAATCTCCTCTTCTTAATTGGATGAAATGCCTTGACCACACCCCCCGCCGCACCATGGCAGGTTTAGTCTCCTCTGTGGGTTTGGTGGTGATGCTCGAGGCTCTCATGCACGCCTGTGGCCGGCGTGCAGCGTTTCTGGGGATGACGGTGTTGGTGACGGTGATCGCAGCTGACTCACCTGTTGCAGGTAAGACAACACCTCTTTTCGCTGACTCGCACAACACGATCCACTAATTTTGTACCTCGCGTTGCATAAACTGTCACAGCATCTTGTACAGCATTCAGTTAGCTTAGAAGCATTGACGAGTAATAGAGACCAAGTCCATTTCAAGTTGCACAAATAAAACATTAATGTTTCAAATTTTAGTATAAGAGGTGGCAAATAAACAAATGTTAAAAAATAGTGACTATAGTAAACATTTGCGGTACAGTAAGGCCCACATATTGTAACACTACCCAACACTTTATGGTGTATCACTTAATCTAACTGAATAGCTACATAGATTGCACTTGATTGAAAGTAAAAATGGATGCTACGTAAAACTGCTGAGTGTGTGTGTGTGTGTGTGTGTGTGTGTGTGTGTGTGTGTGTGTGTGTGTGTGTGGCATCCAGGATCCATCCAACAACGGCGTAATCAAGATCTTTGTCTTGATGGATTAGTTTCTGCTTTCTCTTGTCCTGAGAACTGGGTTAGAGAAACATCAGAAGCTTACAGCCATCCGTCCGTTCTCCACACTGCTTGTCCAATGCAGAGAAACAGCAAATTGCTAAATTGAACCATCTTCCTTTTAATGTTTTTCTTGAACCTTTATTTACCCTGGGTAGGTTGCTTATTTTCAGCAATAATTGACATGTTTACACACTCCCACATCAAGGAGACGCTTAGAACAACCGCAGTCTTGTTTGTGGGCTTCTGAGCAGCTGCGCTGGTGGTGTGATTATGTGCCTTGCTCAAGGCCAATGTAACCAGCGACCTTCCAGTCATAAGATTGGCGTCTTAACCCTTCAGGCCACTGTTACCAACTCTTCTGCCTAAAGCTTGTCATCCCCGTAATACAAAGACATCATAGATGACACACAGCCTGCAGTTTGTTTTGCGAAGTCGACGTCGGGTAGTTCACCTCAACATGAACAAACTCATGTCTTGATTTTCATGTAAACAAAGTCAGGGCTGCTGCGTCCTCTTGGATAGCGGACGTTCATAATTAAGACGCTTTTGATTCTGGATTTTCATAAGAGGTGAATTGGCTCGATCCCCACAGCACACAGTCTGTAGCGTTAAAGCACTTTCCAGTAATTAGGGAAAGAGAAAGGGTCTAAATCTATCCGCTTGATGGGTGTTTTCCTCAGGCTTACTTTTATACATAGTGACATGATCCACACACCCATCCCCCCCGACCCACTACACACATTGCCCCGTGAAAGGAACACATATTAAGAGCAACCAAAAACTCATGATATCACATATAATAGGATTATGTAGTAAATACCAGGAAGAAAGCTTTGTGCAGGAAATCCGGAATTAGTAAATCTTAAATTCTTACAATGAACAGCCACAGCTTTTTTTAAGTTGACAACCATCGATGTGGGCAACCAACTGTCTGCAGTTGACCGCTGATCCATTTGTCAGGCCCAAATAAAGCAGCCCAAGTCACATTTCTGATTTTGTTTGACTAGTGACTGAGTGTAGGAAAAATACAGCTACGCCATAGTTTATACTTTTGCACAAGTGGGAAGTTTCGATCATTTTCTCAAAGGTATATTGCCTCCTGTTTCTGCCATTTTGCATTGTGATGCATGCATATATATTGATTTCCCAAGTTTTGTCTTTATCTGTCGATGACTGTAGCATGAGACGTAGGATAACGACTTCACTTCTTCATTCTTCTCCTGGCTTATTTAGTCGGCGACTAAAACGTGTGCTGATGAGTTTTGTATTCAGAAAATGTCTCAGCCTGTGTAGTTGAATGGGCACACATTTAGTTCCTTAAATTGTTGTTGGAGTTATGCTCCATCTCTTATGAGAACCTGTCTTTTGCTAAAGCAGAGAGGCTGGTTTTATTGATATTTCCACATGGCTTTGATGACCATACTAAGATTAATGCAACATTTTTATGATCATGTCATAGACAGTTTTCCTTTGGAAGACTGCAAACCACAAGAGAATACATTTATCAGCTATGGTTAAGAAACTGTGTGTCTTTTTAAGCACTTTCTATTATAGCTGCTCAATAACAACATCAATTTAAGAATAATAATTAAAAGAAATACACTAAAACAAACATTTTTCAATAAGAGCCCGTTGTTTATCAAGTCTTACTTACAACAGCTACACTTCAGGAAGTGCTACCCTGAGCCTTCCACTTAGCGCTTATTGTTTTCATACTAGCTTGTTGCACTTATTGTATTCGTATTACTCATAGTACTAACTGTTTTTCTTTGTTTCTGCACTGTACTTTGGCTCTGAGTTATGCTCTGCTTCATGCTCTTAGATGCTTGTTTGGAAAAGGAAATGTACTTATGACTTCTGGTGACTAGTAGTTCTTTTGATTACCAATGTTGATGCACTTATTGTAAGTCGCTTTGGATAAAAGCGTCTGCTAAATGACTGTAATGTAATGTAATGTAATCTTGCAACTTTACCACATGTGTGTCAACACACAGTTCTTTACGATATGATGGCCCATATACTTCACCACTACGTCTCACTGTTGACTTTTACAAGCCAACTAAGCAGAACAGTTTTTTTCAAGCTTTTTTAACGTCCATTTTCACAGATTTTTAAAAACATCCCTAAACATTAACAGAATGTCCCGGCTTAGCTTACTTCACTTAATGAAAGCACTATTATCAGCGCTGTGACAGACGACTTTTTGATAGACCTTAATTGTCTTTATGATGAATGCTTCCTTTGGTAGTTATATGTGCTACTTGTATGTCACAGTCAAGTTACGGTAGAATTCAGTATATTAGTTATTGTATGACAGGAGGTGCTTATAATGAATTCATGCACAGAATGACAACTGTGTTTCCGTGATGTAATTCAAAAGTGAAGTCACCAGTCGCACAGCACATGTTATAGTTTCTAGGTCAAATAGACGACATACGTATAATTGTTCCTCCAATTCCGACATCATAGTAATTTTCCGCTTTCATACTTCCGTACTTCTCTTGATCGTCTGCTCAATTTCAGTGAAAAACTCTCTCTCTCTCTTTTCTCTCTCTCTCTCTTTTTTCTCTCTCTTTCTCTCTCTGTCTCTCTTTCTCTCTGGCTGTCTCTCTCTCTCTCTCTCTCTCTCTTTTCTCTCTCTCTCTCTCTCTGTCTCTCTTTCTCTCTGGCTGTCTCTCTCTCTCTCTCTCTCTCTTTTCTCTCTCTCTGTCTCTCTTTCTCTTTGTCTGTCTCTCTCTCTCTGTCTGTCTCTCTTTCTCTCTGTCTGTCTCTCTCTCTCTTTTCTCTCTCTCTGTCTCTCTTTCTCTTTGTCTGTCTCTCTCTCTCTCTCTCTCTCCCTCTCTCTCTGCACTGCAGTGGTTGGCAAGTTCAACACAGCAAGCTGCAGGCCGGCCAAGTTCTGGCTAATTACCAGAGCAGTCCGCTGCCATGTGAAACTTGATCTGTGTGGGATGACAATATGGCCATTCATTATTCATTAGAGCTGGAAGCCATGTTGCAGATCAATAGGTAGAACAACCAATCAGAAGTCAAGCTGTGGGTACTTCTGCTCTCACCGGGCCCACAGCTTCACCAGAAAGGTCTGTTTGGAAAGCAGCTTGGTGGCTGACCCCGCCTTTCTGTTCTCCGGTCTCTCCCGGCGTTGTTTGGCAGTGTGGTGGTCAATGAAAGCAGACGGACACATTTTACAAACAGCTTCTCAACGTTATTCCTCCACATGATTGCCAGTGTTCTAATTATCTCTTCTAATAGTTATACGTTATTACACACTCAGCTATTCTGAGGTAGTCTCATTCACCTTAATCATACTGGTAGATGGTGAACGGACCATAGTTGCCGGGGGGGGGGGGGGGGGGGGGGGGTATACATCTGGTAGTGATTTAGTGTCCCCTTTCTGTTTTACCAAGGCAAGTTTCCACTGACGTTTAAGCATCCTACAAGTGTCCAAACCTAGCATGAATTATATGGACAACAAATCTTATTTAGTCAAGTACTTCAACAACTTACCAGTGATTTTTTTTTTTGTGTGTTTCATTTTTGTCGTACATAATTACTAGTTATTTATAAGTTTGACGTCATTGTTTGTTAACTGCTTGAACCATGATATTTTGATTTATACTTGATTATTAGACAAGTGGAAATAACCAATTGTTGCATTGTTAAGATGTTATTTATTATATTGTTTTATATTAATTTGCTTTATATTTTTGACCCATCGCATAACATTTTATGGTGTCGGACGTTATCGGTACACAATTGTTTTGTTTTTGGACTGCAACTTCTTAGAAACCGAAACATTAAGAAGTGATTCGCTCACCTCTGCACAGATATTTCTCTTCTCCTGCTCGCATACATAAGAGAGCTTAACCTGACTCGGTAGTCGTGTGCTTGTGCTGGGAGGATTCAGGAAGAGTAGAGGAGGGTGTTGAGTGACACGGTCCTCTGGGTCTCTCTGGTTACAAGTCTTTGCCTTCCTGTCTTTCAAAGAACATCAGGACTGCAGAAAGTGACGGCGTGTACCCAAATATTGTGTGTACGTCTGCTTTCCCTGTGTTGATAGTAGCGCAGGGCTTTTCTGACACATTGGCGTCCATCAAAATGCACTATTTCATAAATTGGGCACACCATCGTAGCCGTGGATTCTGGGGGTTAGTCTGTTGCGGAGCTTTAATGAACTTGACATTGTGAAGGAAAGTCAGCTCTCCTTCTAGCTAACTTGTAGCTAACTGTACCTTTAACTCAGTTTCTCTCACTCATTTTCCCTCTGTCTCTCTCTCTCTCTCTCTCTCTCTCTCTCTCTCTCTCTCTCTCCCTCTGTCTCTCTCTCTCTCTCTCTCTCTCTCTCTCTCTTTCTCCCTCTGTCTCTCTCTCTCTCTCTCTCTCTCTCTCTCTGTCTCTCTCTCTCTCTCTCTGTCTCTCTCTCCCTCTGTCTCTCTCAATTGTACTCTTGTACTACTCCCCTCCCCCTTAACCTGCTCCCCCTTTTTTTTTACTCTCCCCTTTCTCTTATCTTAGAAATTATTCCCTCAGGAAAACAAAACAAGGGTCGTATGAATATTTGATGAAGTGCGGGCATGACCTCGGTCCGTTCTCTTTCCACATGCTCATTTTTGGCCAAATCGGAGCCCTAAATTATTCCAACTAAACTGTTTCCAACTACAAACCTATATGTTGTGCTTTACCTTTTATTGACCTTTTAAGATAACGGGCAAGATTTGGATTAGCTTTCAAACTTGGATTACATTCACAGCTTTGACTTTATTACTTCAATCTGTTCTTTAATCTTTCACTGTTTGATGTGGGATGAATTCAACAAGTAAGTGCACCGGGAAAGCAACTAGTGTTGATTTGTAATAAATGCAGCCTTTTATAAAGTTGTATTCTCTGCTTCAGCTTTGTCAGAGAGCTTGATCTGGTTGACCTCCGCTGATTAAAACAATGGAATCTTTCCCATCTTAAAAGCTTCCCCGATAAACCGAACGTCAACACGGCCATATCTTGATTGTTCGACTGCACTCAGCCTACGCAGCGCCTGCCAACTGAAAAGAGCCAGTCACGCAAGGGGCTTAGCCGAAAACAGAACCATGTGTGGGGTTCTAGTTAGCTCGCATTAATACCAAAAGACCCTTTCTTCTCTCTCTCCTCTTTTTTCAAATTACACAACCATTAAATAACTTCTTTTTTTCTGGCAAACATAGGAAATGATATCATTAAAGGGCTCTGTAATTGCTATCTCAGGTTTCTCGACACACATAGGAATGAATGTGTGTGTGCTCGTTTGCATTATTCTGTGTGGCGAGCACACGTCTGTGTGTCACAGCTGCTTGGCTCGTTCCTTTTTATTTGCCTGCTATAGAATCCATATTCTGATAATAAAGCTCCAGAAATCAATACTGAACAATTCTGTTTAACCTCGTGTCTTTATGGTGTGTTCCTCTGTTCATGTGCAGTTTGTTTGTACTGAGATCCATACGGCATGTATCTCGCTTTGAAGCATTAAAAGAATATCATACTCATGTATTCACCAGGCCGTTCATATCTGGGCTTCACCCAGCCACTTGCGTTAAAGCAGACGGAGACAGAAACACATTTGTCGTCCTTTTTTGTCAAGTTCTGCAAAATGCTGCCGTGAACATCATAGTCAAAATATTTCATTATGTTGAAGGGCATCGTTTCAGTTTAGCCTTGTTCCCTTCCTCTATGTGGTCTGGTGGAGTAAAGGAGACCACGGGAAGGTATCTTCAATGATTCAATTCCAGACGTCTGCAGACGGGCGTTATCAGGTTCACTCCTGTTTCCAGTACAGTACTCATGAGAGGACTGCACAGCCAACACCACATCTTATCTTCCTTTGAGGATTACGTTTTGTTTGTCTTCATTGTTTCAGGCTTTCTTCGAGTCGCCCTTCTTTGTGATCAAACTTCTGTTGACATTTAGGATACAGACAACAAAAAGTCGCCCTTAAATGCATAAATATATATAAGCAGTGTTAACTATTTTCAGTTTATAACTGTATTTAAAACTATATGAAAAATGTATTAAAAAAGTTCTGGGAACATAATTCCCAAATCTTGCGTAAAACTTTAATACATAAACATCCAAACATTGATATTCATGTTCATGCAAGTCCCAAAACACTATGAATACGATATAAACAAGAAGGAGCTGCACTGCAATGAAGGCAAAGCATTTGTTGCCTGAGATGTAACTAAACATATTTTAGGCTACACAATACAATCCCCTACTGCGACTGACCTTTCAGACACAAACTGAACATTCTGTAAAGGTTAAATTCATTAAGAAAAAGTCAAATTAAGCTCGGAAACCTGCCACTGATGGCAACAATTCACAAATCAAAAAAATGTATTTTGCCATCTCAATTTGCATGTAAGCAGGTTTATTCAGACCCGCTGTGCCTCTGCAGAGCCATTCTTAACAGTCAGACACATACAAAGGTTACTGGAGAGATGCGATGATCCAATATATGATCGCATAAGATTGAGCCAATATCCATCCAGCGTAAGTGGGTTAGTGCTTTTTCAGATGCATGACGTCGTGTCTGCCTTCAACGCGGTCTCTCTACCGTCGCTATACGCTGTTCTTTCCTTCTTCTTTTTTTATTTTACAAAAACACTTTGAACATCAGATCGGCCAACAGCAGTAATAATCCCTCTCTTGTTAGAATCCTTTTTATGTGATTGCTGGCAGGGATCCAAGCCTGCAACCAAATGTATAACAGAAGCAGAGTAAACCTAACAAGCCACAAGAAGGACACCGTCTGCCTAAATATGGAAACATTGTTATAGATGGAAATGTGTTAATAATACGTTACTCTACCAGCTTGTAGAAAACAGCAGAGGTAAAAACAATATGTAATGCTTCCACTTACACGTGACTGATCAACTGATAATAACTCTAATAACACAATAAGACAACCATAAGATAATAATAAATGAGATAATTGTTAAGGTAACAATAAGATAACCACCTGTTTATAAGCCACATATAGCAGAAGGCCCAGAGTAAAATGACCAGAGACTTGTAGGATTCTCATCTTGTCAATTTGGCCCAATGCAAATGTAGTTCAGTGCACGTACAAGGCAGCTATTCATTGGACCAAGTCGAGCCTAAAAGACACATCCTGGTCTGATGAATGGAAATGGAATCTCATTAGCCTGAGATGTGTCATGTAATGAATAAATGAGAACTCACTGCATTAATTCTTCAGTGTTCTCAGAGCTATGAGACTGGGCCATATTCTTTCCTTCATGTGTTTTACGAGGAGATGACGCAGGCTGTTATAACTTTTTCTGTGAGCAGACAGGATCGTATTTTTTATTTAAGCTGTTTTTATGAGTCTTTATAAACCACATTGATTTTTAGTCACATATTCCAGAAAGAGACAAGGTGACTGACTGGCAGAGCGAGATTAGAAGGAGAGAAGAAAAACTGTCCAGTTTTACGTGAGCAGAGCCCTCGACATCAGCGCTCCGGTGACCTGATATTTAAAGGTGTCCCTCTGCAGGGGTCTCATTGCTCAGTCTCACAATGAGCGGCCAGCCGAGTGTGACGCACTCGTGTTTCGAGGGACAGGTGGCAGCGCCGCTTAGTCCTGAAGGCCCTTTGTCAATTTCTGCTTACTGTAACGTCGGTCCGGTCTGCGCCCGGCTGCTGTCTGTCATTGCCTGAGAGGAGCCTTCGAGTTAGAAGACCTTTCCTGCTTAATTATTAAGATTAACCATTTACCGTATAAAATATGGACGTACTCAGTCGGAGGTTTCTGAAGGGCCCGTTTTGAATTTTTAGAGTGGGTGGCTCCAGCCGTCAGAGAGACAGCTAGCGACCTGTTACGGTACCCACCTGTCACTCAAAGCAGCCATGGCCCTGAATCATGCCCGGCTTTGAGCCTCGGTATCATTGAAACGGGTGAGTTGTATAACAATTCAACTCCTATACAGTTGTTATGAACGGGGAAATTAAATGCAAAGACCGAAAACGTTTTACCAGGCCGTAAACGTGTTTCTTTCTGCTGTAAAATTGGGCTTTTTAACATGGGGGGGGGGGGGGGGGGTTGTTGTCACTTCCCCATTGGCTTCATTGCTGTTGGAGAATAACCGTTCAGGTCTTTGTTAAATCTAAATTCAGCATTGGCTCAACACGACTTTGGATTTTATTTTACTGTTTTTTGTTTTTATTTTACATGACGTTATTACCATAGCTATATTATTAACCTCACAAAGCTGTGATTTAACTATAGCAATTACTCCAAGCACTGCTTCATTGTGAAAGAGAGCATTGATTTTTTTTTTTGCTTCCACTATATTTTCTCTGTATTTCTTGTCCTTGTCTTTAACTACCATCATCATTTTCACGTTAGTCATGATCAGTCCAATGATCAGAGTTATAATATAATAGTCTCTGTCTTAATTAGCTAGATGTCTCGTCCTGCGTCCATGCATGTTGAATTGTCCTACATGTGACTATAAATGAGTTGGTTTGTCACTGTAGGGGTGTGCTGAGATGAGGTGACATTTTGGGGTCATGCTCCACAGCGTGACCTCAAACATGCACACGTTCTTCACACAAACATGGCCTCCTGCAGAGCTTGTCCACACAAGTCTGTTCTTTTATACATCCGCAGCACCTAACATGTTTACTTACATATAACATAATGTATGTTTCAGTGAACAGAGAACCACACTCACAATGACCTCTCACTTCACTTATGATTATGATTCCAGTTTAAACCTGACGGAGAACAGCACACCAAATGTTGTGGCTTCTCCTTTCCATGCTCTTGGGCATTGGGTCTGCTCAGAGTAACCAAAGAGTTTGGTCCGTGCTCTTGTGTGTGTGTGTGTGTGTGTGTGTGTGTGTGTGTGTGTGTGTGTGTGTGTGTGTGTGTGTGTGTGTGTGTCTGCCCAGCTGCGTGATGCATCACTGGGCGGTCAGACACTTGGCACAGCAGACAGAGAGCTGTGTGGAGGATGCGCAGCGCAGACCAGCTTTCAGAGGAGAAAGTCTTGGCTTTCCTTTATAACGGACTCTGTTATAATAGCATGCCGACTCAATTAAGGTACCAGTGGTAGGTTGTAATTAAGTTGGGAGTTTTCTCCGGGGCCGAGCCAGAGGCAGTCCTGTTGTATGAAGCGATGCAGTAAATTGAAGATGACTCTACAGAAGTGTATTCTTGTTATTGTTGTTGATGCTTTTTTTTTTATAAATGATCTGTTCTGTGCTCCCAGCGGTAAAAATAGTCTTCTCCCTCAGCTGATTCTGCATCTATTTTCAAGTGTGTGTGATTCTGCAGAGGCTCTACAAAGACCAGCAGCTGCTGAGTCACCGTGTCGAGAGTTTTGGTGGCTTGCTTCTGGCGATGGAAATAACGGCGCCATTGAAGTCTCGCTCCGTTCAAGACATGCGGCCCGCGTTGAGCTTGAGCAACAGAATTGTTGTGTGTTTTTCGCCTTGATGTGGTCTGTTTGGGCTTGTAAACTCTCTATGCATACATTATGGTTCCTTTTGATTATCTATAACACAAAGAAGCATCTCCTTTAATGTGAGGGGAAGGTTTCTCTCATCAGAACCATACACATTTCTGTTGGGCTTTGAATATTAAACTTGTTTAGGCGTATAAAGAGGCTACACTGCTACAGCCTACGTGGAACTGTTGAAAAGTGAATTACCGTGCATTATCTAACAACTGTTTTGTTCCTTTCCCTTCAGCTTATCTAGCCTTCCTTAGATACTATAAGATCTATGTAGTGTAATCAAGGAAGGCACTTCCAAAATTAAATTATGCATGATACTATGTTATGCAATATGGAGAGACAGGCTTTTGGCACTCAAATTAAGTCGGAAATGTATTGCATAAGCCAAACAATTTGCCATTTTCACTAATGTCACCCTTAAGGATGTTAATGCTGTGTGTAAGAAGGAGAGTTCCTTCCTGATGAGCTGAAAACTAACTGCCCCATCCATCACTCCAAGGTCAGGCACCGTAAAGAAGGGTTGGACGTTCTCCCAGAGTGCATCACTAAAAAGCTCAGGTCATCGAGGCGCTGAGCCAAAACGACCACTCATTAGTTTTGGAGCGTATGGTCAGTGCATGCATGTCAGCATATTCCCTTAGTTCAGAACTGGAACACAGTCATTGTCAGCTTTCATTGTGATTCCACATCGTAGCCTAGCGTTGTCTTCTATTTTCTTACTCCCTCATCTTATTGACATGTTTCTCAGGGTTAATGGTTGCATTTTGAAGCCACTGTAGCAGATGTGAAGCGGTAAATGTCAGCTGATGTACGGTAAAATGAGCGGGGCTGAATAACTAGTGTTTACCGGGAAACTAACCGCACTGTTTTTATAGATCTCAAATTTCACTTTGTATCAATAGTTGTTGTTTGTAAATCATCTGTCGATATAGTATTGATTTGTATCTAAATATAGGCCACGGTTACATATAACATTGTAGACCCACCACAGGTTCCTCCTACACGTTGAATGAAGTGTCTTACTGTACTATACAGTCTATTCATCACTCGGTGACCTCCGCTCCAGAGGGGATCAGTCTCAGAATGACTTTAGTGATGAATGGTAATCCTTTAAAACGTCCTTGTGAACAGCTCCAAACTTTTTTATTTCCTCACATATCAATTTTAATTCTGGTCATTCAAGGCCCACGGAGCTTAACACAGTTTCTATCTGAAATGATAAACTGACGTCGTTGTGACAAGTGATGACATTTTGGACCGACATGGATGCAAACTGCACATGATTGGTTGGCAGAGGCATACAACCTTGAGGCGTTTCATTTCATTTCAGTCATCCGGGTATCAGATCATAACATGTTAATGGTGTTCACGTGTGTAAAGGCAACTACTCATCATCATGAGTATTCCCCTCGAGATTTTCACTTTCAGTAATAATCAAGTTGGTCCCCATATTGGTGATTAAAAGAAATCAGATTGAGTGATAGTTAATAGAAGCAGCATTTGAATCCCTCATCCCTGTAATGGACTTTGTTTGAAGTCAGTGATGAATCTTTCTTTCATTCAATACTAAACTGAAGCATTCTCTTTGTTCCTCTGCAGATGAGTCTCTGTTGGTCTCCACAAACCAGCCCGTGGGATTTCCTGGACATGGTCCAACAGGGTTCAAACCATCAGCCTTACCAGCCTCATCTTATCCTGCCTTTGAGGAACCAGACTCACCTGGTGCCCCCCCATCCATTTCTGAACCAAACCGTGTAGTTAGGACTGTGGACATGACACATTTTCAGTGGGGACGTGTTGCTTTTGAAAACTCCAAATCCTTCGCAGCAAGTGAACTCCCTGCAGAAGAACCGCATCCTCTGGCCACTCCATCACTAAGCCCCTCTGAACCGATATTGAGGTCTAGTCCACAATTGGAGGCCGCGAAATTCTTCACAGACTGGAAGCTGGCCAGGACAACGTCGTCCACGCGATCTCTCTCTCTCTCTCCAACTCCTACAAGATCCCAGCTGCAGCCTCAGTCAAACACATCCATGGCGTCATTAAGCCCCTCTACTTTAACGACACCTCAACTAGATCCTAATTCTGAGCAGCAAACAATCAACAAGCAGCAGGGTGGTGCATCAGAGCAAACGGAGGCAATCGTGACCTCATTTCCTGCTCAGCCTCTTGAGCCCCCTAAACTGTCTTTCACTGACTTTGCAGCAGATGAATCTTTTAGTAGAATCCTGGATGTGAACCAGCTGAGCCCCAGCAGCGCCCTCTTGAAGGACAACAAACCAACACCTGACATCAACATTCTACCGAACCCAGATGAGATTCTGGCCCCTGGCTACGATGTGCCTTTCATCGCCCCCCACCCTACATCGCCTTCATCTGAACCCACTGAGGTCCCTCTAGAGGACTTCTACCCTACCAACACCATGGATGTGGACTGGGGATCTGGAGACTACTTGGAGACAATGTCATTCCTAAATGCAGATGGAGAGGACTACTCTCTGGTCACCAAGGTGCCCTCTGACTCGTATGATCTGGAGGACTATACGGAAAGCTATGACACATCCTTCCCTTCCAGAGTGGGCGTATCCCCTTCGTCTTTGCAACCTCGTCATGTCTCACGTTCTCCCAGCCTCACCACAGCCTACAGCGCCACTGTCCAACTTAAATCCGTCGATCCTTCCTCTTTGTCCTCTACAATTCATAATACACTGGACCCGACTCCCACAGCTAACAGTGATATACCCGACGCGTCAGACGTAGATTGGCCCGACACTTTCACAATTCAACCGACAGATGTTCTCTTGCCTGACATGAACAGCATGGAGTATTACGTCACTCAGTTGACCAAGGAGAACAACGGTTCGGACACCGGAGCTGAACACAGAGGGAACGTTACTGTGGTGTCCATCAGTGCTACAGACATCACACCCACAGGCAGCGCCACCAATGATACCACACTGACTGAGGACGAGTCCTCCAGTGATCCATCAGGGTTTGAGCCTAAAGATGAGTCAACCCCAGTAGTAACAACAGAGGAGAGTCCTCAGCTGGTCAACGCCTCTGAGCCTTTTCTGGATCCGTCCATAGTCCCATCACACTTCTTTGATCCGTCGTCTTCCACCTGGGGCGGTCAATTGTCCACCACAGTTTGGTCTGCACACACTCTAACTGTTGGCCTGGACAGCACTGTGCTAACAGAAGCTACGCTACCCAGTGCCACGCCTTTGCTGCCAGATGATGTCATATTTTCCTCCTCGTTGACAGATGTCCATTGGTTTCTTACAGAGTCCTTCCCATCGAGTACCATACGCACCACTCCTGTCTTAACTGCAACCATAGCCTTCTCCCCTGTTTCCACCGAACCTGCTGCCGACACCACGGCTGGTGTGACAGAATTGACATCCCAAGACCCTACTGTCACAACTGAACAAACTCTCAATATAACTTTAGTTTCAACTGAACCCACATCTAACATCACTACGGGTCCTCCGGGCGTGTTGGGTGATCAGGGGGTGACTGAAGATCGAGTTGACATCCCAGCCACAATGACTTTGATCCCAACTAGCAGTGAAGCTAATACAGACTCTGCTGTACCCAAAACCACAGCTGCCACCTCTACTTCCCATCAAGCCACAACTAGGACTACTGCCACCACTGAAGCCTCAACTAGTGTCAACATCATCTCCACCACCAGTGGAAGGACCACAGCAACAGCACCAACGTCAAGACCGTACCTCTGCAACCTTGACAGGCCTGCTTATTTAGTCAAAATTGGTATGTTGGACATTTAATTATGCGTTGTGTTATATTCCCAAAATGAAAAATGTTATCCACATGTATGATGTCTCCAAATTGTGATGGAAAAATAGGATTTTTGAATTAAAATACAACTATAATGGAATAGGCCATGATAACATGCTTGTGCTTTTTTCTTAAGGTTTTCCTTCCGGGGCCACTGTTGGATATGCCAAATCTCAAGTGAGAGACATACTGAAAGGGGAATTCAACAAGTCTATGGAGCTGCAGGTAAATTTGAGATATTCTATTAATTTTAAGGTAATACTCGACAAGATGTTAGTTTTCTTTTGGCGATAAAGAAGGACCTTTAAGGGCAACATGGGCACAATTTGGTGTAAAAGAGATCCTATGAGAATATAAAGTGATTCTGAGGTGGATGGTCGGGTAAAGGTCCCCACATACAATATGTGTGTATGTTGTTTTCTGGTGTGTAGGTTGTATGAATGTACTGTATTTGTGTGAGTGTGTACATTACAGTGGTGCAGATGAACCACAAGGCCAGACCACTTCCTGAGTATTTTATCAGCGGTTCTGTGATAAACAAACCGCAGGAGTAGTCACATCAAGATCCACAAGACCACGGTGACCTTTCAAAAACACCAGCTGCTCATTAAACACAAGTCCTTTAACTGTGAGGGATTTGACTCACTTTGAGTCATATAAAGTCATATAAATTCTTGCTTCGTCTCTGAAGGTTGTGGACCCCCCACCAAAGTTTGTGTTTCGGGTGGTGTCTGGTCCAGTTGTGTACACGGCCATATCCGTCATCAACGCTCTGCGAAGGTCTGGACGCCGGTTCCTGTCTCTGACTCCCAACTGGACGACACCAGACCGCAAATATCAAGTCCACACAGGTAAACGACCTCTCAACAAGCTGTCGAGATTTTTAATTCTCTGTGATAACCTTCAGTTTTCAAACCTGATCTAAAACTCCACTTGTCTTCACTCCACGCAGTGCTGCAGTTTGTTCCCGGTCACATAGATGTGCGGTTCTGCAACTTCAGTGAGAGCATTGAGAAAGGTTTGACCATGGCCTTTGCAGAAGTGCGTCGGCGCTCAAAGGAGTCGACCAACTTCACGGTGCATGTGAGTGGGACCAGGAAGCAGGGAGGCTTGATCAGCCTCAGCCTTCACTGAGATGATTTCATTAGGATGCGTTTCATCGATGCTGAATGACCCAGTGACCATAATCTTGAGCCCTCTGAATAGTAGCCCTTGTCTGCCACAGCATCTTAAAAAGCTAGTTTATTAAGATTATTGTTTGCTATGAAGCCGAAATTACTAGTTTGGTTTGACAAAGTGAGATTCATGCTAAATATATCAATCCATCCATTTTCCATCACTGTCCCCGTCCGTATTCTTTATTTCTTGTTGGATCTCATCCTCATAAGATGCCCAGAGAACCTCAGTTGGCTCCTTTCATCACAAAAGAGAGTCTATTCTACTACAAGCTTCCTTTTGATGTCCGAGCACCCTGTGGGTACAGACACTTTGCAAAGGAAGCTCATTTTTGCCAGCTTTATCCACAATCTTAGTCTTTCAGGTCACGACACAGATGTTATGACCACAGGCACCTTACAGCTCAGCTCCTTCCTTACTCTGACTATCCTCACTAATAATCCTTCCCACCTCATTGTCCATTTTACCATCACTCATGAACAAGACGCCAGAAAACATCACTTGGCTCCTCGTACTTGAGTATTAAAGAAGCTTACTGTTTGTTAATAAAGAGCTTATTTGGCTATGTGGTTAGTTGGCTTCGGTAGAGTTTTGTGTAATCCTATTACACTGATGCCTGTATTATAGTCTTTTAGTTGTAATAAATGTAAGTATTAAATCAAGCTTTTTTATTTTTTTGCAGCGTGGAAATGTTTTATGGACGACTAACATGCTGTGCCCCGGGCCACGCTGCCCAATTTTGTGTTCTACTTTCCGATCAGTGAAAGCAATGGTTTTCACTTTGTTTTAACTCTTACAGAGGCTAGCAAGCTTTTCCACAAACAACATCAACATCACATTGATAAAATGTTTCATACATTCTGTAGTGCAAACATCTGGCCGCTGAACAGTACATCTCTGTCTAATTGTGTTTTAGATCGTGAACGTCACCGTGGCTGCTCCTAAATATCAGGAACAAAGGCCGGTGAGGCAGCCCGTGGACTTGACCTTCACAGTGCGCGGTTCAAGGGGTTATCTGGTGGGGTCGGAGGTCAGCAACGCTCTGATGAAGCTCACAATGGTGGAATTCAGCTACTACATGGGCTTTCCTGTACTGCAGATCGCTGAGCGTGAGTGACACCGAGTTGTCTCTCTTTATTTGAACTGTTTCCACTCCCTCATGTGTCATATTTACTGTAATAGCTGGTGCTTTGTGATAGTTTTCTGTTTAGAATCAACAACAATGAACTTGCGTAAACCCTTACCCTGCTTAAACCTCATTTTGTCCTTTCTCTAACAGCTTTCCATTATCCAGAGTTGAACACCAGCCAGTTGCTTCGCTCCTCCTGGGTTAGAACAGGTACCTGGTTTCAGTGCATGGCGTGATGAAAAGCTGCTACAGCTACTTCAATTTGAGACCCTGTGCTGATTCTCTAAATGGTGTTTCTTGTCTTTGTCGTGCACTCAGTGCTCCTGGGTGTGCTGGACCAGAAAGCGGGTGAGAGGACCTTCCAAGCCAACATGGAGCGCCGGGTGGCCATGTTGCTCGAGGAGGCAACGGGATCAATCAGACGGGTTAAGAGAGCTACCCTCATAGGCAACAGCAGTGTTCAGGTACTGAATCTATTGATTTAATCAATACTGTACTCAGTGGTTATTCTCACAGCTGCATAGCCTTTGGTGAAGATAAAATATTTAGTGCAAAATATATGAAGCCTCACTAGGCGCCTCAGGGTACATAATTTCACAACTTCACTTCATTTTAAAACTCAACATTAGGCTGTTATTGATTATGGTAGTGTCCTCTTGAAGGTATACAAAATAAATACTAATTTAATTTCTTGTTTATTACCTAATAAAACTTTCCAAACTCTTTTGCGGGAAGTTTGTTAAAGGATTACTCCCTAAATCTTGAAAAAGCTTCCTTCCTTGAGCTTTTTATATCATTATTCCCCGATGAAAGCTCCCACTACCTTGCCTTGAGTACTGAGAGCTCATTATGTGAGTGCTGCAGTGTTAGTAACCACTGAAAGCCCCACTGCTTTACTAATCAGGCACTCGCTTTTGTGGGTTTGCCCCGCACCTGCTCGGCCCATCTCTGAGGGGACAGGATGGTGCTCTGTCTCCATGGCAACAGCATCCCATTCAGCCCGGGGGGGGGGCAAGCCACTCAAAGACCACAACCTCATGAGTCCTTGTTCTTTTTCCTCTTCCTCGTTTCTCCAGCCCTGTTACTTGATGTCTCCTGTGTGTGCCACAGAGCTGCTAAGAGCAGATCAATTATTAACTGTTTCTCTTTCTCTGTGTCCGTCTCCTGCAGTCGGGATGATTAAGAGCGCGTCTACTCTCTGTTGTTGAGAGGTTAGACATTACGGAGGTAGAGATACAGAGACATGGGAGGGTAGAAGATTTAGAAATCAGAGGAAGAGGTCGGGCCAAACGCTCAGATAAAAGAGACTTGTTATGGGAGACGAGAGATGCATATTTGAGCTGACCTCATAAAGTCTGAGCACACATGGTGGTCTTTAAACACGGGGGGCTGTCAGAGTGATGAGTATCATTTGTGGCCTAGTAGCAGCCTCACTCTTCCTGACCTTTCTGCATCGTTGTCTCCATAAAACCCACAGAGCAATTTAGGAAAACGAACGACCATATCGATGGCGAGAATTTAGTACTCGCCTCTGTGCTAGTCTTTAATTTTAGACTTTGGCATCCCTTCTATCTTTCAAATATGAATGTGTTATACATAGAAGCCTCACGTGTTTGTGTTCTTTGTAGCCCCTTTTTTTTTTTGCATTTCAAAGACACTCATCTTTGAGTGTCTGTTGAATATAATGAGAGTGAGGTGACTCAGACTGAGCGTCTATGCTTCAGAAGAATCCTTTATCTCGCTCGCTTGCACACACACATACACACACACACACACATACACACGCACACAGACACTATCTTAAACAGATGCCGTAGACAGAGTTTGATAGAATCAATGTGGTGTTGTCACCTTTGAGAATAGCTTATGAGTCTGCCTAGACGGGTAAAAGAGGAGGTTGAATCGGGGTCGTGCAATAACACACATTCACCGGCCGTCTTTCCACTCTAATAAGCATGCATGGACTGGATTAGACCCTGGATGAGAGAGCCGGCCCAGCCGTTTTTCTGTGTCAGCCCAGGCATGACCTGCGCTTTACTCTTTCCAGTAATGCAGACAGCAGACTGTGCTGCGCCTCAGGGCACCCGGAGGGAGACCGCACACACACACACACACACAGACGTATTAGACAACATGGAAAAATATTCAAACAATGGATACTCTCATGGGGATACAGAACGCGAGTCGATATATATCACGCGTGTGCTATTTCTTTATATTTTTCTGTGTGTGCGTGTTTTTGTCAATGCATGCAGATAGTTTTTGTATATAAAGATAATAGACAAAATAATGGAAACACCTCATGTAAGATGCCATGCAGCAATTGTAATTACAGCTACACAGACAAGTTAAGTTAAAGGGGCCTACAACACATACAAATACATCTAATATAATTCAAATATTGAATTATTTCTGTGCCTGAAGACATAAAGTATGTGAGTTGGCACCTATATTTCAAAATGAGTGACGGATCAGAGAGAATCCTTGAATATGGAGTTTCACTTGTTTTATCAGAGGCTTATAGAACAACTTTCAATACATCATATGGCAGCTAAGGTAGCCAAATATTTGGGGCCTGAATTTTGGTTTCTGCAAAATACCAAAAGTGATTAACGTTACAGAATGCCATAGAAAATGAAGCAGCACACCCAGCATTAAAAAATCATCTGTTTTATTAAAATGGGGACACTTCGCTCATTAGAGCCTTCATCAGACTTTACATTTTTAATGTCGAGAGCCTCATCTTCCATGAATCCTGTGTTCATTTTCGGAAACCACTTTTTCCAGTTGCTTCAGCACTGTCTGTAAGCCACAAACTCTGCAGAGGGAAAATATTTATTTTATATTCATTTTATGACAACAAATGGAAACATCAAAATGACAACACGTTGCACACCTGGACTTGAATTGAAGCTGACACTAGTGTTTGTGTGTGTGTGTGTGTGTGTGTGTGTGTGTGTGTGTGTCTGTGTGTGTGTGTGTGTGTGTGTGTGTGTGTGTGTGTGTGTGTGTGTGTGTGTTCTCAAAGTTAGAAGTAAATGGAAAGCAATAACTAATAATTCAGACCCTCAACAACATAATTGGTAAAAAGCTCAAACAAAGAGGATTTCCAGCTTGTGTCCCTGAGCAACGTGAGTGAGTAGTGAGGTTTATTGAGTGACCTTCAGCCTTTTTCCTCCATCTGGATGTTAATGTTTGGAAAAAAGAAATAAGATGTCACGATGTCTGCCAACTGTTTAATAGAGTTGTGGACATCTGTGTAGTTGTAAGACAGCCAACAGGTATATGGGGCTTTTGCACCATTTCCACACAATGTGTCCCCACATGAACCAACATACTAATGCCCCAAACAAATGAGTTTTTACTCATCAACTGTCAGATTCAAGCCTCCTGAACATCACTTTTATCACAAAATATTCATACTCCAGTAGCTCAATGCTAATGATAACAATAATAATATCAATAATAACGATCCATTTTATTTGTTAAGCGCTTTAAAGGGTACTTTACATGGTAAAAACAGCAACAGAAAGGACTCAGGACTTGGATAACTGTGTTCAGAGATGGATTAAAGTTGCTCTATTGACATCTTATTAGTTCAGAAGTCTGTTATTTTATAAATGTCCATGAGTTTAAAGGCATTTCTTTACATCTCTCTGACTCTAAACAGCTAAAAACAATAGTTAGACGAATGACACACTGTGTTCCCCCCCCCTAGGTTGTAAGTGCGAGCCGGCTGGTGGGTGCGGACCACCCCTTGGAGATAGTGTATTTTGTGGAGGGTCCTAGTGGTCAGAGGACGCCTGCAGCTCAAACAGCCAACCTACTCAACAGCCTGGACGTTCAAAGGGCGGCCATCGTCTTGGGATATCGTGTCCAGGGCATTTTGGCACAGCGTGAGTACCACTTGCATATTGGATAACTGACATTCAAGGGCAGCAGAGTGATGTAGTGAATAACAAGATGGCCCCTGACATGGACAAACTAAATTTGAGCTCCCATCTCTACAAGTATGCACGTTGTGTCCTAGAGCAAGACACGGAGTCACTGCCATTATCCTGGGTGCTGGTATGGCATCGAAATAATGTTCTTTTACCTGTGGATGTAGACACAAAGGGTTGACTTTGTTGTGTTGTTGTTGTATGTCTTTGAACACACTGCACTGCAGGGATTATTTTACTCCTTGTTCATGTGAATTGCACTCGATAAAGAAACTTTTCAAGGTCTAGTTGCACCTAACTGAGTTGAGCTGAAAAGGTGTTGGAACAGAGCGACACAAAAACAAAGAGAGACTGGATTGTTCTCAAGCTCCTAATAAGTAATAAAAAAAGAATACAAGCTAGCTGCTGACTCTATGTGTTCCTGTGTATGTTTATAGTAACATTTGAGCTAATTACCTTCCTTTTGTACACGCTGTACCAAAAGCTTGTCTTCCTCATTAAGAATCCAAACAAGGCATGAGTGCCTAATGAAAGCCCCTCAAGGGAGTTCTGCCTCTGTGCCGACTGTGTTCTCTTACGCTACTTTCCCAGGGGATGCAATGAGTGTTAATTAAAACTAATGAAGGTCTGCATTAAAGATTACAGCAGCGAGAAAAGAGCCAACCATGCTGCATGTGTAGCTTAGCATTCTCAGGGTGTTTGTGAACGTGCTTTAAGGCAACAGAGGGATATGCTTGAAACATCGAACCACATACGCAAATGAAACGACTCAATATATTTGTGTCTGAAGCCCGAACTTCAAACTAAACCGTCACTCGCTCCCTCTCTTTGTCTGTAGCCGTAGAGAAGGCGGCGGCGTCGCCCTCCGACGCCGAGAACACCAACACGTGGATCGTCGTCGGGGTCGTGATTCCCCTCATCGTCGTCATCGTCATCATTTCCATCCTGTACTGGAAACTGTGTCGAACAGACAAGCTGGAGTTCCAGCCAGACGCCATGACCTCCATCCAGCAGAGACAGAAGGTAGAGTCGGATCAGCGTCGCACAGAATCTGACTTCACCTCTGACTTCATTCTGTCTTGTGTTTTAAAAGTCTTTTCAGATCTACAATTAATTTTTTTAGTGACACATTTGAAATATTAAAGTTGACAGTAATTAGCACAACAGTCACCCTTGAAGTGTACCGGCTGATGTCTGTATTGCAGGTGTTACATTAGGCTGTAGTGATGCTCTGGTCATACTGGGGTCAAAAATTGACAAAGCAGCGTTCCGAATAAATTATTGATTTAAATATAAGATTATATAAATAAGATGAATGTATATTACTTACTTCCTTACAGAAACATTGCGTACAATAGTTCAACTTTACAGGTGGTTGATAAACACATATTGATTAACACACTATTAGGTTGAGTTATGCAAGGCAGTCGATGTGGAAAGCCAGAATTAAAGGCCACTTTTAAATTCAGATGAACTTCTAATTAATTAGGTGTATCAGTCATTGCCAAGAGTGTGCTGGAGGACTGTGCAGAATCTGGACCTCATCATGTCTTCTTTTAGATGGGTTAGTAAAACTTTTATGAGCGAGACTTATTAGAGGAGATGAGCTGGTTTAGAAGTCGTGATGCTGCTAGTTAATTTAATGGGCCTTGGCTGCTCTTTTATGTTATTCAAATCTTTTTGGATGTTTTCTTACATCCTCTTTCACTTAAAGCGCCAACAACCCTGCCCTTCAGCTCCCTCTCGTCCCATCTTATTTTCAGTTGTGACAATTGAAACACTTGTCCTTCCTTTCTGCCTTCACTTGAAATAGAAATAATGCCATTCGTGTTGCCTCTCGCTTATTAAAAGTAGTATTAAAAGTTTCATTTGCCCTGAAGTTAATTTCCTCTGCTCTGAGGTCCCTCATACAGAACATCCTGATGTCAAAATGTTTTAATACATCAATAAAATGACTGAGAACACATCAGTTCACTTTGAGAGAAACAGGGTCAAGTTTACCAGAGAATCAAAAACCAACAAAGGGTTTTATGACACTGAATAAAGTGCGCATTCAACACACTGTATACAAAATATCAGTGCTAATGTATCGTGATGCTTGAAAGCAGTACCAGTGCCTAAAGCAAGCCCAGGGCTTTAAAAGCCAAGCTGGAGTGTTTTATGTTCCAAGTTCCTAATTTGTGATGCAGTTTAAAAGTGTTTTTTTTTATTTTTGATAGTTACATTAATGAGAAGGAGACATGAAAGATTTATTTTTTTTGTATGGTGAGTTACAACTGGCCTGTTATGGAGGTTTGTTTATGTATTTTTCAGCTTCCTGACTCATCGCTCTGTCTGTGTCTGGCTTTCATTTCCCTCCACTTACATCTTTTATATTGAGTCGAGCTGTGAACTTAACTCTCCAGATTGGGCGAATGCAACTCATCTAATGTGCTGAAGTAACTGTCACTTAACCCGCCCTCTCTGCTTAACACAATCACCTGTCACTCAACACCATTCCCCCTCTCTCAGTCTACTGCCTCCTTCAGAGAATCAAGGACCTCTCTTCAGCAGACTCTCCCCCCAACTAAAAAGGATATAGGTTTTAGTGAGGAGGAAGAGGGGGAGTATGAGGAAGAAGAAGAGGAGTGTGACGAAGAAGAGGAGGAGGAGGAGGAGGAGGAGGTTAAAAGAGGGAAGGTACAAAGCAGTGTCTGGTGGTTTCTAGAAGAGGTAGACAGGACCTAGTCTATGTAGTTGTAGTTGTTTAAATATGTCACAGTTATGTGAAGAACAACACAGTAATTAATAGTTTATAGTCTTTGTTTTGAATTTTGGATAAGTCAGACAGAGTAAATAGCATCACTAGAAATATTCATGCTATCCACCATTGCTTCTGCTCAGACACCAGTAGCTCTTCCCAAGAGCAAACGGACACTGAGCAGTGAGGAGGAAGAAGAGGAGGAGGAGGAAGAGGAAGAAGAAGAAGAGGAAGAAGTGGAGGAGGAGGAGGAGGAGGAAGAAGACAAAGATGAGGAAAAAGAGAAATTGCAAAAGAAAGGAGTTAAAGGAGAAGAAAAAAAAAGACAAGAGAGCAAAACAATGACAATGAAAACAGGGGAGACGAAGAAAGAAGACAGAATGAAAATGTTAACGAAAGGGAGGAGAGCCACGGACGAGGTATACTGTTCAGTAGACAGAGATGTTTAGACGTTAGGATCCTGCTTTACCCGGTTAGGATGTCCAGACACAGAAAACCCAGTATCACAGATTACGGTGGATTTTGCTGTGGATTACCAGATGACTGTGTTGTGAAGTAGTAGATTAATAGACCTTGTTTTGCATGTATCAACTGTTTGTTGTGAGTGATTCCCCAATATACCATCAGACCAGGCTGAGTATTAGTTAGTGAGCAGATGGGGGATGTCACTAGCTGTCAGTCTCAGTGTTAATTCTAATGAAACAGCTTTTACTATTTCAGCTGCAGCTTTCAGAGAGTGGCCTTGTTTATGTGCCGCGGAGAGCAGCAAGCACAAACATATTCTCTCTCTCTCAGGATTAGCAGTTTCATACTGGCAAGCATCACACTAGATTAGCAGCTTTATGCCAATGAGCCTCTTCTAAGCCCGACATTTTGCATCAATAATGTCGGTGAGTGTACTTATAAGTCAGAGAATTACCAGGAGCCATGTCATGTCGCTCCTCTCGACATGTTGGGGCGCCAGACCAGAGTTTCACAAACTGCAAGCACACACAGTGAGATCTGACATCCTCTGTTTACCCTTTTGCTGTCGGAAAGTCCCGAGGGCTTTAGACTCAAATAGTCTCACTGCTTCCATCTTCAGCCTCCATCCCCCACCGCCTCAAAGGAGAGCGAGCAGCTCAGTGTTTCCCCACATCTCTCCCTGTCCCTCTTTTTCATATTCTTTCTTTTTATTAATTAACATCTGTCAGAGCCTCCCTTCTGGACATTCATTCATCGGTCATTCAGTCCAATTATGTCTCATGGAAGTAGGGCTGGGTGACAATTCCAGCTGTATATTTTTGACCTATGTGACGTAAGGTCACACTTAAATACACTTTTTAAAGATTGGATGGATGGATGGAATGGACTTACAGGTTAATGTCATGATGCCAAAGTGTCATATTGAAATGATTCCACTTAAAAATGATGAATACTACATTACTAAATATGTTCCTGTCATTAAGTATATAATAACAGTATTGTTAATCATTTCACACACCCTATCTTCCCACTTTATTACCTTTTCCTATGTCCTAAAACTGAATATTCCTTCTCCTCTGCCTCTGTCCTCAGTTGCAGGCTCCCAGTGTGAAAGGATTTGACTTTGCCAAGCTGCACCTTGGCCAGCACAGTAAGGATGATGTCATGGTGATCCAGGAGCCCGCCCCATCGGGGCCCGGCCCTGGGCCCCTCCCCCTGTCCCTTAAAGATGGCCTCAGTCCGTCTGAGAACGGGGAGATCCCCACGCCCATGTCCAAAAGCTCCACCAAGGCGTCCCGCAGCGGTCGAAGACGAGAAAGGTCAGTGCTGCTCGCGGTACGGGGCAACTTAGACTCTAACAGACCAATAGTGAGTCGAAATAAATGTGAAGAAATGAGAACATTAAATGACATTAGGTTATGTCTGTATGTGTTATGCTGTCATAGATTACACAACAACAGTTAAATAATTAGCACCAGCAGTCCATTGTCACCAGATTACTCATCATTCTTCTCTTATTTCCCCCACCACCTCATCAAAACACTAGAACTGTGTTTTGTTTTTTTAATCCTCTATGTTATGAAGATACTAAGATATTTATTATATGTTTTTGTTTTTTCATCACATCACTCTGATTTTCCACCCACCTCAGTTGGGACAGTCAGTCAATCTGACAAAAAGCTTTTGACAGATCCTGCGATCAATTATTGATGCTCTGGACATTTAGGTTCTTCGTTCCCTCTGGCAGTCTGTCTATTTTTCTTACAGTATATCAATTTAAGGTGTAAACCCTTCTGCTCTGCTGTTAGAAGATTGATTTTGCCCTACTTTAGGTAGTTTAAATTAATATACACATACTATATTTACTTGAAATTTACAGTTCTTGTTATATTTGTAATTACAACGTTAATGAATATGTGGATCATGACCAACATCTCCCAGAACGCTACCTGCTCTAGTTATATGTAATGGACATAATATAAAACACATTAGCACAGCAGATATTTCTTAATGCATGAACTTCTGTCTTCATTAATAATGTCCATTACACCGGCCTTGTTTCTGAGTGGGGGGATTGAAATTGGTTGTTTCTCCTCACTTGACAGCCAGCCAGGACAAATTCATCAGGAATTTAATAATTCCGTCAGTGGAAATACTTTTTAGCATGTGGCACTACAAGCTTCAAATCATATTAGCATTTCTTAGAAGTCTCCTCAGCTTTTATCTTTCTGGAAAAGCACTATTTTCGATTTATGCATGGCATTTCAGCATGCTAGTGTGTTCTTGGGCTTCTATTATTTATGTAAGTGTGTGTGTGTGTGTGTGTGTGTGTGTGTGTGTGTGTGTGTGTGTGTGTGTGTGTGTGTGTTCCCTCTAGGATCTCGCCGTCTGACGGTGACTCTGTGGTAAGTGACCGTTCCAGCGAGCGGGAATCAACTGAAGAGAACCTGAGAGCTCACGCCACGCCCAACGACAGCAAGCACAACCGTAAGGTTCCCATCAATGTTTTAAATGGCAAGTAGCCTTGGCAACACTCACATCACTCCTCCAAACACAGGGGGGGAGGGGGGGATTGGGCGGACACAAAGAGACCAACTCCAGCTGGCATGATTTGATTGACAAGAGGGCCAGAATGAGGACAGGGGAGGCTTTAAAGGGGTTGAGAAAAGAGGAAGACAGAGAAAAAGTGCAGCGTCAACCCAAGCAGTGACATAAAGATTACAGAGGGGAACGGTGAAGGTAAAAGAAACACAGGGTAGGAACTCTATCCGGTGGTCCATAGAAGTCCTGAGAGGGGAAAAATAGCTGAAGTTACTCTATCTGACAGCCTGTTGATAGATTGGAGCCTGCAATGCCGGTCAGAGACTACGTGCTGGAGCCAGAGGCATTCAGGCAGACAGAGTCCAGCCTGACTCACCCACAGAGGAATGGTCTCTGTTTTGTTATTGATAAATCTCCGCCTGGGACTGTATATGCTCTGCTGCAATGTTTAGAAGACGGTTGTATATGAGACACTCAGTATTATGTCTTTCTGCTCATTCAGCCCGTGTTCACCAGAAGCAGCTCCTTCCCTTCTTCTCTTTGATTAATGAACCTCACAAGAGAAGCTTTTATCAGCTACACGAATGCATTCTCCAAACTTGCTGTTCCCTCCCTGTTGTCCTTTTTATTTCTAAAAGTTTAAACAGCTCTCATGGTGGCACTCCTCAATTCCCCAGGCTGTTTCTAATTTGTATTGTCAATATACAGCAACCACTTCTATCTTAGGTGCTTTTATTTGATCTTTTTCTCCTCAATAAATCTATCTTTCCTTTCTATTGCGGTTTGCAGGCAAGAATAGAATTGGTAAGAGTCTGTCCTCTTTCCGTCTGTGTCTCCATAGACCTCAGGCTTGACCTCCAGCAGCTGTGTCTGTGTGTTGTCTGTTTGTTTCTGTGGTAGTTTTGTGCTCAGCCTTGCTCTCACCATCCATCACTGTCCGCTGAGCTGTCAGTCACAGTGTCGAGAGAATCAACTTCACAAACAAAGGCAACGCCATTGTTTGAAAAGAGGTTTAGCTTTTGGAAATAGAAATCAGAGTTCATTTGTATGTCGCCACCGGAAACATTTGCTCCACACGTTTGTTCCAAGCGATATTTTAAATGTAGTCAATTAGATAAAAGGGTAAATGTTTTCGTACAGATCTTAACGCAGTAGTCATCTGAGTACATTAGCATTTAGACTTGCAATGACTCCACTGAGCTGAGTTATGACCTCTTGCTTTCCTTCCTCAGGTCCTCCTCCTATGAATGGTACAAATGAGCAGCTGTCCTCAGCCTCCATCTTTGAACATGTTGATCGGATGTCTCGTGCCACAGATGCAAGCAGGAGACTCCCGAACAAAATCCAGCTTATCGCCATGCAGCCCATGCCTGTCCCACCACTGCACAGCCCCCCCATCAATGGCAAACTGTCTGACACCAACCAAATCAACAAAGAGGTTGGCTCTTCTCACTCCCCTGCTTGGCAAAAACTGATCCACTGATTAGCAAATAGATTCATTCAAAAGTATAAAGCTGATTGATTCTTTAAAATATTAAAGACAATCTGCTAATGTGAAAGGACGATTTAAGAATGTTCTTGATGCTGGTGGGGCTTTATTCTAGGATTCAAGGATCATTTATTGTCATTATGCAACACAGGAATGCACAAGGAAATGCAGTTGCAGCCCATTTGCAACACGAGAAGAACATGCCAAACAAAACAAAAACAGTAACGCATTCTGCTCTAAAGAAACTTATTTCTAGAAAATTCATCAAACTAGTGCAACACAATTTGAACAATGCACAAGACTCATTGTGAATCATCCCCCAAAGGACTGGCAACACTGTCATCTGCTCCTGTTCAATGTTCTTCTTTAATACAAAGGCAAATTACAAATTACCAAATTGGCTCCTTGGGAGGGACAGAGGAATCAATGATTTGAATTACTTTTATCAGTTTAATACAGAAGACCTTATAGGAGCAGATGACAGCATTGCAAGTCCTTTAGAATATTTAATATACTGGTTAAAATATTATTCCTGATCTGATGCTGCTGTGGTTCTTGTGATTTGTCACTAAAGATGTGTACTGTATGTGCATGAAATAATGTCATCCTGCTTGTTGAAGTCTTCACTCATCTGCAGCTGGTCTAATCTGTGCATATTTGAAAGATGGTGTCTAATGAGGTAATTGTTTCAGATCCAGGTAGCATTGAGGCACAAGTCAGAGATCGAGCACCATCGTAACAAGATACGCCTGCGTGCCAAGAGGAAGGGCCACTACGACTTCCCTGCTATGGACGACGTGACGAGTGGCCTCGGAGATGCGAAGGACCAGGATCGCATCTATCAGAAAGCACAGATACAGATCGATAAGATCCTGGACCCGGATGCCCAGATGCCCCCCGTCTTCATGGATTCCAAGAAAAGGTTTGGGTCATTGCACTTGTTTGGTTTTGTGGTGGACAAGTTGATATGTGTATGTGGGTTTTGTAGGGCTGGCTACATCTGACATCTACTCTGGTTTTAAAGGAACAGTTCACCCCAAAATCAAAAACACATATTTGTCCTCTGACGTTTATTCTTCAATTGTTTTGGTGTGATTTGCCTAGCTTTGGAGATATTCGCTGTGGAGATGTCGACCATCTTTCAAATATTATGGGACTACATGGCACTTGGCTTGCGGTGCTCTAAGTGCCAAAAAAATACATTTGAAATTGTTTTATTTTGAAACTCAACAGCAATGTCTCTTTCCTGAAATCATTGACTCGTTACTCAAAATTATCCACAGACCTGCTTGTGAGCAGTTTCATGTAGGAACTATTTTATTTATTCAGAAATACACCCATAAACGACATCACTGTGCAGAAGGAAGCTTACCCATCCTCTCCTAGCACCACTGGTCTAGCTAACGTTACAGCTCAGCTGAAGAAGTCGCTATTAGTGTTTACATCTCCGGCTGCCATGAGCACGAGCCTCTCATCAATGAGTAGGTGCACACTTCTTACTGCGCGATGATATGGTTGGCGGGTGTAGTTCAGTAAAAAGAAAATAGTTACAAGTACTGTATGGTACTTGGCTTTGAGAACCACAAGCCAAGTACCATACAGTCAGAAGGCAGACGTCTCTACGGCCAATATCTCCCAAACTCACACCGAAACAATCTAGATTGATGCATAGCACTACAGGTGAGAGGAAAAACATTTGTTTTTGATTTTGGGGTGAAAATCAAAAATCAAAAACATGTCCATTTAAGTAAATTAAAAAGTACTGATGAATACATTAATGAACATTTCTTCACTTTCTCAGTGGTCGTGGGCGGCGCTCTCCCAAACAGAGAATGAAGGAGCAGCTGAATGGAGGCCTCATGGAGGCAGACAAAGACCACCTCATCACCGAAGACAGTGACGCTGTTTACCGAAAGTGTCCTGGAGTCAACAATGTGGCCTACGTGGTGAGTAGTACAGGAGAAATATGTACACTCTTACAAATACCATATATCCTCTAACTGTCTGTAAACGTGTCGTGTTTATTCCAGTCGGACCCTGACCAAGGCCCAGGATCCCCTCACAGGAGCCCCTCCCCCACCGATGACGTCTTCCTGGGTCCCGCTTCCTCTCCTCCAGGCCATGCCCCTCCCCCACCCCCCTACATGCCTCCACAGCCTTCCATTGAGGAGGCGCGGCAGCAGATGCACTCCCTGCTGGACGACGCCTTTGCCCTCGTGTCGCCCACCTCTCAGGGCAGCTCAGCAGGGATCACTCTCCCCGGGGTCAACACCAACCCGCCTGTCTCCAGCCCTCCAGGCCGTGGCCCCAGACCTTGGGGTCCCTCTTACCCATCTCTCGGTCCTTTCCCTGGTGTAAGTAGCCATCAACATCAAATCATGCTGCTTTCACATTGTGTTAGCAGCAAATGGTTCTCCTTTGCGTCTATGCTTTTGCCGGTATATGTTCCTGCAAAATGTATTCTGTCACTAATCTGGGCCCAGACTAAAGCGGGATCGGCTCCCTGTTACAGCAGAACAGCAAAACAGTGAAGAGACGCATGTAAAATCCTAAGTATTCACTATCTCCTCCCTTTCTCAAGCGTTTTCCAGCTCATTCGCAGCGTGAGCCCTATAGCTTCATGTTTAATCGTGTCCTCTTAGCAAACTAATCAGTTAAGTATTCCTCCATCTGTCGCCCCCAGTGAAGCTGCGACCTTACAACCCCCGTCAGCTATCTGCAACTCCTAAGACTCTACAGGAATGTTATCTGCATGTGCTTGATCTGCATTAGCGCCTGTTAGTGTAGTGTAAGCTTGTATTTGTTTTTGTACTTATACTATATATTTGACTTTAAAAAAAACGCCATCAGTATTTTACAGACAGTCCAAACTCTCATTGGAAAAATAGAAGTATCATGTTTCCCGGTTATGATATGATGTGTTATAGTAGTAACACTTAACACATTCCTATCGTGCCTATAGCTTCATTCTCACTATGGTAGCTGAACTTCTCCCTCGCGTTCTTAAAATGTCTACTTAAATGCATCTCACAGCTATCATCAGCCATTAATCACTACTCTTTCTCCGAGAGTCCAACACCAGCGTTCACCCAGGGGACAGATGCAGAGAGAAACTCAACAGTGAGCAGCGGAGCCATAAAAAGCTATTTGCTGGTTCTGCTTTTGCAGGTTCAGTGCTTTAATATGCTGCCAAAGGTCAGCTGTTAAAAAAAAAAAAAGAAGGCTACCCAACAAAACCATGCCTGGTAAAAGCAACAATGTGTTTGAAGGGAGTCCCACTGCCCAAATATATACTGCACACAGCAACAGACACAGCACTGCTTTGCATTTATAAGAAATATCAACACCCTCTGTGAGCTGTCTTTGCATTAATTGCAGTATTTGTATCATCTTTGTCTTGATACAAAGCTGTGACATATAAACATTTTAATATTTCATTAGTTGATTGTACCTGATTGTCTTCGTCGTGACCATTGTTGCTCACTTCCTCCTAAGCACTGTGTGTCTCTCCCTGTCTTCCTCAGAGGTTCACTGAGCTGAGCTTGTCCCCTCCTCCTGTCCAAGGCCTGACGCCCAGGTTAGTAGAGCGGTCGATGAAAATTGAGTATTCGTGTATGAATTAATAAATAATATGCCTCTTTGATGTTCACCTCTTCCACCACTTTACCAGTGGGAATGTTTTCCTTTAGGTGGACCTCACGAATAGCGAAGGAGGAGTTCTATTTATTTTATTGCATTAATGGATCAGGTCCAAACAGTCTCTGAACTGGCTCCCCAAAGACCAACGTATCATCAGCAGCTGTCAGCCACACGTGGTTGTTTAGCTGTGAAACAGTTAAACCTTATACACCCGTAGGTCCCCCATTTGGACGCAGAGTACATCAAAACTTAGAGAGTTTTGTGTTAAAAGTAACTGGCAGAGAACCCACGAAGAACGAATATAGTGATGTTATAGTTCTGCAGAAACCTCAGCGTCCTGGGAACAACATGAACTAGGTCACTTCTACATGAGACAAACACATCTCCCATCAGCCAAGCAAACAAATAACAAAATATCATAAATCATACTCGATATGACTGGGACAGACCGGAGAAAACAGCTGCTACACTCCGTTAGCAACGTGCTACCTACGAACATGCCGCATGAAAAAGCACGAGCGCCTGACGGAGATTACGGACATAGTTTCCATTTCTCTCCCCGGTAAACCATCGCAGAGATATTCAGCTTCGAACACAAAAAGTCACACAGCTTTCATCGAATATTGTACTTACTTTTGGTCGAATCGCAGCGAAAAAATGGAATATCTCCGTACTTCCAACGCATGTTTGTCCAGCTGCTGGTGCTCCGTGTGAATCCGTTCGATTCGTGTCTCTCCGACACTCCTCGGATTCTTGAGAGGGTTGGAAGCTCAGCAAATCAGATTTCAGAGCTGGACCTTTTTGAGCTTTATTGGCTAATAGTGCTGTCAATCATCTAGTTTTCAATTCCAGGCAATTCTATTGGCTCCTACGGTTCGAAGGATGTCTCAATGGTGAAAATCGGAGAAGGGGGGGCTGAGATACAGCCCTGAACAGAGAGTCTGAAGCAGGATTTGACCTTAAACTAAATAACTAAAAAGGGCATAGAAAGAGCTTAAAACACTCAAAAAAGGTCCAATCTTCGGTCTATTGATTCAATGAACATCATGAGTGATACATAGAAGTGATATAGAGTGTTTTTGAATTTAAAAAATACTTTTTTATTCAAATATTGGAATATTTGATCAGTTTTCTAATTTGAAATGCTCTATATTTCATAAATGTTTCACTGTATCTATGTATAGCTGTGTATATAGAGCCTATATCAGTTGTTCTAAGAGCCCAGCATATTAAAAGTCTTGGATACCCATACTTTCCAAAAAACAATACCCTAAAAGTGCTGTTTTTCAAGATCGAGCTTTTGAGTTTTCCAAGTTCTGCTGTGTTCCATCCTTATCTTATGTGAACCAGTAACATGTATTCTGATAGTTCCATGATTTTTCTCATCTCAAAAATATATTAAAAAAAATTATTATTTTTTTTATTTTTTTATTTTTTTTTATACAATTAATTAGGTATTTCTTATCTTTATTCGAGCTGAGGCCTGCAAATAGGCCTCGTTTTTATTAAAGAGTGTGTGAACAGCATGAGACCAATTTGATGGTTATCTTTCGTGCCACATACAGAAGACACTGTGGAAGCTATTGATATGACGGTGTAGAGACTGCGACTGAGAAGAATTCCAATAAATCTGTCACAATACATGTTTCATTAAATCAAAGTGCATGTGTTTGTGTTTCAGACAGGGCCTTGGCTCCAGCTATCTGCCACCAGGAGAAGCTGCAGGGCAGTGTGAGCAGCTCCAGCCGGACAGCCTGTACTCCAGCAGGGGCCTCTACGCCGATGAGCTGCCCTCGTCTGCCCGACCGCGACCAGTAGGGGGAACTACAGGTACAAGTGCAAAACACAGGCAGACACAAACATGACTCCTGTTACTGTTTGGAGTCACATGTAAACAAAGCCCACGGCATGCATTCGTCTGAATCTCATTTCCACGGCTTACATCTTCATTTCAATACGAGAAATATATTTTCATTTGGAAAGACAACATTTGTCAACACTTGAAGGTTGATAAGCATATTTTTTGTCTGTAGACAGAGTTTATTTAGGATGACTTCTGGATGTAGGCCACAGCGCTGTTCCTTGATACAGACAAACACCTCCACCCCATAAACCTGTCAGACTGAAAGAGCCCTGTCTCTCTCTTAAATTATTAAAGCAGCTAGCGTGATGCTGCTGCCATCATGTGACTTACGCTAATAGAAATGGAATCTGGCATTTACTATAACAGAGTGCAGCACAGCAGAGACAGAGTGCTCCTCACACTGCGGTGATTGCATCAAAGTATGTTAAAGGGGCTGCTGAGGATTGAGTGTCACTGTAGCTCTGGTGTGTGTGTGTGTGTGTGTGTGTGTGTGTGTGTGTGTGTGTGTGTGTGTGTGTGTGTGTGTGTGTGTGTGTGTGTGTGTGTGTGTGTGTGTGTAGGCGCCCAGCTCCATCATCTTACACAGGTGGGATTGTCCAGCCGGATGAATGGTTACCCGGCTGGGGTCAGGGCGGCTCCAGGGCAGAACGGAGGCATTGGCTGGAACCACTACTACGGGGAAAACTTCTCCAGGGCAGAGCCTGAAAAAGACGCAGTGAGTGAATCGCAGATGTAATTCTTTCAGATATTGTCTGTGCATCTAAAGCCTAATATACAGTAGCGTTTTCTTCTGTGCCATATAGCCATATGTTTGCTCACCAAATGTATATCAATCCATGGCGGGAAATAGTCCCCAACAAATGCACTATTTCATCCGGTTTGAGGAATGTTTGCTAAAAACAACAGTGCCACAAGTTTTAGTAAATTTCCAGGCTTTTTATGAAATGAAACTATGTATTTGTGACCTCGTCTTAAAAATAGACCTCTTCAGTAGGAATGAATGGGCTGGAGGCTGGCTAGACAAGAGAAAGCTGAAAATATTAAGAGAGAGTTTTTGTCTTCTCTTTAATTCTCTCTCCTGTGTATGTTTATGGTTATGCTTATATTGTATGTGTCGCCCCTTCTCTCACAATCTCTAGTTCTGTCACTTGAAATGTTTCCTCTGTTTCCTTCTCAACTGTTTTTCCTCCGCTTCCTCCCTATCCTTCTCTTCGCCCTTCCTCTCCGCCTTCAGTTCCTGGACTGTCCTGACTACACGTCCTCCTCTGTCTTCCAGACGCCCAGAAGTGGCATCAGGGAGCCTTCCGCGCCCCCCGTCCACCTCGACAGCCCGGGGGTGGGATATCTGTCAGCCCCGCCTCCCCTGGATACATCTCCTCCCACCCACTCCTCTGCCTCCCTGATCAAGGCCATCAGGGAGGAGCTGCTGCGACTCTCCCAGAAGCAGGCGGCTGTGCCCAGCTACCACAGCTGAAGGCCCGGCCTCCAGTCTGCAGCTTTCACCAGTCACGCCACTGACCCCCTGACCCCCCGCCCGCCTGCTTCGTTTAATCTGAAACTACTTCCCGTGGAAGTCCCCGAGGGTGTACAGCAGAGAGATAGTCCTGCTGGACTGAAGTGAAGAGGTGGTTAATGGAGATTCCTAACTGAAGGACAGGATGGTTGATACAGAATCCGATCAACTGCAGTATGTCAAATCAGAGACAGTGTTGTGAAGTGAAGAACAACATGGACAGTAAATGCTGGACCCATGAGATGACGTGACGCGTGTCTGTCCTGGTCCCCTCTGTGGATCAGGGAATGATCATGCCACGTCCAGGACCTATTTGAGATGTTGCTGCATTTATTCAGACTCAGTATTCTGTGTTACTGTTTCATTCTCATGCTGCCTTCACTAAACAGTAATACCCCCTAAGACACATCTCATTTAAGGATTTTTAAACTTTTTTTTACATTACTTAAACTACCATACAGGTACTCTGTTGTGTTTTCCGATGCAGGCCCTTAACCTCTTCATCACCATCAGGTGCTACTTCATGTTTCCTGCCATGACGAGCCGTGCTATGCCTTGTCACTGTGATGACGTCGACCCGACCCGATCCGTTGTACAAGCCTCCAGTAAGGTTCAGACAGTAGGCAGCCATAGAGACTAGTGACACTCATTAACACTACCCAGTCGTTCCGGACTCACTGCAGCAGCACACTTAGTCTGATGTTGATATTCTGTGATCTCTTGACTTGCAGTACTTGCTTGGGGTTTTTTTTGTGGACAACTTGCATTCATGTCCCGTGTTTTTATTTGTGTTTAGTAGCTAACAGACGGCTAGACCAACATGAGAAAAATGGCCTTGAAATCACGTTCATTTTCAAACAGGACTTGTGAGGCAGGTGTTTGAGATGCAGCCACAGATGTGTTGCAAATAATAAGTGAAGATTTCCAGTGTGTACTTGACAATAAGGGTGTATTGTGTTCGGTTGTAGTTTGATGCACTGTATGCAGACTACTTGGTACAGCTCAGGTCGTTCAAAAGAGATTCATTGCGGACAAATCAGTGATCATTTGATTATGTGGAAGAACTGTTAATGAGGGGAAAGTCACAAAGACCAGTATTCTTTTTTATAACATTAACCTGTATTTACTATGTACTGAACCACCATCTCTGTTTAATGCAGTATTCAACCTTTTCTCTGCCTTTTCGTTTGCACAGGAAGGAAAAGTGTACTGTATTTGTTGTCATTCATGGTTTACTTCAACCAGTCATGTTTGCGTTTTTTATTTTTTAAATGTCTTTGGATTGTCCTTGCCTCATGTCATTGTGTTCCTCTTACATTTATCTTAGTCATCGTACTGTTTTTTTTGTTTTTTTTCTACATGCCCCTCCCCCGACATATTGTGATGTTTTGGGGCCTCAAGTGATATTTTATTTAAACAAAATAAAGGTGAAAACGATGAATTGTAAAGCAGGGCTTGAGAATATGTTTCAGTAGATTATAAAACATTTTGTCAGCGAGTTGAAACATTCCACAGATGTTACCCGAGCGAAGGTTATGAAGCAGCCTAAAATACAACAGCATTCAATTCTATAAAAGACGTAAATATTACATTCAGGCTGAGGACCTGCTGCCGCTTACGAGAGCACCAGGATGAAACTTCATTCAGGAAAGAAACAACAACAAATATTGTCATTGTACGGAGTCTCCTTTGAGATGCAGGGAGATGGTTTAGTGTCTGGTTTCCCGTCTCACCTCATGTGATCATGTTTTGTGTTACCAATCTCACACTGTATGCCTCCATCTGCTGGTTTTGTACTGTAACAACAGCCCATCCACCTGTGTTCATCTTTCATTCATTATGATACTATTTTAGTTTTTTTTGGTGTTGTTGTTTTTTTCATCTCTTTCTACATCTTGTATTTTGTAAAAATGATCTGTTGGCTGGCCCAACCTCATGTTTGATTGACGTTGCATGTTTAATTATTGTATTTCTTTTGTTCGTTTTTTGAGCATGCTGTTCCAAAAATTCTTGAAATACAAAAGAAACTTTCACTCGATTGTTGTCCTCAAGTTTTAAATTCATAACCACAAGTGGATTTGATGTGTCGGCACAAATTGAGTTCTCACACATTATCATTACGTGAGTAGACTTGATAGGGGCACCAGTGTATTCTCATTCTATTCCACCCTGAAGGTGAGATACATGTAGATTTGGAGTTGAATAGCTGAAACACATCATGCACGCTTCATCATATCTCACGTCATTCATTCTATACCAAAGCGCCCTCGCAGGTGTTGTACTTCCCTCAAACATCCAGAGGGTGTCAGTAGGTTACAAGAAAAACCAAATCCACTCGTTTCACAACAGAGACTGCTCCCCTGGCTGCTGATGATGTAACCACTTCCTGAAGGTGTTTCTGTGAGTCTGAAAAGAGCTTATTGTATCTACTCTTCATTATTATTGTGGCATTTGTGGAGGATTAATGGTTGATGATTCTGATATCCAATATAATATATTTGGTCTTTATATTACAGTACAAGCAATAGCTGGCAATAATCTATTCATATCGATGGATATAAATGGAGAGCAGCATGTGTACAGTGGTAAAGCGTGCACTATCACTGGAAACAATGCAGTGTTTTCCCTTCTGTTGAGGGTTTGTACTGTTGCTTC
Organism: Cebidichthys violaceus; assembly: GCF_023349555.1. Classification (NCBI taxonomy): domain Eukaryota; kingdom Metazoa; phylum Chordata; class Actinopteri; order Perciformes; family Stichaeidae; genus Cebidichthys; species Cebidichthys violaceus. The sequence continues at coordinate 16,533,236 of NW_027176483.1, forward strand.
CACTTGTGCCAAAGGAGTACCTTCCTGGGCATATATTGAGTTGTGTCTCATCTCATCAGATGCGTCTCCCCTCTAATCCTATCAGGAGCCAAAGCCACCGAGTGAAGCAGCTAAACGGTCGGCAAAGCTCCCAAACTCCCTCTGCAGGGCTTGGACCGCACACAACTCAGCAAGTAATGGACGGTGCACACACTCGAATAGTCACTGCATTGATCTTTTCATGGGTCCGATTGTGTTTGTGTGTATATATATATATATATATATATATATATATATATATATATATATATATATATATGCAATAATTGATGACTACTCAGGCGATCACTTGCTGCTGCAGCTGTGTCTCCTTGGCTCTGATCTCCTGACAGTCCCAAGCTGTGTACCTCTGGTCTCTACCATGACTCTGTGTCCACAGGACAGCACTGCAGCTAGAGAGGCTATTCAACGTAGCTTCCACATGTTAAAAAGCCTGTAGCATGTCAGTGTATATTCAAAGTGATCATCTTTGATGTCAGTATTTATTATCCATATAAATGCTACTATTGTACTTTTTGTGTATGCATTATTGATTTGTCATTTGTTCCAAAACTTGTGTCAGATTTGACATGCCTGTATGTTTCTGTCCCTGTGGATGTATTCTTGTTGCTCTATTCATGCTGCTAGCTCAGTGTCTTTTTCTACTCTGTCTTGTCTCCTGCAGGGCTTAAGAGTGTCCCGTCCCGTTCTGTCTGGCTGCCTCTGGCCCTCCTTGTGGGGTCTAATACCCCCTTCCACACACACACACACACACACACACACACAGTAATCCTGTCTGTGTGTTGTCCCGTCCCAGCTCTGCTAGCTGAGTCCAGCCCGACCCAGCGTAGCACAACAAGAGCACACCCAGGAGTTAATCTGGATCATGACGGTAATTACTGACCGGGTGTCCGGCCTGTAGGAGGGTGCAGGGGAGCGAGCACTTGTCCACTAAGGGAGGAGTCTAATAGCCAATTCTTTCCACTGACCTTGGAGAAAACTATGAGGGAGGGAGGGAGGGAAGGAGGAGAGAAACAGAGAGAGAGAGAGAGAGAGGCAGAGCAGACCCAGCCATTAGCATACTGACAGAGTTCCAGCACTGCAGATCTCTCTCTCTCGCTCTCTCTCTCTGTTTTTTTTTTTTAGTCTGCCGGTGAGAGACAGGACGACGAGGAGAGCAGGGAGGAGGAAACAAATCCTTTGACACATGAGAAAAGAGGATAGCTGCCTTTTTCACTGATCCCAGCACAGATTCAGAAGCACTTGTGAGTAGACTGCTATCAGCTTGCCATTCACTGTCTGTGTTACATCTCAGGAATAGGAATTTCCTTATGCAATAGGAAGAGTTTCTCAACCGGAGCTGACAGGGATGTTTTCCCACAGTGTCTGTGATTGTAACCAAAGTGTTTGTTTTCTCCAGTAGGGCGACTGAGCTCAATGCAGTCTAGTTGCAGACATTTGTTTTGCTGTATGTACAGTATCTGTGTGTGTGTGTGTGTGTGTGTGTGTGTGTGTGTGTGTGTGTGTGTGTGTGTGTGTGTGTGTGTGTGTGTGTGTGTACACATGGCCACCATAGCACATGTTCCTCCAGCTGCCTGTCAGAAACAGACATTCCTGCGGTTTGATGAGGATGAATGAGCAAGTATTTTAGCGGCATGCGCCGATGGCGTCCTTTATGGCCATAACCCTCGTTGCAGTGGGAGGATGTGGTCACAGCCCTCCTTGTTTACCAGTGTGGCTTTTTTTTAATTATTATTATGCAACCCTCTGCATGCTGCGTCGTTACACAGCCTCGGAGCTGCTGCTTATGAATCAATGGCATCAGGAGGGGTCTGGCTAACAGAGACACTGCAGCAAGCCAGGCATCTCCTGCAGCATCCAGCTATGTGCCAACTGGCACCGCTGTCACCGAGCGATGTCACTGTTCTCACTTTCAGAGTCTCACTGTGTGTGTGTGTGTGTGTGTGTGTGTGTGTGTGTGTGTGTGTGTGTGTGTGTGTGTGTGTGTGTGTGTGTGTGTGTGTGTGTGTGTGAATCTTAACAGGGGGAGTGGTGCGGTCGCAGTTTACCCAAAACTCAACACATCCATCAACCAATATCTGATCAATCTTTTTCTCCTCTTTTTATGATCACAAGTCCACAAGTCCAGTGGTGATGATGTCACTGCAGCTCCTCTTACTGTCTAAACGCAGACCCCCGACTCTCTCCCTTCTCTCCCATCATCATCTCCCCTGCTCCCTCTCCCCAAGCCCTCCCAGTTAAGGTTATCTTAGCGCTGTAATTGGGTCATTTTCTCATTTCTCTGTGTGATATTGCCGTCAGGGGGGGCGACAAAAGGTTGTGAGGTAAGGGTTACGTTTTGAAGCGTGTGTGTGTGTGTGTGTGTGTGTGTGTGTGTGTGTGTGTGTGTGTGTGTGCCATGAGCAAACACGTCTGACGTAACGGAGAGGAGGCGTGGACCCCCAGCGTCGTCTGTTTTCACAACAGATGACCAAGCAGCTGTGGGAGGCAGGAGGGAAGGATGAGGGTGAACAAAGAATATGATAGTGTTTTGGGGTTTTTTGCCCAGTGGCTAGTGCTGCCCTGCTTGCTGCTGCATGACACAGAACCGTATTTTCTCTGCGGTTAGAACCAGAAGCAGCTGCTCGTGTTGCACCGTCACACTGCGGCGTGTCAGGTCAGGTGACTCTCGCTTACACAAACTCTTTTCTTTTTTCGCCATGTGGGACGATCCCTGTCCTCAAGGTTGTGATGCAGGTTATCTCCTGTCTCCCTGCGCACCAGGCTCCGGCGTATCAGAGTACACAGTGTGATATTGTGCCGCACTGTGCTGAGTAGGAGGCAGCGCTCATGTGATGTCCAAAGGGGAGGTGAATAGCTGTCATTCATAAGAGAGCGCCCGTTTGCTCGGCAGCTGCCCTCCGCTCTGCCTTCAGACACTGATCCTGCCAGTCAGCTGCTGCCCCCCCCCCCCATACATTAAACATGTTGATTGCACTGTGATAAGTGGTGTGGTGGAGTGCTCTTACAGTAGCTTATTGAGCTTGTTTCATGTTTTTTAGCCTCCATTTCTTCAGCAAACACAGAAAAGATTTTGTTTTCTCATGTCATCATATATGGGGTAAGATATTATACTGTACTGCTATACTCTGGATACCAGCACATGTTATTGAAATTCAATGCAGCCAGTAGAATCATTCTACTTTAATTTCGTCCTATTAAAACAACAAATATGGCAATGAGGTGTACAAAACGCACACTTTTATACAAAAGTGGCGCACTACGTGGAGTTCAGTGGCAGAGGTATTTTGTTCAACTTTATAAGGCTGCCCGGTGTGCTACAGCTGATCATCTGACTGCGTTAATCCCTGCTGGCAGACACTGGATCTCTCTGCTCGGCTGTCCTGCGGTCCACAGCCTCTGGATGTTTTCAGAGCCGTCAGCAGCAGAATGCAGCTCTGGACTCAGGATAAGTCAGCGCTATGCTAGTGCGAGTGTGTATGGGAGTGAAACCATTTCACCAAGTGCATTTCACCTGTTTCCTGCACCTGAACTGTATTTTTATATACTTGTAGAGCTTCAGTATTGCTGTTTTGTTTTTTGTATTTTTTTTGTATGTCCACACGATAATCAGCAGATAATCCTGTTAAACTATTATCTCTTTAATAGCTTTGTTTCGGACAGCAGATGGACACTGCAGGGGTGTATTTAGTGTGGTCTGACTGTTCCGTTGTATATCAGTGTGTCCACTATGAAACATAGTTAGAAACATTCTTCGCATCTCCCTCCATCTTCTTTTGCATTTCATCCAACAACTCGCTATACCCATCATGAGCAACTGCACCCGTCACACCTTGTTTATTCTCATGTGAAGCGGATTATCTTGGGTCAGTGCTTGGTTAATGACAACTTCATCCACTTTTAACAGCTTCTTACTGGCCTTCATGTTCCTCCTGAGCTGAGAGTTTAGACAACCTAATCAGCGGACATCAGCGAAATGCAGTGTGCTGTGGTCACAGTTAAGGATGCAGAGATGTCACTTTGTCAGTCCCGACACCGATACCTGGGCTTTGTGTATCGGCCAGTACCGAGTACCAGTCCGATGCCAGTATTTCATTAATAAGCTGTATGCCTCACTGTGTGGAAGTGACTAGGATCATTCCTTTATGTGTAAGTCAAGCTTGACTTAAACATTCCTAACTTTGTAAGACAAAATGTAACAAATAAAGACATGGAAATAAATGTACTGAATCGTTATTTAACATTAAAATAATAAATCGTACACCAGCAACTTTGTAAAGAATCTTCAAAATTCTAGGAATTACAATTCAAGTGTGAACCATTTTAATGTAGCAACAGCTTGGTCAGAGCAGAAAACAGGAATTGAATTTCAGTCTATGATGTATATAGAATTGAACTGACTTGATTGGCCTGATCCAGCTATTTGAGTCAGTATAGGCCCGACATCGGTGTCGGTGTATCCCTACATACCATGAAGGACCACTAACTAGAATAGAAAAGAAAACAAATGGTTGAAATCTTTGGAGCGAGCTTTGTTTTCAGTGCCCATGTCCTCTGACTGCAGCCCCAATATGTCCTCAGCTCATTTGTCTTTTCTGTCTGGTTTGATTGTCTCCTGCTTTTCTTTGTGAAAACATCATTTTTTGGGTTTGATTTTGGATATGAGGCAATTTTTAAACTAAACAAATTACAGTGGAAACAGGTCCTTTACTGTAGAGTTACTTTCTGGTATTTTGCAGTCAAAACAGTTTTGTGGTCAAGACGACCTCAAACAAGTTAAAGAATTTAGCAACCAGAAAACTTTATTGGTATCCCTCCAAACGGAGCTCTCCTCAGGCGACAGGTTGTATATATTTACCAAAATGAATATGAAATCATAGATTGAAATGATTTCCAACAAATTAAAACGGAAAATACAGAGCTTATCTTAACGCACCGATTTGATTTGATTTCCTTGCTACAAGTGACATGTCCATGAGCTCATCACTATGGGGACAGTCAGCCATTGTTGTTTTCATCCCCTCCCCCACTAAGTCAGCCATGGCTCTTGCCAGATGTCGGATGACTCTACAGGCCTTGAGTTAGGTGCTCCTCTTTCATCCTTAAGCGTGGCTGAATGTTGTTAGTCTTTGAGGAATTGACATTTGTTAAGGACACGAGGAAAGAGAACAAGACCTTTACACAACCGAGTTACTTAGTCTAATGAAGGGGAAATAAAGAACAACTATAACTACCGGTAACACTTTGAGAATGATCTTTTATTTTTAAGAAACCCACAATTTTCATCATTCTCCAAAAAATAACAGCTTGCTATTAAGCTAAATTGGTGCCTAATTATGAGCTGTATGCTCATTGAATTACACAGGAAACATATGGACACCATATGTGATTACGCTGCCGACTTCTGTATCAGATTTCTGTTGAAACGCACACGCAACAGCCACAGAAACACTGCTGATAATGTCAAACACTTCTGATTTAGAACGACACACGCAAGCAAAAAACACGAACCACAATTGTGACTGCACAATTCCTCATGTGTAAATGATTGTGCATGTCAGTAAACGAGTCAACAACGACAAACAAAACAAAGAGTTTTTTCTCTCAGAGGCCTTGGTGTTTCTAATAGACAAAGACACATCTGTTGAAGTTTAGATTGCAGTCTGTTGAAAAGACGCATTTCGAATAGATGTCCAACTTGTCAGATGAGTTGTCTGCTGCCCGCATGTCCTTTGTTTACACATTATCACACTAACCTGTTTCAGATGTGGGTGACTTATGGCAAGAAAGAGGTCAGAGGGCAATATGCCTTGAAGAGTGTGGTTTGGGCACATTTCTCTGCATATTCATTAAATAATGAAAACATTGACAAAGTTATGGATCATTTCATCTGACCTCCATTCTAACTCTGTAACATAAACTAGTTTAGGCCGTGTGGAATGAGAACAAGCAGCCAGTAGTTAGAGATAGCCTACATCTGAGAACTTTCTCAGTCGTCCAAAAGTCCTCTGCTCAGCGGTAGCCTAAATCCTCCACACCTTTGGCAGGACTCTCCAGGAATGACAAGCCGAGGTGCCACCTGGGGTTGATTCTTTACCAAAATCAGCCACACTTCCAAATCTGGCAGATATGGGACCAGAGCCACGTTGTTTGAAAGTCTGTATCACCATTGAATTTCCCCCCCTATCCTTAGCAAGGGCCCAACCTTAACCCCAACCCCAACCCGTTGACCTCACCCTCACCCCAATCAATTGTGGATGTGACCCTTAACCACAACCTAACCTCGCCACAAAGGGCAGCAATTCATGAAAGCAGAAAGACTCCGGCACAAAACCGGCTAAAGTTTGGTGCTAAAACACAGCGTGTTACACCAACATTCAAATCAGCTACCAGGGTTACACTGATTTTGGTATAAAAGGTTCTGTATTGAATTTCTGTAGCTTTTCTTGTTTATTTCAGAAGCACATTTGGTTGGATTTAAATCATTGTGAGCAGATTACTGAGTAGTTACTCAGTAATCATAGCCAAATTAAACAGCTAGAATGAATTAGTAATATTGCATGTTAAAATACTCATTAAAGTTGAACTACTACTCAATATTCTTATGTCAACAGTGGATCAGTGACTATCTGTAACATGAGAGACGTCGCTCACAGCAGCAAACCCACAGAGAATTATTAACCTACTCAGCGGTTTCCTGCAGCTCTATGGAGCAACATTCAGATCGTTAATTTACAGCAAACAACTGCCACTGTAAAGATATAGTGGAGCGATGTCTACCTGAGCAGTGAATGAAGTCATTCTCCCTTTGTGTGTGTGTGTGTGTGTGTGTGTGTGTGTGTGTGTGTGTGTGTGTGTGTGTGTGTGTGTGTGTGTGTGTGTGTTGTTAACCGAGCTTCTCTTTGCTTTGTTGACATAGTCGGCCCGTCCTTGCTTTTGGTGCATGTTAGTGGTTAACTCACGGCTACAACTCTGCACTGTTCTCTTACAGCTGATAATGCAGTGCCGACTGACAGCGTCAGTCTCATAGATCCCCCTCAGGTAAACACTGTTAGCTCTGTCAGCACGTTTGCCATAGTTTGTCCTGTGAGCAGCTAAAGAGCCAGACATTTTTCTCAGGAGAGGGAGGAGACCAAAATCAGAGCTAAAAGGAGAATTAATTTGAATGGTAGTTGCTTCATGTCTGCTGAATGTGTAAATAGGAACCAAGCACGCCATACTGACTTTATAAGACGATGATATGTCAGTGTTAATAGCTTGCTCCACTGCCCCCAAGTGGCCAAAAAAATACCAAAACATAACGCAGCTTTAATTACTTTAAGCTATTTGTTTCCTAGATATGTATGACGGAGTGTTTGTATTGATGTGTGTGTGTCGCATCATTATGAACATGTACTTGTACAGGTGAAGTGGTGTAGGTGTGTGATTGTGCTTGTGTGTGAAGCAGGTCAGCAGGGAGTGATGGTCAAGATGGGTAGAGAGGCAGAAAACAGGATATGGCAGCGCTGCAACTTTGAGAAGAGCGAGAAGGAGCGGGTTACACGCCTCAACACATACGCAGACCAGGGGGTGTGGGTCAGACACGGGGTCAGAAGTTCATAAATAGATGCAACACACATTTGGACATAAGATTCATGTCCACACAACAGAGAGGGGAGCGAATCCCAACTGGACTTAAGTCTTCACTGCAGCTGTCTCCCTGGTTCTTCTTCCCAATCCCACCAGGATCAACTTTCAGACAGGCGGCGTGTCAGTCACACAACAAGCAGTCACCAAACTCTCAGTAGTAACACTATCGTAATAATGATATTGATACATAGCAATAATACTCTGAATTGATACATGTATTGAACGTTAGAGATGAATGCCCCTGAAGTTGACTTCAATTGCAATATGTGAGGTTGTATTGTTGATGAGGGAATTTTTAGAATATGTAATATTTGTATCAAATTTGTATTGATCACTTGTCCTTACATGCAAAGGTACGTGTTTAAGTGACTTTTGAAAAGCAACCAAAGAATGTCAAAATTAAATCATTTTATTCTTTTAATTTATTGCCTTGGAATAGTAATCTATATACTGACTCTTTATCCAAATAAATGAATTCTTATATTCACCATGACGCTGACTTTTGTGTCCTTCTCTGGCTGAGAAGTTCACTTCTCTCATCTTGGACTTGGCTTCTTCATCACAACAGTACTAAACAAACCCTGTCTGTTACCTGGTAACCCTCCACAATGACACAACTCACCGGTGGACGCATGCATATATACGCTTGGCAGGGGACAGTGCTGTTGTGATAAATGACTGTAGTGATGAGAGACTCCCAATTGAAAACTGGATTAAAGAAAGCCTGTCTGACAGAGTGGGGATTCCAGCTGGGCACTCATGCAGGTTCAACAACAGGAGGGACAGTCAGGCGGAGGGCTGAGCGTGAGCAGCAGGGGATTGTACAGAGAATAATGTTCATCCCATTTTCATAATCCACATCTCTGTACTTGTTCTTCCATGAATTTGGTTGAGCTCCGGCCAACCTGCCACATGGATTGTGGGAATCTTCTTTTCCCCGAGATGTATTCTGTGTGAAGTCCTGCTGAGTGTGGTTGGATGCTCTGGGTGTGGTTGGGCTCCGTTTTATTCTTGGCTTCAGTGGATTTTTCCTCTGCAAGGGGACAATGGGTTCATCTGAGGCTTTAACACTTAGCTGCCTGCGCCTCTACAACCGTGTATCTGCTTGTCCCATATTCGCCTTCAAGGTTCTGACAGGGTGTCACGCTACTTCACTGAAACCTGTCTGTCTTTAGGCTACTCTCTTGTCTCTCTAAAGGGTTAGAGAAGAAGAGCAGACCGTTTCACACATTATAGTGAGGCCCATGCAGCCACAGCTCTTGTAAAAACATTCACAGGGAGACGAGCTGCTGACGGGGGCCACTGTCCGAGAGCGCATGGTTACCACTGTAAACTCTCACCGCAGTAAGGCTGACTACGGGATTTAGAGTTACCCAACTTTCTGCTCCACACCCTGACTGGATGACAAAATGATGGCATGCCTGCTCCAGAAGAGAAGAGTGTTGTTCTTTTGGGTGACATCCAGCTTGTATACGGGACTTAAGCACCGATATTATGTTCTCAATCGAGCTGCATGTCAGTTCAGTCTCTGTTTGACAGGTGAAGCATAAGAACGTCAACTAAAAGGAAAACTGTTACCGTTATGTACCGTGGGTTTCCCCACAGACTGACGTGCGTTTCCTTTACTCTCCTGTCGTGTCTCTTGATAAGCTCTGTGGTTTATTGGGGTGAGTGAGATAAAGACGTGAGGTCACAGATCAGAGCTGCAAACCAAATGTGATTTGCACACACACACACACACACACACACACACACACACACACACACACACACACACACACACACACACACATATCTTCAGAGGATGTGTGCTAAAATGATATTGTAGTAAATTGAAATGATAAAGAGACGGCATTACATGAGTTTGCCGTGATTAAGTTGTTCATTTGTATCTGATTGCAAAATATTGATAGTTTGTATAGTTCTGAACTGTCCTCTTGAAGATGATGAATATGATCGTCAAGAGTTTTCAAAGGTAAAAGACAAATTTAATTCTTACATGGATGTTTATTATCCCTAGGTGGATTTAATGGGACTGCTCTCACTTGAAACAGCTTTGTTTTATAGCCTCACTGAACCATGTTCTGTATTAAGGTATCCAGGCACACTGCAACTACCCAGATGTGGCAGAGGCCCCTCAGATCAAAGTATTATTTCATACCTTCGTGCCCCATGAGGAGCCAAGTCTGTAGAGTCTCATCAGGCCAAGAAGAAAAGCATACATGACATACACAATACAAGGCCTCTTCAGTGAGGTCATGCCTCAACTCTGGGATCATCAGAATAGCTGGACTCTGACGTGATTCTCTCTCTTCTCTTTGACTGTAATAGGAAGGCTACATTCCCTGCCGATCTGCTTTTCATTTCATGAACATAAATACATATACATATATAGATACAAAGCTATTTATGCTGTAATCCTGCCACAAGGTTTACATCTGAAACGTAGATGTGTGAAAAGCATTTATCTTCATTTAGAGCATGTTTTTCTTCTGGAGAAAGAAATGCTACCATTTAGGCCTTTCGAAGGTCTCAGGCTCTAAAATAGAATTTTCATAAATATTGTTCTCCATGACCAAATTTACATTGAGAGCCTCCTTCTGTGCTGACTGAATGAACTTGTGTCTAGCGTCACCATGAGGTTGACGTACGAGCTTTGTGAGTGAAATGTCTCGATCAGTGTGAAATTTGGCGCTGACATTCATCTTCCCCTCAGGGTGAAGTGTACTAACCTTGGATGATCCAATAGCTTTTCATGAAGTGCCATCATCCAGTCAAAATTTGTATTTGTTTTATGACCAAAACATCTGCAAAACCTATGACATTCCCATCAACCTCAAGTGTACTTTGTTTTTAGTGTTAATTAGCGCCATCATGTCAACACGCTAAACTAGGATGCTTAACCTCAGCATGTTAGCACTGCCATTGTGAGCGCTTTAGATTGGGCATTTAGCTCAAAGCACAGCTGATCCTACCGCATCACAGAGTCGCTGGATGGCTGTCGACACCCCCTGGAGGTCACCATCGCCGTGACTTTCTGAAGGAGTCTTCTTTGGTCTATTCAACCCTATAAAATGTCAACCACCCTTACTTCCAGTGGCTAGTTGAATGTTTTCTCTCATTTAGCCTCAGATAATCCCATCAGATCTCAGTAGCAGTATCAGTTGTAGGTCTTGAGAGGAAGGACTTAATGTCAGATTCTTTTAATAAGTGTCAGGAGAGCCTAGAGACCAAGGCTTTGTTCGTTTGATCCCAACTATGCTTGTGATAGAAGCTACAAAGCACACAAAACACAAGTGTTGGCAGTGGGATGAACGAATGGCTGTGAACGTCTTGTCAAGGAGCGACAAAGCCGAGCAAACAGCTGAACAAAAGCAGTTTTGTTCTTTCATAAGATAAGGAATTCAATTACTTGTTCTTCCTTTGATGAGATTTTGGTTTAAAACTCAATGTCATGTTTATTCAACACATGGTTTATGTAGATAATGCTTCTCCTCAGATTTCCTGATTGCCGTGTTTGCTTTGCCTTACTGCGGGCGGTAAAGGGCCGACAGTACTGTATAGCAGACGCATATAGTGTGTGTAAGGTTTCTGCATGTGTGGCTGTTTCTCAGAGTGCATGGAGTTAGCAGAATGCACAATAAATACAATGCTGCGTGTTTGTGTGTCTGTTTCGGTTGAGAGGTGTGGACAGGCCGCACAGAGATGAGCTCCCCGTTCTCCCAGTCTTTGTGTCCCAGTCCCACTCATTACAAGCGCTCTTTGTGCCAGCCCAGAGGTCACATGTCACAATATTTGAACAGCTGATAGTGTTTGCTCTTTTCCGGTCGACACAGATGGCAGAGATTTGGTTTGATAAGATGGAGTGTGAGAATTCGTAAAGGGCTGAGCAGTGAGAACAAGAGAACTAGATAATATGCTTTGGGACCGATGACTTGTCTTCACTTCCTTTACCGTGTCACTGTTTTAAAAATCAGCGTGATGTCAATATATATATATATATATATATATATTCATATAGATTTCAATATATTACGCCACATTACAGCACCACTACCACACACAGTACCAGTGTACAAGATCAAAATGCGGACCATCAAAAAGAGTGGCTGAGAATCTGCCCCAGGGTGAACAACTCATGTCTAAATGGAGCAAGATCAATTTGTCGCTATAAGACACCAGTAATGCTTCGTGTTAGAAAGCCTGTTAGGAGAGTCATTGACAGCTCCATTCAGGCTGTCACTTCTCACTCCACTGCTCCACTAACAGAGACCTGTCAATACTAGAGCTGGGAACATGACATCTGCACCTCGCCTGCATGACCATTGGGTGCAATGATGCAATGATGGAAGAAGTACTCAGATCCTTTACTTAAGTAAAAGTACAAAGACCACACTGTGAAAATACTCCACTACTAGATTATTAAAGGTTGGGCATATTTTAACTCCTTTTTATACTGTTGGGTAGTTTAATCTACAGCAATGCATTATATTATATAACATCATCATATGTTTGTAGTGTCGCTGTCCTGAACCACGTACCGTGTCTCTCACTTTTCATGAGTTTTTTAGCTCTGTGACAATACATTTTCCAGATGATCCAAGACATATTCTATAATTATTCCATAATTCAAAATGTTCACTGAACAGGAAGGGCATGAAAAATTGTAATCTGAAAAGTATTTAAAGCTGTCAGACAAATGTAGTGGAGTAAAAAGTACAATATTTACCTCTGCGATGTAATGCAGTAGAAGTTTAAAGTTGCATAAAATGCAGGTACAAGTACACAAGTAACTCCAATTTGTACTTAAGTACAATACTCGAGTAAATGTACTAAAACACATTCCACCACTTGTTGGGTATATGGTGCATCAGTAAAAACACTGAAATGTGCAATGTTAATACAAGCAGTGCTATGAGTATACGCGTAGAGAGCGTCCGTGTGGTGGTAGTCACAGGATATTCAGTGTAAGGGCTACAATTTATCCATGTGTGCTTTAACTTTTAAATAACTTCAACCCTGCAGCCGCCTCCGTCTTGCAGACATGTCCTGTTGTGTTATTAAGTCCCTGAAACTGACTCGGAGCCTGAGGGCTGACAGCGGGAGGCTGCTCTGGAGACATGCAGCACACAGGGATCTGAGAAAGAAAGTCATCATAACAGCAACTAATACTGGCACAATCGCTGTGTAGTTTGAGCCTCTGAACATCGTACAGCTGATGGGCGGGCCTTTAATGTAGGTCGCAGCTATTGAAGACTGAAAAAGACCTGTTGATACGAGCTAAAGAAGGTAAAATACTGTGTCTGTCTCTTTAAAGCTAAAAGACAAGAGCTGCTATTGTTGTAACAGTTGGACTCCTGCAACAACAGCGATCATTGATAATTGGGGACACCAAATATGTTAATGTGTCTCTGTGTGTGTGTGTCCTTGTGTGTTTGTTTACAGTGTCACCGTAAAGACAGATTTGGTTTCTGTCCTTTGTGAACAGACTCATTGTGAAAGATGCAGAACGTGACCAATCATGGCCACTTTGTATCAAGTTCAAGAATGGACTGAAACCATGACCTCAGCCTGTCGATGACTTACTGAGTCAACGTATGACCGTATGAGTTGCAATTAAAATGCAAAGTGGCAGCTGAAAAGCCCAAAATGCTATGTCGGATAAACAGCACAGATCTTTTTTCACATCATGAGTCACGGCCATGTTACGGGTCAAGAAGATTTCAACTATGATGCAAAATGAGCAAACAGCACTTCAGCCCGGCTTATGTTGTTTTATGTGAAAAGCTCAAGTTTTTGATTACAGATGGACACAATCCCTCCTGCAGACCTCTCTGTGAGCTGCATATGTGGAGTGATTCTTACTGAGCCTTGAGGTCATTGTGTAAACCGCAGCTGAGCTCTGCATTGTCTCTGGCTGCAAAAGAAAGCTTTGCTCGGGACTGTGTTTACTGACTACTGATGGTCTGCTCAGGCTGGTAAGTACACAGCAGCTTCATATAGTCGCTGCGAGGGGAGGGATGGAGTGCATGGAAAATGGGGCAAAAGAGAGAGAGAGTAAGACAGAGAGGGCACCTTGGCAGTGCAGAGCAGTCTACAATTCAAATTCTGCTCTTGTCACAAGCACGCTCTGTTTGGAATCAGTATTTGCTTTGATAAGGAGACTGCTTAACTCCGCCCTCTTTGCCGTGCTTGGCAGGTAAAACTGACGGCACTTAACTTTGTAATGTGCAGAATTCACATTCAAAGATGCTGTATTTATATTAATGCATATTAGCCATTGTTGCAAAAGTACATGACTCATTATAAAGTGAATGAATAGGAATAATTATTTTAAAATAAAGTTTTTTCTCCGTAATCTGCAGATAGTTGTTTTTATATTTTCAATCAATATGACACAAACATGCCCCTCAGCTGTAATGAAGAGCATCTCACTCATGAATATGACATGATACAGATTTCCCTCAAGGGAAGCATGAGAGTTTGAGTTGAATCAGCCGAGTGTTACTATTACATAACTGGACCCGTGACGTCTAAAACAAGCCCGTTATCATAACCAATGAAGTTTTGTCATGAGGTTAATATGCAACATATGCTTCATGTCGGCCAGCTCTCTGTTGCTCTGTTGTTGGAAGTCAACTGAACCACCAAGTAAACAGTCATGTCTGGGTACACTATAACCTTGCGGTACGATGTAGTTCACCTTATTAAACATCTAATTCCTTGGATTTAGATGCAATTACCTGTTTCCATGCTCTGTTGTGTCTGGCATGTTTTTACTCTGCCAGCGTATTGACTTCAGGAAGGCAGGCTTGATGACTGATCCTATTAAATTAAGATTAGGTTACATTAAGATTACGGCCTGTAGAAGGGGACAACAGTATGAGTAAAACAGGAATGCAGCATACTTTACCAGCCATTAGAGTGAATGGAACAGTATGAGTTTAATCTTTAATGAGGGCCTAAATGAGCAGAGCTAACACCTTCACTGTAACTGCTTTTTCCTGTGCATGTGTGAGAAGACATTATGGGGTTTTAGGCCCCGCAGAACCAGAAAATGTGTGTATAGCCTGTATTTTCATGGGTGTTTATATATAAACACAGAAATGAGCTGAACGTTCTAGATGGTTTTCCAAACAGACAGAAGAAGTTTTGTTGCTGAGTCGTTCTCCCACCTAAAATGTGATATGTTTGGCAATATCGTAGTTAACGGGGCTCTGAATTCTCGTATTGGCCAGGGCAGGAAGAAAAGCTGGTTGCCATGGTAACTGATCATGTTTAAAGCCTTGTTTGTGCCAGCCCAAGGGTAAGTGCAGTGATCTGAAGCCAGCTGGCCGTCAGTGGTTAGCTGAGGTGAGTCCTTGGAACGCCGTTGTGAAAAGTGGCTTTAAATGCTCAAAAAGACAAAGTGGCAGCCGACAGTCACGCATTGTTTCACTGAATCTGAAAATGGAGCGCTGTTTCACATCTCATACACTGAGCGGTTTTGAACTGCTGTTCAGCTGCTGTTGTGCTGAAATCCTGCACGAACTCAGACCACTCAAGGCTGTCCGGCTCTTATTGTGTCCACTGTGAGACAGAGATTTAAGTTAATTACTGTCCGTACATCCTGTTTGTCTTCCAGATGAACCATGGAGAGATCCATTCTCCTGCTCATTACATTATAGAGGCTGTGATAGCAGAGTGCAGAAATACTTTCAGGAAAGTCTTTTAGCAAAAAGGAATCCTGTATAATCACCAAACTGAATAGTGAATGAGTTGGTTCAGCTAAAAATACACATCTCTTTACTTGCCCCTAGTGGTATCTTGCCATGCAAGATTTTTGTGTCCGTCTTAATATACAGTATATGTCTCTGATATTTCTGCTGCCAATGGAGGTGAACAGAATTTCATTAGTGGTGCAATATGAGTGGAACCAGCTTTTATTAAGCTGTCTGGATAATCAAGAGACACAGATTCTTGACGGATAGGTTGCTGTTTATTTCTAAGCCACACTAGCACCTTGGTTCTAAGGGTGGATTGGTTGATGTACAGTGTTACACAAGTACACAGTACACAACTAATACTGTAGTTGTGGAGAGTCTGAAATATCTCAACTTCAGTATTAGATGCGTTGCCATGGAAATATTTACAGGCATTTGCCTCTTCCTTGCAATAACTTTGGTGATCCCTTAAAGGGGACATGTTATGCTTATTTTCAGGTTCTTACTTCTACGTAGGGTTTCTACTAGAACATGTACATGCTTTAATGTTCAACAACTTTGTTTTTCTCATACTGTCTGAGTATACCTGTATGAAATGCTCTGTATAAAATGCTTTAACGTATTTCAATTGTGAAAGCACAAAAACATTTGCAATCCTCTGGCAGGTAAAATACAAAAACTAACTGCATGGATATTTACCAAGTGAGATTTGTTTTGTAATTTGGGTGAACTGGTCCTTTAAAATATAAACATTTTTTCTCCGTTGTGTCTAAGAATAAGCAACTAGCTTCTTAAATGGTGTAGTGTTTTATTTACCTTCACTGCTCAGCATGGGAACCACTCAGAGCCAATCCAATTCAGACTTCTACCTTTAACCCTTAAACACCCGGAGTCATTACGGTCACAGCCATACTTAGGCCAGTAGCGCCTGTGTTGCTGAGGGTCACGACGGGGTCGGGGACAAAGGGTCACAGCCTTTGACTTTTAACTTCTAGTAGGGTTGAACTTAAAGCCTTCCAGTCCAGCAGTGCAGGGACACAGTAAACAGCTAGCAGTGTGAGAAATGTGTCCAATGTGGCGCACCCTGACTACTGCTGTTCCAGTCCTCACAGAACCTTGGTTTGAGGTCTCCTAAACACATACAGTTGGATTTAGACTGGCTCGGACTGACCACAGACACAGCCAGACCTCCTGAAATCTGACCTCGTCTGTCTTTCTTCTCTCTCTGTCCCGCCTTGTGTTTTCACTCAGTAGCTTTTGTCCACTGGCTTTGGTTTCTCTGTCGGACCCCCTACCGGCACACCCACAACACCTCTCTTTCTCCTCACTTCTCCCTCTTCCCATCATGCTCAGGGGCAGCCTACTGGTGCTGATTTGCGTTGTGTTTGCACAAGGTTAAGAAATTAAATGTTCAAGTTACAGCACAAGCCGGATGCATGTTACCTAAAATACTGATGTGATTCTGGTAAGACCTTCTTTTAAATACCACTTGTTTTGGCTGAGATTCTTCTGCCTCAGTGATTTGTCTTTGCTGTGTGCTTACTGCGAATTCAGATAATATATTCATACATTTGTGAGCATTTATTTCTATTCAGTTAGTGCTACAGTTTGTGTATTTCTGTTTCATACATTAATGACTAAGCAGCAGGAAAACCCCTTTTCTCCGGAATTAATTATTACTATTATTAACAACTATTGGATGACTTATTTTCTACAGATATTTAGTCATCAGAAAATTAGAACTTTGATGATCCCCTGACTGTTTCTGGGGATCACCAAAAGGCTAAAGTTTGCTTTTATCCTTCAGCCTCAGTTGTACTTTGTGTTTAGTGCTAATTAGCAAATGTTAGCATGCTAACACTCTATACTATAGAGTCTATAGGATGGTGGAGAAGCATGTACCTGCTAAACATCAGCATGTTAGCATTGTCATTGTGAGCATGTTGCTGACATCAGCTGTCAGAGGGCAAGCAATTTGTCTTCACTAGTTTCCAGTGTGGTTACATGTGACATGAAGCTGATAAATTGCTGACTCATAAAAAGTCTTTACTCAAATATGATCTCAATGTCAGATTTCTGTTTGTATGTGCTTTGGAGAAAAGGAAAGACCCCAAACAGACCAATTTATTAGAAACATTAATCATCACAAGTGGAAAGCGTCAGATGCCTAAAGGAGTACCATGGCTCTGCAGTGGGACCTCTGCTCTGTCTCTCTCTCTCCTCCTCCTCCTCTGCAGCCCAGTGCCCACTGACCCGTAACCGGTTCCTGATGGCAGGCCGTGAACATGATGATACCGTCTATTAGCATCACTGCGCTCATCATTTCCCTTCACCATTTATAGTGCGAGGGCAGCGAGAGTATAAGTCTTGATGGGGTAATAACTGACTAACTCGGGTTCGTTCACTGCGGCCTATGTGCCCTCATGTTGGGTCAGTCCTGTCGGGGGAACTGTTCTGTTGCACCAAGACCGACTGTAGTATTTATGCATGTGAATGCTTCACTGACCTTTAATACTTGTAATTTTACATATTTATGTTATTATGTTTATATACTAAGTCTAGTATTATTACATTTTATGTATATATTTTTAATTAGAGTGAATATCAAATGTATGTGTGCTGTGCCTGCTGGGTGCAGAGGAACAGATGCTTTGGAGACAGCGGTGCATGTTTTATTAATGAAGCTCTCTGGCCAGTTACAGCATTAGAAGAAAAATGTCTGCACAAAGCATAGCTCTGGTTTCCTCTACGAAGGCTGAGCTGCATTTCTGACTGATTCAGACGGCCTCTGTACGACAGTAGATAAGAGACGAGAATAATCAAGAGCAACAGTGGATATTCAAGACGTCAAACAGTTACTTGTTTTAGATCCACAGTGGAAATATGTATTAGATCCTATTTGATGTTTTTTTGCATGGCAAAGAAGAAGAAGAATGTCGGTGTTGTTTTCATTGGAATCCCACATAATATTTTAGTTTTATTTATTCAAAAATGTTTTTAAAAACACGCCAGAGGAAGGTGTGTATTTCTTAATTGCTGTGTATAATTGGTGTGTATAATTGATGTGTATAATTGGTGTGTATAATTGGTGTGTATAATTGCTGTGTACTGAATATAATGACACACCCAAAGCTATGAGGTGTCTGGATTGTTGTCCAAAGTGAGAAAAGTGTCAAAATGTTCATCAGGAAATGAAGGTTACACACAAAAATATAGCCTCTCTACATTTTACTGTGACACAAAATGGGCAGAAAAAAAACAAACACTCAGTCACCACCACCAACTTTGAGAACTGCGTCGGGATTAGTGAGATATATTTTTGTGTTGCTCATTACCTTGCAAAGGCACCACATGACATCAGCTTTGAATAATCCAACATCGGATTCTTCCAGAACACGACCATTTCTCATCTCTGGCAGAGCTGGACCAATCCCAGACTGTTACACAACAGTCTGGACAACAAGCCTGCCCCATGATTACTCATGTCATCGCTGGGAATGAGCGTGAAATTAAAAGAGACCTACTTTCCCTCAAATGGGATGTAAAACGCCCAAGCTCTCTTTCTGAAGATGAAGATTTCACTGCTTCGATGAACATGGAAAGTTTCACTCAACAGCTTTCATTGCTGCAGTTCTTCTGCCAAGTTTGTCCTCAGCTTTCACGTCTGTAAAACGCTTGTAAAATGTATGACAGCAGGGCGCTTATCATTATGCAATTATGGAACTTCGGCTGCTCAGCACATGCCCGCATGGTGCTGTGTTGTTTTTTGTATCTTTATCACTGTCGAAGCTACGCGTAAAGTGGGTATTATTTACGTAATCTCTTAATTCAGGAAATACATTCCGGTCATTACTTGTTATCAGAGGGAACAGAAACAGCAGTCTGCTCTGGATTGTGTGTGTTTGTCTTTGCATGCAGTATGAATGTCACTGTGGGAATAGGAGCAGTGATGCATCGCTCTGGTTTCTGCAGCGCTATAAATAGCTCCCTGCGGCCCCTGTAGGAGAGGTTGAAGTGTCGTAGGCCTGCAGGTCAAGCGGCCGCATATCGGGGGCTCTTGTATGTCTTGTAACACTTGTGTGTTATTTCTGCATTCTGGCCCCTGGCAGTTTGGAGTCCTGGTGCACATCGCAGTGGAGAGCGAACAGTACCGGGACAGCTGAGCAAGAGCCTAGCCAGACATCTCAGACCGGCCCCGCCCATGAGTCAGTGAGTCAAGCAGGATCACCCTCAACCATCTAATAGCTCCACTTCAGCTCAACCCCACCTTAAAGAGACGCCCATTGTGTCTGTGTGTGCTTGCAGGCGGCCTTGAGTGAGGATCCCTGTGACATCACCCGCACCCCCCCTCTCCTCCTCTCTCCATCCCTCCCTCCTTCCCTTAATGCGTCAGACCAATCAGTGCGCAGGGAGATACGGTCACGTGAGAGTCCCCCCCATTAGTCTGTGTTACCATGACAACGAGCACTGGTCCAGGCAGCATCTTGCTGTGGTGAGAAGAAAGGGGGGAGAAGGCGGGAGGAGAGACAGAAACAGACGAGGACAGGGAGGGAGGAAGATAGAAAGAGAGCAAATCCCAGCCGGAGGAATACCTTGTGTCTGTCTTCCCTCTGTACAGTGAGTACTTTGCCTCCATTGTCCTCTTTCATCCTCTTCATCGTAGGTGAATGAGTGGAGATTTGATGCAGCCCATCGTCAGCTGTATTTGATAATGCGATATGGCAGGTGCCTTTGAAGTTTTCGGGGATGACATCATGTGCAATTCCTTTGTTATGTTGATGTGTGGAATGTGTGCAGCCTGCCTCACCTTAGGCAGACAACCCTTTGTCTGCATGCTTCAGTCAGCGTCCACTGATCCTCAGTGAATGGCTGATGACGATACCCTCTGTTAAGGAACAGAGGCGTGGTGGGGACCGGTGCTCAGCGCAATTGGAAGCGGTTTCATAATGTGGCGAAACTCCCTCTGATGTATTGTGAGCCGACAGAGAGCCATCCTGCTCCTGACTCCTGATCCCACTCAGTTTTTTCCCAGTCTGTTTTTTTGTCTTTAGCGCTACTCTTCCAAGTCTGTCTTCCTCTCTCTCTCTCTCTCTCTCTCTCTCTCTCTCTCTCTCTCTCTCTCTCTCTCTCTCTCTCTCTCTCTCTCTCTCTCTTTCTCTCATTTTCACACAAGCAGACCCGGTTGACATCCCGCGTCCGCTGAGGTTTGTTTAATTAGCAAATCCGTGGAAATCCAACTAGGACAGCTTGTTCTGATTGGAGACTTCATATGTGGAACGTCCTTGCGGTGGTGGAGACAGCAGGCTTTCCTGGCTGCAAGTCCTCTCACAGTCAAAATGCTGCTGCTTTGAATTAGCATAGGTTTGAACTTCATAATAGTATCGCAATAACATGTGAGAGATGTGATGCTATGTTAATGTTTTCAATTACATGAGATAGAGCTACATTGTTAGTAGGCACATAACCTTAACCGCAGTTACTTTTCTTCATCTTTCAACTCTGTGACTGACTGACTAATTCTTTTAATGATAACTTTAAGAAATCCTTGTTTTGAGTTGCAGGAAATTATAGAGCGAGTATACACTTACACAGGTATGCAGCAGTACAGAGCACAGAACACCATTTGCTACAAGAGGAAGTGAGAAGTTGAATGTTTTTTTAACCATCCGAAAAGAAAGCATTACATAACCCTCGTAATAAGCAAGTCTGGAGCTACTGGAGCTAATGATCATTTTATTTTTCGACAAAAGGCAGACATTGCCTTTGTGATCTAACCATAATAATCTAGTATCTAGCATTATATTGTGCCTAATTCAATACATATCACAATCTCTTCTCTTATCTATACTTCTGTTAAATATCCCTGTACTTTTTCCTCCAAATATGTAGGCAGGACAGATGTTTTGCGCAGAAGACTTTTTTAATGTCTTACCACGTGATACGGTCTGTTGACTGATCAGAAATAATATAGCACTGATCCTTCCACGTGGCTGACTTCAACTTGAAGTTTACACCTCTACATCTTTGTGAGAGATAACAACATGGCACACGTCACTGTGTGCCCTCAATAACCAGCCACACAGCCTATCTGTCCAGAGACACACCAGGTGAGAGGAAGGCGTCCGTCCATGCTTGAGAGGGAGAGACCGACTCTGTAATGTGTAGAGAGCTGATAGTAGTAGAAAGGTTCCTCCTTTCTCAGAACACAGATAAAAGCCTGTTTCTGATCAAAGTGGATGAACCTTGTCTAAAGTAGTCATATATTGAGATTCCTCTGTTTTTGCCTGGGATCCAGATGTTGGCAGTGATACATTTAAAGCATGCAGTGACTTTGATAGTTGAGTGGGTTCTACAAAGGGCCTGCATGTCATTGGCCTTTCCATTGAATCAGCCAAGACACTTAGGACAATCATGACAACTTTTAATAGGTTCTTTGCCTTTGCTGTCCGGATTGCTATGTCGTTGATTTGTAGGCTACAATATGTTTTCTGTAATATGAATATAAGTCTTGGATTGTGTCTTGATTGAGACAGAACAAAGCAGTGCATCAGTGATGCATATTTATGTCCGTGGGAAGTAACCAGAGACGCACTATGCTGTTTTCCATGTGATGTCTTGCCATTTCAAAAGCGATTGTTTGAAACTTATTGTGTTGTAATCTTAAGTGTTTTTTTTTTTTTCCACTAAGGCAACCTTCAGCCGCTCAGAAACCACAGCACAGTCCACATGTCTATGCTTTGTTAGAAAACAAACAAATGGGCTTTGGAATTCAGTTGGAATTATATTTTTCAAGATTCAATACAGTGGAAAAGACACTCGCAGACAGACGCAACAAACCCATTGAACCTGAGGAATTAGATTCATGACTCATGCGACCAATGAAATGACTTATCCTTCCCTCAATGCTGCCTAGAAAGATGGCCATTTTTATTTCAATCCCAACAAGACTAAACATACGTGGCATGCGTTTCAGTAAACACACAAATGTCATATCAATTGATGTTATTGAAATCTAATTGACGGTTATCACTGAATGTTCTGCACAATTACCATTACTATTAATAATTCATCATTAAAGCTCTCTTCAGGAACCGCTGTTGACACTAACCTGTCTAAACGTGTCATGTCAAGTCGAGTCAGTATTTATTTAGGGTGCACAATCACACATATCAAGGAGTACCTTACAGTAAACGAGAATTGTAATAAAATCTCTGCAATTCGGCTATCATGTAAAATGCCGCCCGCCTTTCTCTTGTTGTGTAAACCAATTTTGATATTTGTGACACCACGTGAAGGCAGCCGTGCTGCTGCGTCACGTTGGAAGAGACCAATCGGATTAAATTGAGTTAAAACACGCAGGCTCAATCCAAGGAGTAGTGGGGGGTTTATACCTCGAAATTTCAAATAAACCCGGACGCTTTCTAACATAACACAGAGTCTTCTCAGTACAACATAAGCGGGTCTATAAGTCCTATCGCTTTAGCATGATTTACAATTAATTAAATAAGATTGTGACGCTTCAGTAACGTGTTGTTATTTATAGACTTGCTCGCTCCCCCCCTCCTTGTCGTGGTTATGGTTTCGACCGATCCTTCTCTGTCAGTTTCAAGTCGCGCCTTCTCCTTTGCTGTGTGGCTCCTTGCTCTGGCCTCAGCGAGCTTTACCTTCTTAAGTAACACACCGCCACTGTAGGATTTTTACGGGAATATCTGGATCCACACTCGGGCATGGATTGATTCCCGCCACGTACGAGCGAATCACAAACACACCGGGTTCAGAGGTAAGAAGGGATGGTCTGACTAACGCGGTGCGTTTGGTAACGTTACCCAGGGATCCGCGGGACTGCACCTCGGCGTGTTTGGGAATGTCACGGTCCGGTGGTTTTAATAGAGCAACTGACGATTCAACTACGCGGTCATGCAATTAATCAGACCATTTTATTTTGAATCTGCATTGTTCGTGCACGTAGTTGAAATGGTGCATCAGAGGACATCTGCCAACTGTTGTTTGAATTCAGTTGAGCGACCCGTCTGTTACATTATGGGAAGGGAGACAGCCTGTGGAATGTGTTGAATGGTGCCAATATTTATCCGTCAGAAATATCCTCATCTTGGACACAATCATGTGGTTCAGAAAGCCTCTTGGTCCTGGAAGCTTGTCTTTATCTCGTTGATCGTCATATCAGATGGGTGTTAATGAATGAAAGATCATGTTTCTAATTCAAGTGACTCTTCAAAGGGTACAAAGAGATCACGGTTATGAAATAGCACAGTCATAACTAAGCAGAAAACAAATATGTTAATTCTCTCAGGGGAGAGCACCTGTTATGGTTTTGCTTACTCTTTCTATGGAACATTTCTGCAGCCACATACATTACTTTTAACATCATATAAGTCATCATCATAAGTCGGTCCAAGGTTGTGTTTAAAAACATAAAAAAACCCCAAAAGTGCAATGTAGCAAAGTGTCCAGTTGAAGGCAAACCGTATCAGTGATTTTACCTTCTTCTCGCTCAGAAGATTAGAAACTGGATAGTTTTTTGTTTTTTTTGAATGCAGCAGCTTGTTTTCATCCTCTCATCTGTCTCACACTGAGTCATGCATCATGTCTAAGGCAAGGAGCTGTGATGATGTCACAGCTCTAAGAGAGTGAGGGATGTTGTTGTGATGCACCTGATTTGTGCCCAGAGGTCTTTGGTGTCTTACTGTAGAAGTTTGGCATCGCGTTGTGAGAAGCCACTCTACACTATCTCACTGATGCGTGCTCGTGTTCGATGCGTCTGTTTTTGGCCTTGTTGTACAGATATCATCCCAGCTGACCTCAGAATGGACCACACGTCGACGCTCAGCCGCCAGAGACGAGTCTGTGGCTCAGTGGAGGGGTGAGGTCCTGACCTGACAGGACAGAGGCTCTTATCTTGTCTCGGTCGAGTGATGGAGCAGTTGTTCTATTGATCAGCGACATTGACCTATCCACCTCCTCTGTTGGTCCGCAGCAGCTTCAAATGCAAGACTCCGGGCATCGTCTCTTGGGTCACAGGGTGTCCCAGCTCCTGCAGACGTTAATTGGGATGTGCTACCTCTGTTAAGCCGCGTGTGTTTCCAGAAGTCACTGTTTACCTCTTAAAGAGATCAGGATGTGGAGCACAGGAGGAGGAGGATGTTTGCTCGGAGGATGACTCGGCACGAGGAAGAACTGGAGAAGGCTGTCTGCGGCCCACTCGTCAACTTAGGTGTGAGGACGGTTTTGTGTCGATCAGATCTGCAGTTCTGTGGACTTGAATCCTTTATGATTCCTACTTTTGTGAAATATTTGAAAATGACATTACTTATGTACATAATGTAGCATAGGGGGTGATATGACAATACTGTACATCCTGAGATGATAGAGGTTTGTCTACCATCAGAGATTGGTCCACACTGTTTGTAATGAAGCCATTGTGAGCAATGTTGCAAATCAATAAGGACTTCTTTATGACGATATTGGTTTTACAGGATTTTTTTTTATGTCAATGTGACAAAGTATCTTTCTTTTTTTAATTCATTGATGTTGTGATGATAAACTAGATTTGCTATTTATCCTATTTGTTTTGTCCGCGGTGTCTAAACCAGACATAGATGCAGTTCTTCGTGCTGTAATTTAATCCCCTTCATCTTTTTGGAGACAGAACACCATTAAAAAGCAGTTTCCTTGTAACAAAGTGTAAAATAAATGAGGCTAAGTTTGACTTTAGATTTCTGCATCTGTGGAGAAGGTGGTGTGGAAACGTAGAGGTGAAAGTGAAGCTGAGTCACTCTGACCCCTCGCTGACTGTCTCTCGGAGGGAGAGAGTGAGTTCCTGTCTAGCTCTGACCCCCCGGACCCCACAAAGTACCACAGGTTCGGAAACACACTCCAACATGAAAAGACAGTAGGAAGGAAGTCCTCTTAAAGCAGCTCCTGCTGCGTCATGAGCCGCTGGATGTTCCCCAACTGTCAGGTCTAGAGGTCCGTCGCCGTGGTTGACTCATCAGAACCTGCTGATGTCAAGCCAGCGTGCACATTGTAGTCTGCAGCCAGTAGGCCCTTAAAAGGAATCTGTAACTAGATGCTAATGGTGCGTTGTTAACCGTTTCAGGGTTGTGTCCCGCAGCAAGCTGTAAGGAAATCAGCCTGATGAATGACAATGTCCACGTTCCCTCCTTCAAATGGCGTCCTCTGCCGAATGAGGTCATGTGACGATTAGCGTGTTGCTGAGTGTTGAGTCAGACAGACGTTGTAAAACCATTAAGATTCCATGGAGGTTAGTAGGTTACTGTTTTCCCATTTTCTAAACACAGATGATTAATATAATGGTTTCTGTCACCATTCCCCTTCCTTCCTACGGACCATTTTTATAGCTTGGCTTTATGCGGATCAGATTTGAAAGGACTAACGGCAAAGCCGCTGGTTGTGTGTGTGTGTGTGTGTGTGTGTGTGTGTGTGTGTGTGTGTGTGTGTGTGTGTGTGTGTGTGTGTGTGTGTGTGTGTGTGTGTGTGTGTGTGTGTGTGTGTGTGTGTGTGTGTGTGTGTGTGTGTGTGTGTGTGACTTACAAATATGGCCCTACTCCGTTTGCTTTGGTGATTTCTCACAGCTCCGGATTAAAGACTTACTTTCTTCTTGTTGCTTGCAGGTCAGACGTAGGCCAGTGTAGCGGACGCATGCCTGGGACCAGCGGGGCTGTGTCCATGTAGCCAGTCTGCTGACCTTATAGCAGAGCAGCTGGGTCTAACTTGACTCGCATGCAGTTATTGTTTTAAAGTTTAGCAACGTCTAACGGTTGTTCCGGTGTGGCTGTCAGTCGTAGAAAAACCCAGCTTCAGGTGACTCATGGATCCTGTACGTGATATCTGTCATGTCTCTCATCGTTCCAATTTAGAGCTCCAGCGAACAAACACTGATCCAGATTACTGCAGGTTAATGGTCGTATTAAATGGAACTTGACTCATGCTTTCCAGCGGCGGTGACATACTTCTGTAAGCAGGGCGCTGCCTTCTGACAGGTGCTGCTTGAAGAGAAGAAATATCACTCAGCCCTTCAGTTTCTCTCAGCTCTACAGATGTTTTCACTTATTTATTTATTTTTTTGACATATGTTGCTTGAACACAAAGCTTCCACTCCATACATCAGCTTAAAGGTAATATCTAAACGTATTCAAACAGTGGGGGCCACTGACAAAGACCTTTGTAACTCAAATACAACCTTTGGTCACGTGACTTTGTCATATTTGTATTAGCTATGTTTGTGTGTGCTGACTGCTGACAATCATGCCTGGTGTGGGCTGAATAGCTTTTTTTTTTTCCTCCGGCACTCTGTACTTAAGCTTGATGTCATCGTTCTATTCTTCTCAGACGTTTTGTTTAATATGAAACTGAATATTTCACCGGTGGAGTCGGTGTCAGTCTGGCTCTGCTGGTATTTTAGAAGTCAGTGGGCACCATTCACCACCACCTCTGTTGAAGTCTGAACTCGTGATAAGTAGTAGGGCCGTCCTCGACCAAATTCATTCTTAGGCGACTAACACTCATACAATTGTGTCGGCTGATCGATTTGCAGATCGGAGTTTCTCGTTGAAGAATTGTACAAAATCATTGTTACCAAGCATCAGGCTGGTGTAGCCTGATAGAATTACTGTAACTCGTCCGATCTTCTGACACAACGTTGTATTCTAAAACCTACATAACAGCTTGTCCCTTTCTTTCAGCTATCGGGCTTCAGGAAGCATGGAACAGCTGCTCAGCCTATAGCCGTGAACCCTCCTCTCATGTCAGGCCCTTTCACTCCAGCAAACCGTTCATCCCTCTTGAGACCACATTGTATTTCACATTCACTCTCTCTGTGTGTGTGTGTGTGTGTGTGTGTGTGTGTGTGTGTGTGTGTGTGTGTGTGTGTGTGTGTGTGTGTGTGTCCCGGGGCCTTGTTATCTGCCTATCTGGACAAGAGATGAATTCTTCTCTGGCAGGCCTGATGGAGAAACAAGCCCTCTAAATGTTCCTTCCCAGAACAAAGTAAACAAACCCACACGGGCCTCGTCTCTCTTCGGCGTTTCTTTCGTCACAGTGGGGCTGGATATCTGGATATCTGCCTGAGGGTTTTGCCGGCGTCGACCGAAGCTACTCTTTTACCACTCGGTGACTGAAGCAACCTGTGAATCTGATTCTTATCACTGTAATATTAGTGTGGGTGGTAACTGGAGGGCCTGTGTCCCCCCCCCCCCCCCCCCCCCCCATACCTGCTTAATTATACAGAAAGATGCTTAGCTTACACCTGCTCCGTGCAGCAGCTGTCTGACAGCCAGAGTTTGGTTAATGCAGTATTTAAAGGAACAGTTCAATATATTTGGGAAACATGCTTATACCCAAAGCCTAGGTATCGGTATCAGGACTGATACGTTGTATTGTATCGTGTTGGTTTAACCTGTACATAGCCAGAAATGGTTTCTTGACTAACTACATTTCGTCTGTCCGGTGCGTTCCTAGTATTTCTGTGCCGTGTCTCAGATGGAGAGGTTGCCAGATATGTTCTGTGAACACAGGCGTTAGCTTTGGCCTCTTTACAGGCACAACTTTGTGCCAAACCCAGTGGCTGAATGTTTGTCTTTCCCCTAAAATCACATATAGTCATTTTTTGCATTTGTGTTAAACTATTCCTCTAAAACAGCATCGCTTAAACTCTGTGGCTCTGCCTCTATGGTGTATCTGCTCCACCTCGCCACTAGTTAATCCCCCCCCAGTCTGTTTATTTACTGAAACATGATTTATAGCCAAGCACTCGTCATCTAGATGTTTAAATGTAATCTGTGCTGCACCTGATTTGCTTCTTGTAATATGTGAGTCGGGGGATTAACGTGTAAAGGATTGTAAAGGGTTTTCACTCTCTCTCTTCTGTGAAGCTATCGGCTCCGTGTGGGTGTTCAGTTACCTTCCTACTGGATCGGCCTGCGGGTCAGGAAGGCCGGCTTTCCTCTGAGTTCTGGGTGTGCTGAACTCTTTAGTGGCACTGGCACAATTGTGCGATTCTAGTGCATCCGTGTACAATCTACACCTTATTTTGCTCCTTGACTTTGGGATTTACAGGTTTTCTTGGTGAGAAATACACTTTATGGATATACTATATGCTCTTTATATAATTGCTTAGCCATGCAACTAAACAGTGAAGCGAAGAGTCGAATGCATCAGTAATGTAACAGTGAGGTGAGTGTGCACTCACTCGCTAAACCTCATACCAGCGAGGATGGCTGATATTTGTATACCTTGCCCTCCTCAGTTTACAGTCGGCCTATTCGGTATCCTGCTCTTCGCTCTAGTAGGTGACTGAGTGAGAACAGAACCTGGTTCTTAACTGCAACTGGAGCCCTCCGGGTTGCCTGCTCCCTGCTGCTCCCTGCTGCTGCTGACATCGCGGCGGTTTTGGCGAGTCATTGTCAATGCGGAGAGAGCGCTGCCGGTCGCTCATTCTGCCAATCCCCCCCATCCCTCCACATCCCTGCAGCTTGTTTACCATCTGAACTGCTCCCAGCCGCCGCACCCACGCGCTGAGATAATATATAAGTGTGGATGTGACAGGATTATGGCTGGTTTGCTGCCTGTGTGTCACTGTCGCATGTCCCCTCAAGGCTTTGCACGGCAGCCGGCGGTTTCTCTGGTCTCGCCGGGTGATATTGATCATGAAGTTATTTCAAAATGAGGTGCTTGATTTCGGGGAATCTGGAAAGAATGAGTCTCAGAAGGTTGAACAATGAAGGTTCAGGTCCCTGTGGTAGAGGGTTCCTGGGACAGAGCTGTCGGCTGTGTTTCTGTCAGAGGTGAGGAAGTGTCTTGATGCGTCGCGACGCAGACGTGGGCGATTCTGCATCCATGCGGAGGCGGAACATAATTGGGAGTCTCATTTGAGTTGTTTTGCTCTGGTTTACTGTCGCACTAGTTTCTCTCCTCTCTGTTGGTGTTTCTCAGAGGGAGGAGCTTAAACACACACTCACTCTGTGTGCTCTGAGACGGTATTCGAACACTCGGCAGTCCTCTAACTTCTTGCCTGCGTCGCTGCCGCTATTGGCTGCTCTGCTTCAACAATGTATGGCTGAAAAAATGTCCAAGAAGTGCAGAAATTCAAACGTGAATCTAGTAAGAATGCGAGATCTACCAGTAAAGAAACGTCCGCTTGCTGCTAGGCAAATCCTTAAAGCTAAGCTTTAAGGATTTATATTTTGTTGATGTAATGTTTATGTACTGAGGTGGATCACACTATACAGATTTTCTTTTTACATGATAAACTGTTGTAGTCTGATTTTTGAAGGCACTTTTTATCTGACTATTTGCATTAAATCTTGAAAAAGTAGTCGTGTACAGTATTATAGGAAATTGAGGATGCGATCCATCGTGAAACATCGAGAATTGCTGCGTATTTGAATCGTTGAATCGTCACCATCTCTAGTTGTTATAATGTTTTTCTTCAGTAAAATATGTTGTTTCTTACACCGCTTATTTGGATTAACGTTTAACATCCGAAGATTGCAGCTTTTTCTGCTCTTTCTATGTTGTCTGCATGTCTTCAACAGGTCACAATTAAATCCCACACCTGTAAATACATTTCTGAAATAGAGAAAGAGACATACGCTCACCTACCTCTGTCGCTTCTCTTAACAATTTCTCTCCTTGTGACAAATGTCAGAGGACAAATCTCCCCTAAAAAAAACGAACTATTCATAATATCATCATTCACCCTCTCAGTTCAGTCGACCCTGGCAATTAAACGCACAATGTCAGTAGAGGGGATATCAGTTTATTTCTCAATCTTTCTTCGCTAGCGTCCAGCCTGCCTCTTGTTACATTCAGCAGCCACACACACACACACACACACACACACACACACACACACACACACACACACACACACACACACACACTGCGCTGAGCTCAGCCTCTCGGAAGTTTAACTATTAGCTTTGTAATTAATACGGGGAAGAAAGTAGCGCTACAGATTTGTACTGTAGTTTCCCATGGCCTGCCAGAATAAGAAACATACCATTGGTGAGGCCTTTGTGTATTAAACGTGTGGTGTAGTTATGAGGCCTTCCAAGGTTAGTTTTCAGATCTCGGCCCAGCTGTTTCTATTCCTGTCCGTCATCCTTCACGTCTGAACACACGCGGAGAGACAAAGGAATCAATTTGAGATGGAGAATTCTATCTCGTGTTAGATATTGTTAAGTGTACTACAGGCCTAATTTTGAACAGAATCCGTGGCCAGTCCGACTTCTCCTCTTCCTCTCTGCTGCATGCCTCCATTCCACAACGGTCATGACTAAGCCTTGGAGACTAGTGTGTGTTGACTGTGTTTGCCTACAGGTCTCAGATTACACCTCCTAGTTCACAGGCAAAGATGGATCTGAGTATATGAGTATCCACATTCATGCCTTCATCTCACTACGTACACACTCCGGTGTGAAACATGTAAATCAAGAACAGATAACCAAATGTCAAAATCCACAAGGATTTCTTTTTTTACGAGCAGTGCTATTGATAGCTGTGCTTTCCGGCATTTTTGCATTCCCCCCCCCCCCCAACCCCTTCTTGTGGTTCGCTGTGTTTATGGCTGCATAGCTGCGGTGCCTGAGAAGTGGCATTGGAATCGGGATTATAGAGGTTACCCATATCAAATAGCTGCGGCAAGTTCTGGCAGGCAGCTCTAATCGACCGTGTTTGACACCCATAAGCAAGCGGTCTGGGCACAGGCTCAGACTCTGTAGCTGTTACTAATATGAATTTCATAAGAAAAGACTTCATCGTCTCAGACAGAGATTTGATGTTAATTTTTTTTATTGGCTGTGCTACTTTGAGCTTTGAAACCAATCAATTAGAAATCCCCTTTCATGGTTGGATTGGGTCTAATACTGGCAACAGAAATGTATTGGGGCTCAGATTCAGTGAAGCCCTCACTCTCCTTTTCTTTTTTTTTTGAGCAGAGTTGAGAAAATGACTTTATTTATAACCTCAAT
The DNA here is from genome assembly GCF_023349555.1 of Cebidichthys violaceus. Lineage (NCBI taxonomy): Eukaryota > Metazoa > Chordata > Actinopteri > Perciformes > Stichaeidae > Cebidichthys > Cebidichthys violaceus. The sequence goes on from NW_027176483.1 coordinate 16,564,617, forward strand.
AAACATTGTAAACATGAGTTTATGGTATCAATTGCTTGTTTCAAGTCTTCTTCAATACAGCATGATGTTCATTTAGCAAATTATGGTTCCATTTAGAGTTAGATAGGCGATAAAGCAGGGTATGCTTTAGGGCGGGGCTACCTTGTTATTGACACATCGCTACAACGCCGTTATGCTTTTCTTCTCCTAAACTATAACTTTTAAACGGTGGGTTTTCAGTTCATGAAAGTTAATTGTAACATTTAATTTAAAAAAGTGTTTGTTGTTTTTTCCTCCTCTTGTGTCAATTGTGGATGAAAAAACAAAGAAGGTGGCGGCCAAAATCCAAGATGGCGACGGCCAAAATGTCAAACTCGAGCCTTCAAAACTGTGTAGTCCACAAACGTCTACTTCTTCTGTCCCACTGTCAAACAATTGAGACAGACATTATGAACCCTTTCTATAAGTCAGCATTAGATGCAGACTTTGCCCAAGGGAATTACCCACAATTCATTGCAATGTGACATTAAACACGGTGTAACCAGAGGACGCACGGGGACATAAACAAAGGGGACGGATGTGTCTTCGGCTTGGTGTATTACATTTACACAGAAACATTAATGATTAAAGATGGAACACATGAAATCGTAGGATATTTATTTATTTATCAAGTATTTCATTTTGTCATTGAATCTGTTTTGATAAAAACAAGTAAATAGATCATTTAAAATGACCTCATCTTGTGAGGAAAGAGCCTGGAAGACGTTCAAATCAGGGAGTAAAAAGTATAAAATAAATACCCACAATTGTCCATAAACACCATTGTACACGACATCGTATTTCCACCATTTCAAGCCCTCACAGTCTCTCACACTCCACCGTATACCAGGTGACGTCAGTAAGTCCCTGAGGGTTCAGGGTTTAAGACCTTAGGGGGGACGTTGGGATTGGGCCTACTCTTGGAGTACGACCTCTGACCTGCAATCGCTTCATCCTTTTTCGATTACAAAATTCAAGAGAGTCAAGCTGAGCTGTTCAGCTTCCTCTACCAGCATGCACTGCACACGAGAGCGCATACTCTCCACACTAAATATATTCAGACACCTGGGAGGTTCTCGCTTTTGAAGGGGTGGTACTTGGGAAAAGGGCATCAAATACTCGCACTGCATTTTTAAATCGCGTCAACTGCATAAATTCAGACACAATCGGCAGTTTGTCAGGGAAGAGAGAAGATGGCGCCCGGTACCAGCGACGAGGTCGGCACAAACGGAGGAGGCTGCATGCGCACGTTGTCCTTTTGAGGCCCAGAGCATCACAGTCGTGATGAATTTGACCGCGGACATGATGTGTTTGTTTTTTTCAGGGCACTGAGCATTAAATGTGTCCTTCAGTGCCATTAAGGAACAACAACATGGAAATCATATGTTTTATCGACTCGGCGGCTGGTCTGTTGCCGGAGTCGGGGAAAGTCTGCATCGGTTGTGGCGGTCTGACTGTCGGGAGCAGAAGTGATTCAAAAGCCAGATGGTTCGAGAGACGGCCTCCGCCAGGAGCAAGTCGACTTTCAGTCAACAAATGTGCTCTTTGAGCTCTGATGTGACTGTGCTCCTGGAGGCTGAATAACAGGACTGAGCTCAGGGCTTTGCATAGAGGCATAATGAATATATCTGGACAATAACAGACATCAAAGGACGTAACACAGCTATTCATTCACCTTTGTTGACTTAAGCTTCATGCGTATAATCTTCCTGTTGACACGCAGTGATCATGTTTGGAGTGCCGACCCATTTTCGCTGTCATTTCAGGTAGTTCTGTTTCTACTAGTTTGTGATCTCCACACCGCTGTTTATACACGTGACTATGGATAATAGTGCTGCGACCCGAGGCTCTGAAATTCATTTCTTTTGTTTACAGCGACGGTTTACAGGCAGACATCGTAAAGAGGAGCGTCCCTGACAAAGCTTCAGTCCTTTAGAAACGTGAATAAAAGAAATACACTTGAAGATTAAAGTCTGATGCTTTTAAGTACGTGGGAAAACATCCCAATTCTATCAATGGACTTGTTTTCGTGCCTCCTGCTGGCACCTTCGTTGTTATGCACAGCTGTGCACAGGGCACACACACACACACACACACACACACACACACACACACACACACACACACACACACACACACACACACACACACACACTCTCAAACTCCTTTGATGAGGAAATTGTAGTTGGAGGCGTCACTGTGTCACTAAAGTACTGAATCAATGTGGGACTATAGGATTACTGTATGTTCAGACTTTATATAATAATTGTGTTACGCTCATGTTCATAACATAACGTTTGCTTTTCGAGTTTAAATATTTCAGAATAGACATACTTGCAAATATAAAGGACATGCATGATGACACTGATGTCAGACAGAAATTTAGATTTATCTTTTTGTGAGACGTTAAGCTGTTTGAGGCTGCAAGTAATGCTGCAAATGCTAGTAATCACACACTTGTATACTGTGTGTGTCCATTTGAAACCAATACATCTTGGTGGTAATTATTATTTTTGTAATTTCATTCATAGATTTTGTCAGGTTTTTTGAAAAACGTTCAACCTACCCAGACATAAAAAAGTAAATCGAAAAAATGATTAATAATAAAATGAATTGTGTGGAAAAAGGGGCTTGGTTTGTTGTTACCACTCAGTAACCGGACACCTCGTACAAACATGTGCATGTATATCTTTATAGCGCTAAAACAGAGAGCTTTTCTTCTTAAACATGAGCCCAGCATTTCTCTTACATGTCGGCTGTGAACTCGTTGTTCGCCTCACAGCCTGCAGGCAGCCCATGAATAGACCACACCTGCTGCTGCATTTCTCTGTAATTAGCATTATAGTCAAACCATAAGGTAGCCCCTGCCATCCCCAGTGACTTACCATACTGAGTACGAAAGGGATGTGAAGGTGATGATTACCTGTTAGGAATAAAGACAAAACGGCAGTTGTCTTAAGGCAAACAGGAAGAATTAAACGGAGACATGAAACACTCCGATCCAGCTATTATTACAGGGCTGTAGACCCGGTGAATAAGGTGTGGTCTGCCACAGGTTTGATGGACCAAATGTTCAGCTGGTACATCCGTTATTGTGAAGACGTCCACTGCTCTCATTGCGTCCTGCGCTCTCTCCTGATGGAGGAGACGGGTTGGGATGTTACTTTCATCTCCAGGGTGTCCTCTCTGTCTCTCAGTCGTCAGTGAGCTGGAGACCGACGGAGGACACAACACTATTTCAGGGCACACGCTGACACAGACGCAAGTCTTACGGTCAGCCCAGTCATCCCAGTCATTTAGTGCCGCTGTGGCGGCTAAGCAGTTTACTTAACTTGTTTACCTCAACGCTTCTGTGATGGTGTCTGCAGTAAGAGAGCGCCACACCAGACCCGTCTGGTTGTCCTTGGTTTTCTGTTTGAACAACATATTATTGTCAATTCTCTCAGTCTGTGGCTCAAAGCCTGGGGTAAAAATGAAATCCGATGCAGGCAAAATAAACAAAAAAAATGAATAATGTGTCATCCCAGATTTTTTTATTTTTACCAAACTTGCAAACGACAACAAAGCAAAACAGCCACTATAGGTTTTTGAATAATATGAATTAACATACTTATTTATCCAGGCTTGGAAATCAATTATTTTTTCTTGTCTGTTTGGTAGTAACAGCATTCACTATGCGTAGAAGCAGTGATGTCAAACGGGTAGCCCAGTGGCCTAATCTCTGGCTCTATTTTTAGATTAGAGGATGATGTAATGCTCCCAGTAAAAAGCAGAGGCATGCTGTGTGTGTGTGTGTGTGTGTGTGTGTGTGTGTGTGTGTGTGTGTGTGTGTGTGTGTGTGTGTGTGTGTGTGTGTGTGTGTGTGTGTGTGTGTGTGTGTGTGTGTGTGTGTGTGTGTGTGCATTCCTGTGGGTGGGTGGGGGGGGTGGTGGATGCTGTGTGTGTAAAGCTTTGCATGCATGAGTGTAAATTCTTGTGTGAATCCTGCGAATGTGAGAAATCCTGCAGCTCATCCTGATGTCGGGAGATTTTGAGTGCGTGCTGAGCCAAAGCTGCTTTGATTTTTCTTTTTTTTTATTATCCACTTAAAATGGTTTTGTTGGAATTTTTAGTATTGTAGAACCCCCCCCCCCCCTTACTTGATACTATTAATGTCACGTTGCTACTGGCCGGTAATGTCAATGTGCTAATCCGTCACCGTTCTTCTCTGCCCAACAGAGACACATGGTGCAACGTTTACTATCGAGTGAGCATATGGGTCTCTGCAGGAGGCTGCTATTATTCAAATTATAGGCCAGGTTTATTGTTGGCATTAAGCTGGGTCAGGGTGTAGCATGTTACAGCAGACCTGTCTGAGCTGCACTGTCTGTTGACAACACACACACACACACACACACACACACACACACACACACACACACACACACACACACACACACACACACACACACACACTGTCTCAGCATGTCAGCCAGTAGTTGCATTACCTTCAAAGAGCTGCTAGATGTTTACTGTTGGCTTTCTCCGGTGTGTGTCATAAAGGTTACAGACTGTATCCTCTCATCTCCCCTGCTTGGCTTTTGATGCATTACCATAAACTGTGTGTCCTTACAGTAAAATGGAAAGCCCTCAGGGGGAATCACTTAGTTCCTCTGCTATGAATGCCGAGAGAAGCATAGCAAGAGACCGAGTCTCAAAAAAAAAGATGTGATTTCACCATGAAGTGAGTTATTGGCCCTGAGAGACCGTCCTCCCGGGTTCCCCTTCTGTTTGATGCGTCTTCTTTTTCACTATGGCTTCATGAGGCTTCGAGTTTGAGATGACCTGCTTCTGCTCTCCTCACAAAGCGGTCTCAATGCGGATGAATTGCGATATTTTCGCTTGCCTCCTGTCAGCAAGTTTGAAAACCATCGGCGGGCTCAAAGAGCTGATTGTAAGAATTCAGAGCAGGCGTTTCAGACTTGTTCTGTCAGGCTTTCTGCAGCTGATGAGATCACAATTTACATGGCTACTGAGCCGCTCATACAGTGGCCTATTTTTGTGTAGAAAATAACCTTGAAACTGTCTTTCAGCTCTGTTCGTTCGCAGTGTTTTATGATGGGGCCCGCCAGCACTCGCTGCACACTAAAGGAACTGCAAGCCTGACTGAATCTCAGTCTGAATCGCAATCAACCGCAGCATCTCGAGTCCTTGTGGAGATAAACAGAAGCAGGCTTGAGATGCCTGATAACTGTTTTGAGTGACGTTTATGTATTTGCCCTGCCTGTTTCCACACAGTCAATACTATTGACTAAAGAATTAAGGGCCATAGATTGAGTCATTTGTAGTGAACACCGGCTGTTGTCGATGACACCCAATCCCCACTATGTTTAGTGATCACTGTTGATGCCGTCTGATCCTGACCGTCAAACAGAGGAACCGGTGTTAAGACACTATTTTGCATATAAGCTACTAAAATGATACTATGCACTCACACAACCACAGACCCTGACTGTGTGCAGATGGGCCCCACAGCTTGTTTCATAGAGGAAATGATGTAGCACGTTCATCTAAACGCTTGTGTTGGAGGAGGCCCGGATCCGGGCTGAAGGGTGCAGTGCCAGCACAAACGGACTGCAGTGAGGAGTTGGCATCGTGTGTTGCCACTGGGACTACATTGGTCTTCGTGAACCAGCTCAACACCCTGGACTGTGGAGTCAAGCTTTTTCGAGAGAAAGTGTCTGACAGTGAATACTCATGTGTGTTCCTCTGGATTTCAGTAACTTTGAGTCTTGTCTTCGCCTGAAACATGAAAACATGTCTCTCCATTACTGATCTGTTGATGATGTCTTACATTAATCTTTACTGTAGATGAAAATGCACAGATGGAAGTCTTGACTCTGACTTGACAGATTACAGATTACTATTTTCATGCAAATAGTTCGATGAGGAGATTGATTGTCACTCTTATGTCTGTACTGTAAATGTGAAGCTGGAGCTAGCAGCCAGTTAGCTTAGCTTAGTGTAACGACGGTAAATGGGCAAACAGCTAGGCTGGCTCTCTCCAAAGGTAACACAACCTGCCTACTAGCACCTCACAAAGCTCACAAATGAACATGTTATATCTTGTTTGAGTGGTCCGTACAAAAACTGAGATAATAACTTACTTGTTTTTAGTCTTTTAAAATAAGCTGAGCTAACAGTCTGGATATTATGATATAAGAAAGTGAACCAAGATGTCAAACTATACACTTCATATTTTGTCTCTTTTTCATAAATGATGTTATTTCTTGGGATATGTTGAACAGAACCTCTAACAAGTAAAGCAAGTTTCTGCACCGTTGCCCTGGGGAGCTGAAGCAAACCAGAGCCACTACTGAACTTAAAATGTATTATTCATCAAATAGACTGGACCGATCCAGGTTCTTCTCTGCAGTCACCATTACCACTTTTGTGCTAGCAAAAGGTTTTGCAGCATTTCTTTCATCCTCTTCTACTCCATTATCTTTCCTTTATACTCGCACTGATGCTGAGTAACGCTGACCTTTTTAAAGGCTGCTCATGCCGCTTAACAGTCAGATCTCAAGACGTTCCTTTCACGACGGCTGAACCACGGACTTCCAACAACATGAATGATCTTGCCCCCCTTTGGGGTGAAAATGCACACGTAACAATGCAACCCATACAGTTGCACTGCTGCAAGTCATAGCAATTAAACGAAAAACAAATGTCCCGCAGGAAGCTTTATGGATTCTTGAAACATTGTTCTATTGCCAAATAATTTTCTTTGAATGACGAGGATTTTGGGATGAACTGGCTATTTCCTGTGTCTGGAGTCTTGTCGGGAGCGATTTGTGCCACACAAACGTATCTGCACACTTGTACCCCGAGTGTTTCCTGTTTGGCTTTCTGCGAGTTCAGTGCCCTTCCTGTGTCCGGCAGCCTCATTCCTAGACAGATAAGGGTTTGTTTGAGGTCATGATGCTGCAGAAGAATGACAGCGAGACCATAAATAATCTGGTCTTTACCCTCAATTGCTGACATACATCTACGATTGTCTAGTTAGAGAAATTAAAGGCACGTTTCATTAAGAGGGCGCCAAAAGTGTTTGGCAATCTGAACGGTTTCTGTTGGATGGGACAGTGTGTGAAAGCTGTAATCTTGTAAATCTGCTTTTCTGCATTATCTTCTATGATTCACTAAGTTTTTTTTATTTCTCTCCCTCTTGCAGACAGAATGAAGATGCCTGAGGCTGGGAGTTAGAGCCCTCCACCAGAGAGAGCTTTTTTCCAGGGCTGGGGCTGGACCCAGAGACCCCTGCCTTGGGGGGGTGGGGTGGGGGTGAAGGACCCTCAGAGCCCCGTGTGAGTCTGGAATATGGGGGATGGAGGCGCCGGTGCAACTGGAGGAGATGGGGTGAACAAGTCCCATGTCCTGTTCGACAAGTTCGTCCAGGGGACCACGTGTAAGGGCACGCTCAAGGCCTTCCAGGAGCTCTGTGACCACCTGGAAGTCAAGCCCTGCGAGTACAGGGTCTTCTATCACAAGCTCAAGTCCAAACTCAACTACTGGAAGGCCAAGGCGCTCTGGGCGAAGTTAGACAAGCGGGCCTGCCAGAAGGAGTACAAGAAGGGCCGCGTCTGTGCCAACTCAAAGGTAAGCTTTGATCTTTACAAAGTGTGTGGTTCATTCAGGGACGGCTTTGCTTCTAGATGGCTTCAGTTCGGTGAGAGCTAGAATTTGATCCTCGATGTTAAGGAATCATGTAATGCGATGCTGATATTTACCAGCAAGGGGTGTGTGTGTGTGTGTGTGTGTGTGTGTGTGTGTGTGTGTGTGTGTGTGTGTGTGTGTGTGTGTGTGTGTGTGTGTGTGTGTGTGTGTGTGTGTGTGTGTGTGTGTGTGTGTGTGTGTGTGTGTGTGTGTGCTTTATGTGAAAGGACACTGCAGGAACACTTTTTCATTTCTGGCGAGGAGACGGTTCACCTCAGTTCAGTCTGGGGAATTTGATTCGTCATCTGCACTGTTTTCGAGTGTAAACAATACAACCCCAGAATAGTTTGATTGCTGATGAATTGAAAGACTAGCGCAGCTTTGAACTGTGATTTACAGATAAAGTTTACCTAAGTCAACCAAATAATAGACGTAGCTTAGCTTAGCTTAGCCTATGTCAGCTCAGCCTATGCTATTTTATCGTACTTTAGTTTATGTTATCTTAGCTTGTGATATCTTATGTTATGTTGTAGCTTTGATAAGTAAAGCTAAAATACGCTAACACAGCCAAAATAATTAGCGTTGTTAGCTTGTTTTAGCTTGAATTGTCTCTTAAATTAGCTTTGCTTATCAACTGCCAACTATTGCTTCCATAGGCTTTTTGTTCCCATCATGCATTGCATCCCGTTATTTAGTGGCTTACAACAAGTGTCGCTAAGCTCAACCTCAAAAAGAGCAACCCTCCCAAATACAGTTCACAACTAAAAGCTAGTTAGTTCTTTTGCTAGCCTGGGCTGTCGAGGTGTCCTCTGAATAGGTGGGTGAATGATGACTCAGCTGTCCTGACTTGTTGTTCATGTGTACGGTTCACATCTGTCTTGTAGCTCCTCTGTTACATCTGTCTGCCTCTCTCTGTGTTTAGTGTCTGATCATTGGTGCGGGACCATGTGGCTTACGCACAGCTATCGAGCTGGGTTTCCTCGGAGCAAAGGTGGTGCTGCTGGAGAAGAGAGACGCCTTCTCGAGGAACAATGTGCTGCACCTCTGGCCCTTCACCATCCAGGACCTCAGGGGCCTCGGGGCCAAGAAGTTCTACGGAAAGTTCTGCGCTGGTGCTATCGATCATATCAGTGAGTGCTCGGTTTATGACCTATTTGCTTGTAGGACAAGATTTGATGTGTTTGGAAGAGTTCGTTCAGATTTCCCCTCCTGACTTGTTGCAGGTATTCGTCAGCTTCAGTTGATTCTGCTCAAAGTGGCTCTCCTGGTGGGCATCGAGATCCATGTCAACGTAGAGTTCAAGGGTCTTATCGAGCCCCCAGAAGATCAAGAGACTGAAAGTAAGTGGGTCAAACTGCTGAAAGACAAGTCAAACAAATGAGTGGAAGCAAAAACACGAGTCTCGTCTGTCAGAGGCTCTGTACTGGCCGCGATGATGCATTTCTGTCAGATTACACATGCTGTGTGTTTTCTCAGGGATAGGCTGGAGGGCTGAGGTCCACCCCAGGACACACCCTGTCAACGAGCTGGAGTTTGATGTCATCATCGGGGCAGATGGAAGGAGAAACACGCTACCAGGCAAGTCCTCGTGTACCGACTGGGAGAAAGACACGAGCAATGCTGTTTGTTTTCCTCGACTGAACAAGAGAAAGCACAAACGGCACCGTTTGTGCTTTCTAAACCTACTTGGAGGTCACTCGGAAGGATTATGATCTCACTTGTGTACAGCTGTGGTCGGGTTGCTGACCTCACTCCGTTCCTCACGTATGAATGAACGCTTGTGCACATCTGTGTTATGTGCGTGTTTGTTTTAGTCTGGCTGCTGCGCCTGAAGAGTATTTCTGACGGCTTTCCCAGCAGAGCAGAATAGGAATCGTTGAATTGGATGTCTGTTTCCTCTACGAGTGTTGGGGCCTTGAACACACACGGCCACGCCCCTGTGGAGTAGAGCACCATGACCCCTCTCTGTACTACTGACCGCTGCATCAGGGAAGGGAAGCAGCAGGCTCCCTCTGGGATAACCGTGAACTGCAATCACACAGAAAAAAACACTATAAAAACGGTTTACGTTGTTATGGTACAGAACATCTGGTTGCAGTTATAGTGTACAGTGTGCATTTGCAGGGTTTATTAAGTCGTAAAGGCACTTAAATGGTTGAGTTTACTCTGTTGTTTTTGAATTTGTGGAATCCCCGTTCAGGTCCTGTGCCCACTGATTCCTGGCCTTGATGGCTGCTTCCTCATCCTCTTGTACTTTCTTCAGGGTTTCGGCGTAAGGAGTTCAGGGGCAAGCTCGCCATCGCCATCACCGCTAACTTCATCAACAGGAACACGACGGCGGAGGCCAAGGTTGAGGAGATCAGCGGGGTGGCCTTCATCTTCAACCAGAAGTTCTTTCAAGACCTCAGAGAAGCCACAGGTCTGTCGCCGCTCTGTTCTACTGCATCGATATAGGGACTTTATGTTGCTTTCTACAGGTAACTGTAAGACGCAACACCTCAGGATACAGCATAAAATATGACAAATATTTTATCCAACTACTTCATGGAGTCAGCGATTCTTTTCTTTTTTTTTTTTTTTTTTTTTTGGTAAAATATAAGTAAACAGGATGAATCATCTGTCCTTGGATCACAGTTCTGAATTTGTCAGCTCCTCCAATTAAAATTCTTAACATTAGGTCTGATGCCAAGCCTGCCACGGTTTATTGCTGACACGACAATGTCCCCGGGGCCATGGTTATGTGCTCTGAGTCGGGTAATTGCTCCTCTAATGACGACATGACAGCCAGCAGTGGCAATAAGGAAAACGATTGTTTGGTGTATATAACAGCACGTCTTTCTCTTGGGTCCTTTTTAGGTGTTGACCTGGAAAACATCGTCTACTACAAGGATGACACGCACTACTTTGTGATGACTGCCAAAAAACAGAGCCTGTTGGAGAAAGGAGTCATTCTGCATGTGAGTGATCAAAGCCCAGATCTCAGTCTCTCTGTACGAGACATAAAGGCTATATGCACGCACAGGCGGACAGAATCAGAAGTCTGTCCCTCTCTCGCCTTTTTTGTCTCACTCGCTTTCATTCTCTCAGCCTTAAATTTTCTTTCTATTTTTGCCCAGTATCGGCCTAATGGTCTAACCAAGCCAACAGTGTTCGGGCACAAACTGCCAACTCAAGCACACTTACTGAGTGTTTGTGTCCTCACTATACTCAGTAGTTTCCTTTCCCTGGCCACTTTCCACAGGAAACAGGAAAGACCTTTTTTCTGTCTTCATGTCCAAACATAACTGAAGGTGTGTGTGGTTTGTGTGGTGGCTTTTCGGATTCTAAATTGCCCTAAATTTTGCGGTCCTGTTCACAGTCGCCATTCTTCTGCTGATCATTTTAGACGTGCGTGTAAGTCTGTGATTGTTTTCATGGTGAGCTGATGACATTAATGAGGTTTTGGTGCACACAAGTCTGAGCCCCGAGGGGCTTTAGAGTATGTAGGCATGTGTTAATGAAAAGTCATAATTTACTGGTCTAGTAACTTCTGGAAGTTCCCTTTTTTTTTTTATACAAAGTCCTCGACAGATCCTTTTTATAGCAATGAAATTGACTCTGTCCTGCCCCTTGGAAAGGTTTAGAGGAAGGGCGGAAAAGATGGCAGAGGGGCGGCGGGGCCACACGGTTCAAGGCAGCAAATCACAAAAACGACACATTCATATCTTCCACTAGCCTGCCCTTCCCCTCACCCACCATCACCACCACCACCACCGGCCTTGGCATTGGACAACCAGGGAGCTTGAGGATGGAAGAATGAGCTTCTTACGCCCTCTGTGAAAACATGTCACTTTGAAAGAATGCAGTGATTTGATGCTACATGTTGGAGAGGCTTGTGAACGGCTCAGTTTATTCCACTGCACGTGCTTTGTGGCACAGTGGAGCCTTACAGGGGCTGTCAACTTCAAAATGTTCCTTAGTTTACAGTGTAAACTGTAAAATAAGGAACATTTACAGTGTAAACTAAGGGACAACTCGAAGTGTAAACTTTACACAATGCCACGAGTGCCGAATGTCATATAACCCTGTCACAGAAAGTGATTGCTCAGCCTTTTTTAATGTCGCTTTTACCATTGAATACCTGACAGATGTGGGCCAGACAATCTCCAACTGGGGTCTGGTCGATCCGGTTGCAAAATATCCAGATAAGATGTTTAGATACAGACATGGCTGTGCCTCGTCTTGGATGAAGGTGCCAACACTTTTCTGTATATGCTGAGGAGGTCTTACGTCATGGCTAGCTTTAGTTTGAAGACTCTCGCTACTTCCTGAACTCCTGATTGTACAAGTTGAAAGCAGCTTCATTACACTCACTCTGGACAGCTCTGCTTTTATTAGTTTTCATCGAAATGCCGCTTCTTCTAATCACACCCGTCTCGTCTCTGCTGTAGGACTACGCGGACACGGAGCTGCTGCTGTCCAGGGCCAACGTGGACCAGGCTGCCCTGCTGTCTTACGCCCGCGAGGCTGCAGATTTCTCCACCAACCACCAGCTGCCCACACTGGACTTCGCCATCAACCACTACGGCCAGCCCGACGTAGCCATGTTCGACTTCACCTGCATGTACGCTTCAGAGAACGCCGCCATGGTGCGCCAACGCCATGGCCACGAGCTGCTGGTGGCGCTCGTGGGCGACAGCCTGTTGGAGGTGAGAGAGAGAGAGAGAGAGAGAGAGAGAGATCACAGCTCTTTCCCCTTTTTGTTTTCATAAACCCTTGGTTCTTCCGTGGCCGTATTTGTTTGCTGAATGTGGTGTTCGCTGTTGTCTGCAGCCCTTCTGGCCCATGGGCACTGGCATCGCCCGCGGGTTCCTGGCAGCCATAGACTCCGGCTGGATGGTGAGGAGCTGGGCTCAGGGAAAAACCTCTCTTGAGGTTCTAGCTGAGAGGTGAGGGTGTGGAAACACTGAAACACAAAGTCTCACCCTGCTCTTGTACTTCCATTCTCACACACGCAGGCGCACACAGCAACAGCATACACACACATACGTGTACTCTCTCTTCAAACACACCCTTTTATCTCTAAGTGCTATACGAGGAAATGCGCCTGTATGTGATTTCAAGCACCAGTCCCACCTCTGCTAGCACTAATGGGATAAGAGGTTCACATAAGGACTGAATGGAATGTGGCTCCTCTGTTCCGCAATAACTCTCTGTGCTTTTTGATAACAACGTTAATGAGTTTTCGTAATCTATTCCCTTAGTAACCCCCTATATCTTCCTCCCATCAATAAGACTCTGCTTATATAGCATATGGGAATATATTGAATGTTTTCCTCTGTGCTTTAGGGAGAGTATATACCGCCTATTGCCCCAAACCACGCCAGAAAACATCAGTAAGAACTTCAGTCATTACAGCGTGGATCCAACCACGCGTTACCCCAACATTAGCCTTAACTTCCTCAAGCCTAGCCAGGTGAGTGAGAGAGCCGACAAATCTCAGCTGCCATCTTTTGCAGTCAGGAAACGCATGTTTTGTTCATGTCGTATAGTACTTCCGATATGTCATGATATGTCATGATTACGTTGCAGGTGAGGCACCTCTGCGACACAGGGGAGTCCAGGGAAATGCGCATCGAAATTGAGAATGTGATCAACTCGTCGACACCGAAGTTGGCCAGGAATGGTTTGTATCCGTTACATACTTCAAAAACTGTTTAAGTAGCGGATAAGACATTCTCTGATGTGCTGATTGATCAATGTAGGATTTTTTGTTTTTTGCTGCAATCTCTGTTGCTGAAATGTAATATTGAACTATTTTCACTCTAGACAATTGCCTGCTTGACAAGCAGTTGCAAGGTAACACAAAGTCCAAATGCATGGTGTTGCTTTTCAAGGATTCCTAATAGTTTTAACAGTTGAAAAGTCTACCTGCTATGAATTAATAATGTGAAATGAATAGTGGAATGATGGCACTACTATGGAATTTATTTCCGCGTGTACTAACTCTGTCATTGATACCCTCATTCAAGCACCACGGTTTTATCCGGCGGTTTTATTTAATGTCCGTTGCAGCTGTTTTTAAGGTTCCTTGTGGGTTCTGCATCCTCTCCTAACCTCTCATTTGCATCCTTTTCCTCCTTTTTAAAAGCTTCTCACAGTTCATAATACTTCCTCATTGGCTGGTTAAAACTAGTACTAACATGGATGATGACGCCATGGATGACTAAACTTAATGACACCACGCTCAGCCTTCCCTGACCAAGGCCATGAGATTGCCCAGCAAGCGATGTGTCGTGCTGCCCAGAAACTGTTTATATTTCTTAATCCAGTTTCTGTTCATCCTGCTGCTTTTACCATCAAGTCTTTCATTTTGTTTTTCTGCCTCACCAGAATCCGTAGCTCGATCCAGTAAGCTGCTGAACTGGTGCCAGAGACAAACGGAGGGATACAGGAGTGTTAACGTGACCGACCTTACGATGTCCTGGAAGAGTGGTATGGCCCTGTGCGCCCTCATTGACCGATACCGACCGGACCTCATGTGAGTATCTAAAAGAATCAGTTATCGGCGACAATGGGGCCAATATATTCGGTTCAATACTATGTTTATTATATACTATATACATTGTATAGTTGAATTTTAATTCCTGGTTTAAGTTTTGACCAATTTGTTGCAGGAATAAAAAGTTTAACAATTTAATTGTAATTATTGTAAATTTAGAAGATTTAGAAAATTATTTTACAAAATACATTTTTTTTACCAAAATGATTTTAGTAATGAATAACAATTCACCAAATTTATATCTAAATATTTGTTATATTTTACAAAGTAATAAAGCAATGTTTAGGTCAAGCCTGATGTTTTCTTTCACATACAAAGAATGATCCCAGTCACTTCCACACAGTGAGGCTTACAGCTTATTAATTAAACACTGTATCGGATTGGTACTCTGTATCGGCCGATGCCCAAAAGCCGAGGTGTTGCTATCGGGACTGAATAAGTTGGAGCGGAGCATCCCTTTGCAGAACTCGCATCACAAGGAGCCTGGATTAACGCAGATGGCAGATTTGTTTTGCAAGAAAACATTCGCAAACTGTGCCAAGAGTATCCCTTCATGGTCAGAATGAAAGGGTTAAAACTCCTGCCGTGCCTGTAATGACGTGAGTTTTGTTGGTTGCAAGTGATGTTTATCGTCTGGTTGGGACCTTGCTATTGAGTCGTACATCACTGTAAATGAGTTGACGGCTACCAGTCATAATGGCCTCTTGGGTCCCTTAAGGGAGCCCTCCGCATGTCCTGGCTTTCCCTCCCAAACACACACAGACACACACACACACACACACACACACACACACACACACACACACACACACAGTAAAAAAAAACAACACAGTCTCCTGCTGCATTGCTTAATGTAATTTGTTACCCTCAGGAGGCAACGTGGCAATTAGCATTATAAGCTATAAGTGTCCGTGTCCTGCCTCACCTTTACCAGGTTGTGCAGCAGTTGGGGGGGGGGGGGGGGTGATGGTGATGGTGATGGTGATGAGTGGAGGTATCTCTGGGGAAAACTGCATTCACGTGTACAAGACATGCGGTTAAGAGGGATCGAGTGGAGAGTTGGCTCTGTGCCTGATGTGCTCTTCTAATGCTTTCAAATGGACTGCATGTGCAGTTGAGATGTATTGATGACCATCTTAATGGTATTGTTCAGCTGCAGTATAATGACGTTCACAGTAATGCTTTCCACAACATGTACAGTAGCCGGCTGTACACAAATGCTTCTTCATTAGTGTTTAATGCAGGCGCCGTGTCACTTCATATCCATTATATCCAGAGCTGATGTGTAGTTGTGGTTGGGAAATATAGATTTTTTTTTTTTTTTGCTGATTCATTATAAAATGAGAGCGATATTTGATCGTTGTTTGATTTGGTGTGCGAGATGATCAGGAATCATCAACTAGGTCAAAGTTGTGCAAGTCTTTGTTTCAAATCACATTGTACATTAGGGAATCATATTTAGATTGTATTAAAGAATTTAAAAGCTGCAGTAATCAATACTTTTTAAATTAGCAATCAAATGACAGTGTGTAATGTGAAGGGGTCACTCATCGTGACCAGCCCACATAATTACCATCCCCACTTGGGTGCTTGAAAGCGTCTGTCGGCTCTTTGCTTTTGTACTTCAGCCCACGACTGTTTAGTTGACTGACTCTCGCTCTCACAGCGTTGTTTACAGCCACAACAGGCTACTGTTTTTTAGAGAAACAACTCTTAAAACCACCCACATGCTGGCAGACAGACAAAGTTAGCAATTAGCCGGTGAACATAGTGTAGCATTTAGCAGCTAAAGATCCAGGTTCTTCCCTCAGTCACAAATGTGACTCCAAATGAGTCGTGAATGATAATGTTGCTCTGGATTTGTTGGATTTGTAAATAAGCAAATTTGACAAAAAAATTCGGACAAATTTGCCATATCAATGTGGTTACACCATGTCAATATCGTGTCCACAGCTTGCTTCTGTTGCCCCCAAGTGGAGAACAAATATCACACTTTAGTACACCTAAAGTACACTTAAAGTACACCTTAAAGGCTGTGGTGTAGTACTGTTAAGGGGTCAAATGAAATAGAATCACTTCTTAATGACAATACACAATGTGGGTCAGGTTTCAATAGGGTGATCGATGGAGAATGCTAATTCAAAGTCACTTTTTTTTCATTCTCCATTATTTTGAACACAGAAGAAAATGTCTTTGTCATTAAGAATTCATTAATAGAAATAAAGAATCACAACTTCATTTACAGGAGCAGCAGAGATTTCAGATTACTGAGATGAGTGCTTGTTGGTTTATGATTATCTTTGTCTTTTTATCTCATTCTCTCTTCCCGCCGCTCTCAGTGACTTCGATTCCCTGGATGAGCGAGACCAGGAGAAGAACAACCAGTTGGGTTTCGACGTGGCAGAGAGGGAATTTGGCATCTCGCCCTGCATGACGGGCAAGGAGATGTCTTCTGTGGTAGAGCCGGACAAACTCTCCATGGTCATGTACCTCAGCCAGTTCTATGAGATGTTTAAGGACACAGTGCCACCTGGAGGTGAGGGTGGGTGATACAGCAGGGCTGCTGCTTCTGTCGTCTGGTGTTAGGAGGTGTCTGTATACAGTGGCGCCTTTGAAAACATACTTACCCTTCATACCGAGAGGATTTAAACAGCTTTTTTTTGTGCTCTTAATTTTCCAATTTTGTTCTACTATTATTTCTGTACAGATAACCACAACTTGAGTCCCGAGGAGAAGGCGGCGCTGATATCCAGCACCAAATCCCCAATCTCCTTCCTCAGCAAACTCGGTCAGAGCATAGCAATATCCAGGAAACGAAATCCAAAGGTCAGTGTTCGAGAAATGCCTGTTGGCACCTCTTAATTCACTTTTAAATGTCAAAATTAAAATAGCTCATGACGTGTCATCGACAGGACAAAAAGGAGAAGGATGTGGACGGTTTGGGGAAGAGAAGGAAAACCAGCCAGTCTGAAGATGTGAGTACTTCTGACAGCAAAGCGTCTCAGATGTTGAGTTTGTGATTATGATTCGAGCAGCCTATCCTACCAGAACGGACTAATTAATCCCACGAGACTGACGGCAACAGGCAAAAGGCTTTTACTGTTATTTTTCTGCTTTCTCACAGGAGGAGGTATCCAGGACCGGCCGTGACGACAGGCCGTATGTCCCGGCTGTCCTGTCGGAGAGAAAAATGGACTCCTGCGCCGTGGGGAACCACAACAAAGTCAAAGTCATGGCCACCCAGCTGCTCGCCAAGTTTGAGGAGAACGCTCCACAGCCTACGGGACTCAAACGACAGGTATGGAGGAAGTCGCTGGTTCATTTTGAAGCACAGCTGGCGTGATGGGAAAAAAAAGGCTTAAGCAACATGGAATAGATGGTCGGACTTTCTGGACTTTGTTGGAGTTCAGATTATTTTTTACAAACTTATTGTGGTTTGTTTTCCCCTTCAATGAATAATTTGATGATCTCACGCCGTGTGACGGGGCCTCTGGTCTCATGATTGACGAGCTGTAGGCCACTGTATTCATGAGCCGAGGTCCAGAATGCTAATATTGGTCAGGCTGGGTATTGTCCCTCGGGTCATGTAGGCGGCCTCACACTGCTGACCGGGTTCGGAGAGCTCCGAGGTGAATTGGTTCGCAGAGCTTTGGTTCGCTTGCCACTGAGAGTGGGAGGAAGTAGTGGGCTTTGGGAACACTAGACAGTATTGTTGATGGGGGGAAAAGCCAACTTTTGCTGTTTGAGAGAAAATGTCTTGTTGTTACGCGTCTTGGAATAGCTGCTTCTGATTTTGATGGTGTATTTCTTTGGCCTTTTAAAGTCGGTGAAAATAGCTGATTATACGATTTATGTTGAGACAGAACTTAGCTTGAAGGTTTATGGGAAGTCTTTGAGGCTTTATAAAGGCTGAAAAGAAGAGCAATTGTTTGGCTTGAGATACTATATGCACACATTTGTGTATTTTCTCTCTTTCCATCTGTTGTTGATGTACCATCTGCATGACATGTCCTTTTAAATATCTCTAAGTGCTATACACAGTGCAAATACACAACTCTCAGCATGGTCTTCCTATGAGTATGACTCTCTGTCATTTCCTTTTATTAGTTTTGAACACATGATTTTCCAACCTCTTTGACTCCATCCTCCCATGATTCACTTCCTTCTTTCTGTTTTTCTCTCTCTCCTTGTTTCCACCTCTCATCATGGACTATGTCATGATGCCTCCTTGCATGGTTGTCCGGTTCTCTCACTGGCCTCGCTCGCTGTCCCTCATCTTTGTCTGACCACAAAGGGGGAGTCTCTGCCCAATCTGGATCGCCTTTTTCCCCTTACCCTGCCCCAAACCCCTGTGAATGAGCCAGTGCGCCTGGCACCTGTCCCGGCATGGAGAAAGGTAAAAGAGTGGACCCCCCTCATCCCCGTAGAGACTTACAGCTAGGCTGACCTCCTAACCATATGTCCTTGTGGTGTGTCATAGTGGGGAAAGCTGCTTTGTGTTGACCTGTACTAGTCTGAGCCTCACCTGCTCTGTAGACCATTCGCAGATCTGTTGTTTGAGATTTGGAGGAATTAACTCAATGGCTCTTGTGTGGTTAACAAAAACTGTGTGAGTGCTTTTTAACTTCTCAGTCAATTAGGTGTGTGTGTGTGTGTGTGTGTGTGTGTGTGTGTGTGTGTGTGTGTGTGTGTGTGTGTGTGTGTGTGTGAGAGAGACACCTTCATGGTCTCTCCTCTGCTTCTCCTGTCCTGGTTCAGAGACGCACACAGCAGCAGGAACAGCTGAGCATTCGCTACAAAGAAATGATCAAGGGTCAGACTCTGCCCAGCAGAAGGGAGCAGGTATGGTTAGCTACGCTGGCCTGGTAGTCCTCCGACAACTTTCACATCCCGTTAAGTCCAGATCCCCCCCCTCCCCCTCCCCCTCCTACAGATGGAAATGGCCTTACAATCTGGAAGCAAGGGGAAGGGAAGGTAGCCTTACCAAGCCAGTCAACAGGGCTAAATAAGCCCCAAGCAGATCAATCGGCAAAATGTTCAGATGGTTATGCAACTGTCTAAACCAGGGGTCGGCAAACCTAGAATGAAACATGATTATGTAACTGCATTAAAACCAAGACAAAGACTAGTGACAGCCCATTGAATGGTGGGTCTGTTCAGTCAGATGTTGGAAGGAATCATGGTAATATGTATAAAATGCTGACGGGGCAGTAATTGTTACTTATTTAAAACACAAAATATTTTAGAAGAATATTGTATACATAGACATGTGAAAGAGTATTGGGGTTTAGATATCCTTGAGCACTAACAACACTGGTGAATACATTTTCTATCACATAAAACATTGGCAATGGTAACTTATTGTGATTTCTTTTTGATTTGAATTCTGCATTGTTTACATCCATGTCCCTGGAGTTGTCTTCATCCCTACATTTTGCTGGTGCATCGATCCTTTGCTTGGCCTACAGCCACCTGTCAATCTGTGCAAAATACGAGCCCAGATAAAGTGAAGAGTAACAGAATGGGTAGTCTGCTTCCATGATGTACACCTTCAACCTTTCTTCTTGTTGCCTTGTCAGCAACTTTGGAAATAGATACAATTAAGCTTGCTATTATGTTCACCACCAACCCGACTCTTCGGTGTGTCTAAATGTTGCTTACTGATTATTACGAGTAGAAGACCAGCAGTAGCCAGATGGTTGCCATCCTGCTTTACTGTTCTCTCATGCAAATAATCGGAGTCAGCACAGTGAAGTGCCAGCAGCGGTTTTCCCCTGCTGATGCTTAGAAAGTCGTCCTTTTTTTTGTCTTGTCACTAGATTAAGCATTCCCCTCACAGAGATGGATTTAAACGGCAAACTCCCCTCTTTAAAGGGATTTAATTCACTGCTGTTCTCAAGTGTCCTCAAACTGCACAGTCAGTCTCTAGCTGCAAAGTGAATTAACTCAGTCTATTGTAAAGACTGGAAATAATCTTGATAATCCCAAACACTTCTCTACACAAACTGTTTAGGATATAGGTTTTTTTAAAGTCACTCTTATAGTCATGTAGTCATTTTTTATATGTTTTAAATGTAAAACTTTGAAAGTGCTTTTCCTGAAGGCCTTGCTTTTATGGTTTTCTTGCTCCCCTTTTCTGTGCTTTAATTCATGTTTTGGTACCAATATAAGAAAACTTAAAATACATATCAAGGTTAATTACAGAACCAGTGAATTATTTCCCCTTTTGATCATTGGACTGTGTTTATAAACCGTTTTATTTTTGCCATATACACTTTGTGGGTGGTCCGTTTTTAAAGGTCATGAGTATGGAAACGTGTGTGTCAGGCTGCTTGTAGTGTAAGTGAACCTAAGCAAGTGGAGTGGTACCCCACACTAACCCTATTAACCGAATGGACAACAAAATGTGTGCTGATGTAAATATCTTGACGCTATAACTTTTACCTTTTGTTTTGCAAGGTTTTCAAAGCATTGATAGTCATTATCAGGCTGCGAACTAGGAGTATGACGCCTATTTACTCTTAGCAATATCATTTTCATCATCATTCTCATCACCTTCTGCTGAATCTGCTGTTCCTGTCCCTCATCTCTCAAGGCCAGAAGTGGTGCAGAGCAACTGTCCAGCTCGGCCTCTCGGAGCTGCCCAAAGAAAACCATTCTGCTCCCTTCTTCCTCCTCCACTTCTTCGCTCTCTCTTCACTCAGAGGTGACACGCGGTCTGCTGTATCTGTCCGTCTCCGTATGTGTGTGTGTGTGTGTGTGTGTGTGTGTGTGTGTGTCTATCTCTGCCACAAATCCATGGCAAACCCATCTAGTGGCCCCTTTAACCCCCACTCTCTTTTTCTGTTCTGAGAAAGCATCCTCTAATGATGTCTGCTGTACCTCAGATTTGGCCTCTGCAGTATGTGGCAAGAATAAAAACAAAAAAGTGCTGCGTTTCTCCAAATGAACTACCTATAGAGGTTACAGTCTTGTTTACTTCCCTGGACCCTGTGAGTGGAGTGTGTCATTATCAAGAGTAGCTGCCTGTTTTCATGCTGTTTGGATGTGACAGCTTGTGAAGAAATGTAAGACTCTGGGGGGGGATCTCGGGTTATTTTCTACTTATTGCCAGGCACTGTCAAGAGATGTTTGTGTAACAAGCTGTTCTCTAACACAACAGCTCCTTTTGTAACAATCTGTTTATGCTCGATGCAAACCAAGAGTAATACAGTAAGTATGTCTGCTCATTTCTGCCTTCAAGCGTTTGCGTAAAAGTCCGGAGGAAGAGGAGCTTGAATACTACGAGATGCCTCTGAAATACGGGGTAGAGTAAAACGAGTGATTGCATGGATACGTGTTCACTGCTGTTGTTTGTGGTTGGCTTTTTTTTAATGAGATAATGGTTTAGTAGCTGTAAACGGACTGCTTAATGGAACAAATCAGGCTTTCATTCATGTAGAGAAGGTGCTGTTAAAAGCATGAGCCCTTTAGCTACACCCAAATCATCATCAAGTCTCAATAGAGCTTCCTTGGCAGGAGTGGAAGCCGCCGCACCCGACAGAGCCGAGACCCATTCACATACCTGGTATACAGGAGAGGGCCGACCGCCTAATCTCCAGGTTTAAGGGCAAACCTGACAAGCCACCAAAGGTGAACACCATGCATGGACATTTTATGAAAACATGGATTCCAATATTCTGACTTTGTATTGGTTACATCTCTTAACCTGCACTGTTTGTAAAGGACATGCAATTGGTGTACGTATGCACATCCTCCTAAGTCTAATTCCCTCTTTCAACTATTCCCTTTTCTCCCCTGGAGCCTAAGAAAAAGCCGTCCCGTTTCTTTTTAGAGCAGTGGCACTTGTCCCGGGACCTGACTGAGAGTCCTGGGTCACCACTATCCTCTCCTGACTCTTCCAGAAAGGTTAGGTTTTGGTGCCGTGGACCCATGCTCTAACACATCACTCTAAGTAACCTCTTATGGACGTTTTTACTTTTGAGACCAACGCCTTAACTTTAAGGCTCTCTCAAGCTTGCTCAGTCCGTGTTTAACTCAAGTGTACTCTGTTGTTCTGCTTGTTATTTCTGCTAGATAGCCTCACTTAGTGCGTTGCATTGCTTTCATTCGTTTACCCACACAGGCTTAAATTACTGCTTGAATTAAAGGTTGACAACTGGAACTATGAAAACAATGGCTTCCAAACCATCTGTGGTTATTACAGCAAGCTTTTTTGAAAAGGAGATTGTTTTTGGAAATGACTAACAGGGGAAAGAAGAATTCCATTTTAAAGCTTTGTACATCCCTTTTGTGATTGAATTATCTATTTCTCTGCAGGAGCCAGCAAGGCCTCTGCACTGTGACGATGAAATGCCCTTATATGTGCTTAGTATTCAGGAGAGGGCTGAGCTACTTGCCTCTCAGTTTGAGGGCAAGCCAGCCGGACCACAGGTGAAGTTTCCCTCATTAACACAGACATCTGATTGATAGTCTAATATTCATACATCTTGATAAAGGAGCACATTGTTTTTGGGAGACTTGCCCTGTTGGTCAACTTTAACTTTTCAAGAGTAGACACCAAAACCATCCATGTATCCCAGTAGACTGCTTCTGTAGTCAATACTCATTATTAGGCTGAACTAGTGATCGTAAAAGGGCAGCATGTAAATGATGATTCATAATAGCAGTTAAACTAAATGGTTTCTCTGTTTATGTAGTTCCTGGATATGAACTGTTAACAACTGTGGCGTTAATATGACAATTCATATGTAAACTGTATGAAAGGGCAGTTTGTAAAAACATTTTCTTACTCAGCAATTTATGCTAACGCATTAGCACAGAACACGAGAGGGAATGACTTAACAGCTAACAGCAGAAATACACACATTTTGATGTTTAAATCAAGTTCAAGTGATTTTTATTTGCCATTGGCAAAGATGCCCAGAAAGTAATAGTACTAAAAACTAAAAAAATTAAAGTTCATCGAGGTTACATTAATTAGAAATAGCTAAACTCTGCAATGTATGCTAGCATGTCAGCATAGAGCCCCCTGAGGTGATGAAGCTGACCAGAAGGCTGCTCTCCAAACACAATTTAGTTTGACAGTTTGATTTCAGAAAGTGGTGTGAAACAGTTCATGTTAGGTTTCTTAGTTAAATGGTGTGAAACGGTTCATATTAGGTTTCTTAATTGTCAAAAATTACTATTTTGAAACTACTCTCTTCTCTCCCTCGTTCTTTGTGGAGCCTAAGAAAAAACCCTCACGTTTCATTATGGAACAATGGCGCCTGGCCCGAGCCCAGTCCCCCCCTGGTTCTCCCCACTCCACCTCCGACACCTTGAGACAGGTAGTCGTTTGTCGTCTGGAAGGAATGTGGTGTGGTGACGCTAACACACTGCCCTTGGTCTTTCATGAAGCTGCATCATCTCACTTAATTACACGTGTTGCGTAACATGATTTAAGCTCACTTGAGACTTGCTTTAAAAGCTGTCTGCCTGTTGTGAAATATCAAGAAACTCATTTGCAACCTGGTAATTGTTTTCTGTTGTTGTTGTTGTTGTTGTTGTTGTGATTTGTATGTGGGGGAGAAATCTGTTCTCGTGACTGTGACTATCTGGACAGATGTCAAAAATATTCTCCGCTGGCATGCGTTTGAACTTAATTATAATTCCCACAGCTATTTTGCCAAGGGAGTCTCTAGTAGTTGTTTTTGGATTTGGGAGAGCAGTTTGGCTGCAATAATAATAATTCAGAATAATTCCCATGTTGACGAGCACAGTTCCAATTGTGGCAGGGAAACAACTTTGCATGCAGTGGGACTGCAAAGCGTCCTCCAATCTCAGCCACAGTAATAGTTTCCATGGCTTACGATTGCCTCAAACTGACCTCAATTCTTGGGGTTGCATAGCTTTTTGGAGTTTTTATATCTGAATTCTGGAATAGATTAATTCAGGATTTAAACTAATGACGGGTAATAACAAACCAGTTGAATGGTCCCTTCCAACATTTTCTTTTGTTCATATTTATTGCTCGATTGATAAAGCAACAGTGCAGTGCAGAGTGTGTGTGTGTGTGTGTGTGTGTGTGTGTGTGTGTGTGTGTGTGTGTGTGTGTGTGTGTGTGTGTGTGTGTGTGTGTGTGTGTGTGTGTGTGTGTGTGTGTGTGTGTGTGTGTGTGTGTGTGTGTGTGTGTGTGTGCGTGCGTGCGTGCGCGCGCGCGCGCGCGCGCGCGCGCGCGCGTATGTGAATGACAAACGCAAGACTGCTATACTCGAGTGTGTACGCACAGTGGTCTTCATAGATGTTACAGAAGCACAGGTCCACTTCGCAGCGCCATCGTTTTTTTAAATGCGGTAATGATCTCTTTTTTTTTTTTTTTTTTTTTTTAAATGATGTCCCAAATCCAATAATGCTCTGTGTTGGCAAGTAAATACTCAGTGAGTCTCAGCTATTGGAGCTATGTTTGGTTTTGTGGTTGGGCGGGGCTGTCGGCACATCTAAACGCTTGATCAATCAAGCATGAAAACATTGCTTTGTCATGTCTAAATGTCCTGTCAGACACTGTTGTTTGTGAACGCCTTCTGTGTTTAAGCTCTCCTCTTCCCACTTCTACCGTCTCTCACATTATCTTTCTTTTTTTCCCGCCATCATTTTCTAATGTTTGTCCACCTGTATTTCTTTTTCCTCCCTTTAATGCTGTTGATAGCGCTATATAAGGAGGTACACAGGCGGAGTTAGCTCATTGGCTGAGCAGATAGCCAATCAGCTTCAATCTCAGGGAGACCCTAAGCCTTTACGTGAAAAGACGGATATGGTAAGCATGCTGCCCCCAGTGGTAGAAGGCATGTGGCTGTAGCTCACGAGTGTCGATCGGCGTGTTGTTTCAGACACTGATATGTTGTTGATACATTGAAGTGTTAGTTTTCTGTCACAGTTCAACATTAATCCTTCTCCCTGTAGCCGTAGTGTGTGTTTGCTCCACAAGTAACTTCAGTTTGGGATACTGTTGTGTTTGTAGATCATTTTCATAATGATAGGAGATCCCCATTCCTACTGACAAATAACCATTGACTTGCTCTGTTGTGGTCTTGTCTTGGGTTATAAAGTAGCTCAATACCCAGCAGTGGCCTGGTGTGTGATGTCCGTTAAATCTTTGATGTATTTAAGCCTCTCCTCTCCCTAAAAACTGATCAATGCGTTATCCGTCCGCAGGGCTCACTCAGAAAAGACTTCCCCGTCAACATCGGTGGCAGCGATGTGTGCTTCTTCTGCCGAAAGCGCGTGTACGTGATGGAGAGGCTGAGTGCAGAGGGGAAGTTCTTCCATCGCAGCTGCTTCAAGTGTGAATACTGTGGCACCACGCTACGACTGTCCTCCTACGCCTTCGATGTGGAGGACGGTAAGACTGCTGTCAAGATAACAAGTTTTTCTCTTATCTTTGTGATTGTTCGTTTGTCCTAAAGTTTCCAATAACCAAACTTTTCACAACAGCTGAATAAAAACAAAACAATCTGAGGAAAAAACAGATTCATGCTCAGTTGATTTCTTTTTTTTTTTAAGCCACTATCTGTACAATTTAAACATGTGAGACTCTGGCGCTCTCCAGTGGTTCAATCAGAAAAAGAGACTATGGCAGATGGACACAATCTCCCACTCCACCCATGGCTATTTACCGGAGACACTGAGATAAATGAGCTGAATGCAACACGTAGACTGCTTCACCGGGCCTGTCTCCTTTTTGTACAAACACATATGCCGCCAAGATAGTTTAAAAGATGCTACGACATTTCAACACCCTCTGGCTTTTAACATGTAGATCTCAACTTTCTAGACATAAGCTTACGTTACATTGCATTGACCTCAGAGTCAAGTCCAGTCTCATTTTTTTTCTCTCGCTCAAGGACAGGCAGCAGATTGTTTATTGAGACAGAGAAGCTGTTTTTCAGAGTCAGCCGTGGGACTTAAACCCACTGACGGTCTGAGCTGAGACAGAAGGGAAGATCTTTTTCTTCAAAAATGACACACACACAGTGTACTCCTGCAGAAGAGACGAAGCCTATGGACTCCGCGGGGTGAAATTTGCAGAATGTGCATTGCATACATTTATTTTTGTATTGAGTTTATTTGCTTATGTGCTACGTGTCTCCTTTATCCAACAGGGAAATTTTACTGCAAGCCCCACTACTGCTACCGTCTGTCTGGCTATGCTCAGAGAAAGAGGCCGGCTCCCTCCCCGACTCCAATCACTGCTAAGGTACCCGTTTCTGTTTACTAGTTCAAATCCCCGTGGAAATCGCAATTCACTGGCACAATAATGAAGAAATAAATTGTTTTGTTTATCTTCGAAACACACTGCTGAGGCATAGGTGCACAAGAGCTAACGGCGGAGTAGCGACTGAGTAGGGCGACTTTGCTGTGTTTGACGTCGTCTGTCTTTGCAGGAGAACCAGGCGCCCCAAACTCCTACGGCGACCGTGGACGCTCCCGGGAGGGCGATGGCTGCTGCAGCGCCCTCGGCCGAGCTCCAGCCCTCAGGTACCCGACTTTCCTCTCTTGCTGTGGTGGCTGCGCCCTACCGCCTGGTCAAGGGCGCGGGAGTCCGGCTGCGTACCCTCCGCCGCACGCTCTCCTGGACCTGCCACCAGGTGGCACACAACCCCCTAGACTCTCCCTTTCTGTGTACCTACTGCATCTACCTCTTCTGCTGTTTCTCCATCAACGTCCTGCTCAACCTCCTCTAGCATGACTCTCTTGTCCCTCCTTTCTTTCCTTCCTTCCTTCCTTCCTTTGCCAACTAATGGGATTGTATAGATTTAGCTGACTGTATTGACTCACTGAGCCTGAGGCCTTTTTCATGTAAATCTTGTGATTCCTCGTCTCAGTGGTTGATTTTACCTCGTGAAGATGCATCATTCTTTTCTGTCGCCGACATTTTATGACTTGGGATTGGTTGAGGCTGTTAAGCAGCCCTCTGGCAGCTTGATTTTAGAATTGAATCTTACATTTATTTATTTTTCTTGGCTTGGTAATTAAAAAAAGAGTTGGTCAGAATTCCTTCTGGTCAGCTCTCCAGGCAGCAATATTCGCTATTTGTAACTCTCTTCCCGTGCTGATTTTACTATCACATCTGGCGGTAATGTGCCAGCTGTTTCTACTCAAAATATCAGTTAAAACTTACAAGTAGCAATACATTCTTATAATCTAAGTTAATTACATGAACACGTTTTCGCCTGCTGGTGTTTTAATGAAGAGCCAAGCTTCGTTCTGTTGTGACTGTAACCTCTGGTGGCTTGTGACCGCTTTCTTTTAGCTCTACCTCCTCCTGTGTGATGTTTCTTTTAGAGCCTGCTTTGTGATGTGTTTCTTTCTCTGTAAGCTGTTTTGCACCTCCAGTATCCCTTTTACTAAAACTCACCCTACTGTGATGAAGTGCCTGTATCAGTGCTTTTGTGAGCTTTACCTTTCCCCCTCCTATCAGAGCAGCTTAAAACTGAGAGCTCGACTAGTGCTTGAATTAGTGCCTGTGATTGGTTCTCTTGTGATTTTCACTCCTCTGTCCTCCTGCATCCCTCGGCCTCTCACCCCTAAGACCTTCTTGAGTTTGCTTAATATAGTGCATCTTTGCGACGTTAATTGGATTGCATATTATTCACTATAATACAGCAAAACTAGAAAGAGCTGAACTGAACCGGCTGGTAAGATTAACAGAAAAAGAACCGTATGAATGTAAGTAGGTTACGTGTAGGCCTGCTGCATTGTGTGGCAAGTGTAGTATTATACATTTATATCGTTTAATGATACTATAAAGATATGCGACATTCATTTTAGATAATACATTTGAAGAATTACTTTCATTATTAATGATAGGCGTGATGGAAAAATAGTGTTGCGATAACCAGAAGGTAAAATCATGTCATATTGTTTGGATGAAGTTTATCCCTCTAGACTACACTTATTTCCAGTACTCCTAATGTAATGTTTAGTAATTCCTTTAATAGGGTTAATAATATTCATTATTTTAAATATTTAAGGTACATATGTAGATATTGGAAAGTCCCAAAAGGTGCATAAAGCATTTGTAAAGTCGTGGGTTGCTTGGTTCGGTTTTAGTGGAAAGGTGACCCATGAAAGTGAAATTATTTTGGGGACTTCTCTTCACAGCTGTTTTGCGTTTTCCGGCATGCTGCCTTATTTAGAGGGAAATAAATAGAAAACCATTGCAGCTGTTTGACCACATTCCGTGTCGACACAGAATAACTACCGGGTCAAACATCACACACACCGGCCCTTTTTCAAGTGGGATTTATTTATTGACATTTTGTCCAAATTCGATAGCAATTTAAGTAAATGGAGGGACGAAAAGTTTAGTATCATGTGAAAAATACTTATTTTGATCCATTTCATTCATATTAACCGACATCCAAGTAAATTCAAAAGACAAATTTAGGCCAATAAAAATGCAGTTTTAAGATTTGCTTCTCAGGATGGGAAAAAGGCAAGGCACCAATCTGGTACTCACAACTGTAGTATGACACAATAATTTTAGAATGTTAAACTTATGTGTGTTTGTTGATAATATTTTCTGTAGGAGTATAATCTAATGCAATAAATTCAGTTATAGATCTTCAATTGGTGTGTCCTTGTCAGTTTGTTCTTGAAGTAGAAAGTTGCTTTGGTTTAGTGGGGGTAAAGGGGGAAATGCACTACTTACATTGTTGGATGTGTGATGGATTTAACGCTACTGTTATGTTCACATAATCACGGGCGTTTTCACAAAAAGTGCCCCAGTGGATCTGTTTTGGTCCAGTTTATTTACACAGACTGATAAATAGCTTCAACTAGCCTTTCAGTCAGCCCTGCATGGCTCCTGCTCTGCAGAGATGTTCTCCTCTCTCTACTGTTCTCTACACGATTCTCAGTTGCCTTTTTTTTCTGCTCTCTTCCCTCTGCTCCTCTTACCTCCAACCTGCCGCCCCACCCCGATGTCACCGTTTCACCTCCACCCTGGACAACCTCAGTACCGGTGCTTAACGGCCTGCAGGAGCCCAGCCTAGCTAAACGTCTGCGGGGAACTCCAGAGCGCATCGAGTTGGAGAACTACCGTCTGTCCCTGCAGAAGGAGGAGGAGCTTGAGGAGGTGCCTGAGGAGACGCTGGCAGAGCACAACCTCAGCAGTGTGCTGGACAAGGCCACAGACGCCGACCTGGGCTCCAGGTAAGAGCATCAAAACAACTGAGATGTGCACTTTTTAAATGGCACTGTCGTTGAATGCTGAGTTTTGAGTTTTCTAATTTTCTAATTCTGATATTGAATGTTGCAGCTGATCCTTTGATGGGTTGTTTCTAGTTGGTCAAAGTCACAAAAATAATCCTCATTATTCCTGTGTGTGTTTCTTTAAATGAGGTGTTGAGTTTAGTGACAAACTAACATTCAGAGACATGAGTCTCCATCCAGCAGACACACTAACAAACAGAAACATTTTCAATCTAGTGATCATGTTATTCATTAATCTATTAATCATTAGGTATATGGCATGTAAGTAAAAAAGAAAAATGCCCAAAATAAATTCTAAAATAAAGTCTTAAAATGTCTTCTTGTGTCTGACCAACAGGCCAAAACCCAAATATATTCACTTATAGCTGGAACCAGAGGTTTTTTTTCTAAATAAAGAAATCAGCTCCTTCACACTGTTTATATTCGAAAGCTACTTTTCAGTCGATCACGCTTCATCACACAGTGAAACATTAAGTAAAAGAACATATAGAAATAGAAAAAAAAAGCTTTTTTCTGACATTTTACTGATTAAGAGTTCAATAAATGATTCAAATAAAAATCAACAGTGAAATAATTGTTAGTTGTGGCCCTAGTGTACTCTTTGGCTTAAGCGCCTGAAAGGTTTGCAGGTGAACCTATGGAATAACACAAAGGTGAGCCTGAGAGCTAAATACCACACGTGTATTGTACCATAAGCTGAAGCCCGTCACTGACCCTGCTTCTCTTGTCTGTTTTTGCCTCCCACTTGTTCTAACACTTTACTGGGACTCCTCCTCTGTTTTCCAACAGTAGCTCAGAGTCAGACATGGAGGAGGAGGACGAGCAGGAGGATCTGGATCTGGAGGAGGTGGAACAGCAGCCTCTCAGCCCTTCGGACCTCGGCGGTGTTCCCTGGAGGGAGGCGGTGGAGCTCCACGCCAAGCTGAGAGGCGACGAGGGGGAGGACGAGGGGGAGGCTCTGGCCGATGCGGTCAGCCGAGACGGGGAAGTAGACGAAGACGATGAAGAGTACGATGAGGAGGAAGAGGATGAGGAGTCGAGCGATGGTAAATTAGTTTTTCTCTCTTTAGAGTTCAAGACGGTCTCTGTAGAGATTGGAAATGTAGTTTGTTTCCTTTGGTGTTATGTTAATACCCTGTTCAAAACTCCACTTGCTTTTATTCCAAATCTGTTTCATGTGAAGTGTCAATCTCAAACATTCTCCTCATCCGTTCTGCCTTCCTCCTTCCCCATCCCCTCCTCTTCATTACCCCCCCACATGTCCTCTGTGTTTGTGTGCCCGCATGAATGTATGTATCTGTCTTTTGTTTTGTTTTGTCGGGCCTCTGTCTCCCCCTGCTGGCAGAGGGGGACTACTGCCCGTGGGATAGAGAGCTCCAGTCAGGCCTTTGGCTGGAGAAGCACCTCACAGACGAAGACGATGTTGGTACATTTAAAGGTAGCAGCAAAACGGCCTGTGGATGCGTTTGCAGTGTCTATGAGCGTGAGATATAATCCTGGCTGCTGTGGGTTTCATTTTTAAAGGATTTCTTCAATAAGTGTGTGGCTTTTACTTTTTTTTTGTTGTCTTTGTTTTTTGGTTTGTTGTTTGCAGTTGTGTTTTTAACAAAAGATGTTGTGTTCAAAGGTGGGTCTCTTTGCTGTGAGCCATTTTAACCTGCCATTGACCCGTTTAATACCTCAGTTTTTGTATATGGCTTCAATACACTAATCTGAGAGATTCTTGTGTTTCCCCCGTAGGCGCTGCAGCTATGTTTTGGCATTGAGTGGCAGAATTGTTGTTTTCAACATGTGGATTTTATTTATTTCTTTAACCTTATACCTTTGAAGTTTATGGTTTTATTTTGTATTTTTTTGCAGTCTAGTGCATGCAGCCTCCCTCTACTTGGCCTCTCTGATGATTTATTTTAGTGCCACTGTTTTCTAACTGCCTCTCTGCCTTTTCTCCTTCATTTTTGTCCTGACCCTCCTCTCTCTCTCTCTCTCTCTCTCTCTCTCTCTCTCTCTCTCTCTCTCTCTCTCTCTCTCTCTCTCTCTCTCTCTCTCATCTACTCCTACCTTTTCGGCACACCTGCCTTCATCTCTCTTTATCTGGCTCTCTCTCTTTATCTGTCTCTGATTTCTTGGATCAAACACAACTTCCCCACAACACCATAAACACAACACTCCACCGAATGCTGACACCCTCATTTAGCCAGGAACCTACAGATCCAACAAGTCCTGCAGCCGGTGGATCCCCAGGCCATTCCAGGTTTGGTGAGAACCCACATGGACTCTGAGAAAGACAAGGAGGGCCAGCTGGCCTCAGCCTCCCAACTCTCCCAACCCTCTGCGCTCACGCAGCCCTCCTCCACAGGTAACCCACCCAGAGGAGCGGAACACCTGGGAAGGTTTTGCTGGGCGAGTCCAAGGCTTTAGGCCTTACAAGGTTAAGGTTCAGGGTGTCTCATTTCACCAGTGTGGCTGCTGCTGTTCTGTTTCGTACGTCTGTGTCTGCGACAGGAGGAGCCACCTCCCACAACTAACTCACCTGTTGTTTATAATCATCTCTGATTTTGTACATTTTTGTCATTTTTTTTTTTTTTTTGGAATGTCTTATTTTGTGTTCAATCTTTTCATTTGTCGTTCAGAGTCGCTGCGGTGAACGAAATGTTTAACCACATCCCAGTGCACCGCATAACCCCCTTGTCAGTTCCTTTTGATTTTGTTCCGCTTTGTTCTTTTGTGTTCTGCTGTGTTCTTTCCCCATGTGTCTAATTACTTTACTGTTATTTCCCTGCCATCTATCCCTCGTTGTTCTGTATCATCTGGTTTGAACGTAGCCCCTGCCCACACATCCGCCCGACGCGAGGCAGTGAGAGTCTGGTTGGAGTCCATGTCTGGAGGTAGCACAGACTCATAAGGGATCGTGACATCCCGCCTTAGACTCGCTCTCTATCTGTCTGGCCTTTTCCAGGAGCATGCAGAAAACACGCTCGGATGCCAGTAAACTCACAATCTTGCATGCTGCAAGGCTGTCGCACTCGAGAGTTCTGCGCTCTTTGGGACTCATTTCACTACCCAACCGCTTATCCTACCCCAACTTCCAAAATATTTTCTCTTCACTCACATAGTACACTATAATGAAATGTACTCCAGAGACAGAGGAGCCATCAATGCTTGAAAACACTTAACACCAATGTGTTTCTTGCGCTGATGTGTGAAGTATTACTGTTGCTATTTTTTTTTGGACTAACCCATAAATGGCACTTTTACTCGCACAAAGTTCAGATATTGAGGCTGTTGAGGTATTTTATCGACTTTTTAATCACTTGTCTGACTGTAATGAGAGTCCTACACACACATTTGGATTCATAGGAAACACTTATATTCTAGGTCAAAAGCTTTGTAACAATCCTTGTGCTCAAACCCACTAGACTTAGATGTTCGTTCAGGATTTGCCTGTGCACCCACATGGACAAAGTGTCTACTGTGATGGATGCTGAAATATTATTCAAAAACTGAATAGATTGGTTTTAGCTTTTGTTAGAAACAAAGTCTCTTCCATCAAATTTTGTTTGAACGAGGGATTATTGCTCGTCACTTAACCGATGTCATTAACATTTTGGTTTTGCTTTTGCTTGGTTTGAATGTCATCCATTTGCTCATTTAACAATGGATAGCTGCATGTATCTATTACTAATGCTGCTCTGAGCCAAAACCTTTGTTCATATTTATTGACTCATTTGTAGGATTTCATTTGTACGCAAAACTAATGTTTGATTTTCTTGCCAGAGAACTTTCCCCAAAAGCTGTCTTCAGAAAAACCCTATGGATTTTGGTTTTGAAGCCTTTTCATCCTTTTTCAACCTTTAATTTTTTCCTATTACTGCGCTCCACTCTTCAAAACTGGTTTTGATAGATTTTTTTTTATTATTAAGCAGTCTTTGAACTCTGGTGCTCTTCTTTTAACATTTTGCCTAAAGGGGGTGAATTTTCCAAAAAGAGTTCAGTGATGGTTAAGAAGTTGAAAAAGGTTCCTGCTTTGTTATTGTCTGTAGAGAATGTGTCACCCAGATGACTCTTGCCATTTCATTGTCATGTCAGAGCCCTGTGAGGATGACGATTTGGAAGCAGAAGCAGACAGTCCAGATGTTGAGCCCGGCACAGAGATGGATGAGGGTGAGCGGTCATTCAAATAATAATGTATCAATTCAATCACAACATGTTTGGTTCACAAAGAACTCTATTATGATAAAAGAATGTGAATGATTAACAATATAGTGCTGTGTAACAATTCAATATTTCATAATGTTGTGTCTGAATTCTAGATGACATCCCTTCAGATGCAGAAGCTGAGGCTCGTTTGCACCCGTCGGAGCGCACTGAAGTGCTCCAGGAGGAAGACAGGAAATCAGAAAGTCTGAAAATGGCCTCCAGTATCGGTATGTGTCCCTAATAATTCATCTAAATTGATCCCCCAGAAATATTTTTACATGAATAAAAAAAAATGTACTATTTTTGTTTCCATTCAGAGCCATCCAGCGTCAGCCCCATGCAGAAAGAAGAGTTTGTTCTTTCCTCACTCAAACCATCTCCAGAGCCTGAATCACAGGTGAGACAATTCCACACCTCTCAAGTGAAAGATATGTGATGTTGGTTATGATTAAATCCTGATCTTCTTGTTTATTTTCCAGATAACGCCGGTGAAGTCTCCTGGCACACGCTTTTTCCCAGAGCCGTTCATACCCGAGGAGAGGAAGACTGAGGGCTCAACTCCTTCTCCAGCCGCCAAGAGCCCACTGTGCCCTTCACCTGCTCCAGCCCAGGATCCTTCCTCTGTCCCTTCTCCTACTCTTACTGCTGCTTCCCCTGTCAACGTCCCTGCCTCATCTCCCCTAAGTTCACTCACCAAATCCCCCATCAACTCTCCAGCCGTCGAGTCACCTGTCAGATCGCCCGTCAGACCCACGGACAAGTCACCCGCTGGCTCCCCGATCTGCTCTCAGCCCACCCCCCTACCAGAGACTTGCACACCTAAATCTCCCGTCTACCCTCACCGCTCTATTTGCCCTCTCACGGGAAACCCCCTCTCCCCAATCTGTGCTCAGCCTTTGCCCTGCCAGGAACCCTCGTCGCCCCTCACCTCTGACTCTCCCGTCAGAACTCAGCCCATCCCCGGCGTCGTCACTTCGACGCCCATGACCAAAACAGACAGGGGCACGCCTGAACCCTCGAAGTCCATAGATTCCTCGACAGAGGAAACTCCATCTAAAAAGACGGATATCATTGAGGAGTTTTGGTTGAAGAGTGCCGAGATCAGGAAGAGCCTCGGTCTGACTCCTTTGGACCGCAGTAGTAAAATCTTGGAGAAGAGTGTTGTTATTGCTCCAGCGCAGGACTTCACCCCCATCACGACTCAGTCTCCAGATGTGCCAGAGGAGCAGAAGCCTGCCTTCACTGGCCGAGCTGTCATCCGCAGACTCAACATCACTCTTGAAGGTCAGGTCATCACCCCCATTGCTCCTGCGGAGCCCAAGAGTAATGGCTCTGATAGGAGGGACCTCAGCAGCAGCTCTGGTTTGGGGCTGAATGGGAGCATGGCCACGAGCCAGACAGCAAACAGTGACGGCTACAACACGTCTGACTCCGTCATGCTCACCCCGCCCTCCAGCCCGCCGCCACCTGTGCCTGCTAATCAGTCTCCAGCCGTGTTCAGGCAGCAGAGACATCAGGTGTGCTGGACCAACGGAACAGAAAGACCTCCATCCGAGCGTGCCAAAGAGCCGGCAAAAACCAAGAGTCCTGTTCCCGCACCGAGGACCCAACTGAGCCCCGTGTCTGCACCAAAACCCGCGCCCAGGAAGGTCCAATCGCCTCAGGCAGATCCAGAAACGACTCCAGTGGTCGTCATGAGGGAGAAGAAGAAGCCACGGCCGCAGGAGGTGAGGAAGTCGTTCGTGGAGACGGTGGAGGAGATTCCGTTTGCTGATGACGTGGAGGAGTCCTACGACGAGCGGACACCAGAAACGAGCATGAACAGGTACTATACGCCACCCACCAGCAAGCCCAGCAGGGACAGACCTCCACTGCATCTGGCTCTAGCAATGGAAAACGGTAAACCCAATATCCCTGTCAACCAAGCCCTTAAGAACCAGAGGGCAACTCAATTCTCCCCAGAGGCCAAGGAGATCGCAGAGGAGAGGATGAAGGCCAGAGAAAAGTCCGTTAAGAGCCAGGCTTTGAAAGACGCCATGGCCAAGCAGCTAAATAAAATGAAAGAGTCTGAAATAGACAAGGGTGCCTCACCTAAAGTGGCCTGGAGCGTAACCCCAGATGTTGCCGGAAAAAGTAAAAAGTCCGCCGGATCTCCAAAGACGTCAGCCGTGAAAGCTCTGGAGTCGAAGAAGGCAGAGACTTTACCCGAGCGCTTCTTCAGCAGCAACAAGAGTCTGGACAGCTCGGTGGCTTCGTCGGACGGCTCCTCCGCGAGTAAGAGCAAGAAACGAAGTTCCCTCTTCTCGCCGCGCAAGAATAAGAAGGAGAAAAAAGCCAAGAATGACAGCAGCAAGCCCTCCGGCACAGACGAGACCCCGCCCAAACACAAGTCACTGTGGAAGGCTGTCTTCTCGGGGTACAAGAAGGACAAAAAGAAGAAGGACGATAAATCTTGTCCGAGCACGCCATCCTCCAGCTCCACCACTCAGGACTCTGGGAAGAAGAAAACGTCACCTCTTGGGAGATCTTCAGGTAAGAAAGGCGATCCAGAGCAGTTTGTGAATGCGATACTTGTTCGTAGTATTTCTAGAAAACAAAAACAAAACTGTGTTTGCTTGTTACAGACTTGAAATCACGCAGAAACTTGAGCTTCTCTGAGGAGTCGGACCTGTCCTGTGATGATGTTCTGGAGAGGTCCTCCCAGAAGTCAAAGGCAGATGTGAGTAATAATAGACGCAGTAAAATATGTCGCATCTTCACCATGAGGTATTGAGACGCGTATAGCCTCGCAGACTAAAATGCCAAGACATTTTAGTCTGCGAGACATCTGCTGACAATCAGTGGAGAGCAGCTGCTCAGAGCCAGGCAGCAAACTCCAGGGAGCGGTCGTCTAAATGAGGACGTGACTCACCACCACCACTCGAAGATTCTCAACATTTTTCAATCGTTTTGGTTCTTGTTGTTTTAGATTTCCAGACCTCAGTGAATGAAATGGCATTTGTGGCTTAGGAAAGGATGCAATAGATGTGACATCTATCCTCGCTGTTTAACTTCCTTTGAAAACCATTTTTCTTGAAATGATTTCCTCCCCTGCCAGCAACACGTGGACATCTTTGACCTTGTATCAGACCTACAGAAGGATGCGATTAAGGAGGAGAAACTGGAGAAGGAGAGAAGGAGGGAGTTAAAGGAAAGAAAGAGGTTGAAAGAGAGTCATAATAAAAGAGAGCGGGAAAAAGAGGTTGATCGAGAAAAGGAGAAAGACAATGAGGAGGTATTGTGCAGAAAGGGGTTAAATGAGTTTGAATTTCATCTAAACATAATTTTGTAAGGAGGCAAATATATAAATTATATTTTATAATGTACACAAAGCTTGCTTCTGGCTTTAAAACCGACCTCAAATTAATCTTCAATACTTTATACATCCTTTTTTTCTTTAAGTAGTGTTAAAATAGAGTGTTTACATTCTGGCCCCAGGTAATCTCAGAACAAATCATGATATAAAACACAGTACCACAAAACGACACGTTAACGTCATCACGACAGCCAATAACAAAATTACTAAATGAGGGAATTATTCAAAAGACTGGATTCATTAAATATGCAGATGGAATATTAGGACGATGCAGAACTTCTGCACAGAATACCCACATTTCTATCATATGAGTTCCTTTATTTGAAGCCATTTGCATTTATTATGTTATGACTGAAATTCAAAATGATTGTCTCCAGTGCTGCTGTGTGTGTGTGTGTGTGTGTGTGTGTGTGTGTGTGTGTGTGTGTGTGTGTGTGTGTGTGTGTGTGTGTGTGTGTGTGTGTGTGTGTGTGTGTGTGTGTGTGTGTGTGTGTGTGTGTGTGGTGGTTTAGATAGGTACAGTCGAGTTCAGGGCCCGAGGCATGAATTCATTAACCATTGTAAACACGTTTTTTAAAAACTCAAACACGCTCCCACTTTGTTTTTCTTCATTTTTACTACCCATATGAAGAATTGACATTTTGTTATGTTTTCAATTATGGTGATTTGAATTTGGACCTTATACAGCTCCAGTAATAGGTTAAAGCTGCTTCATGCCTGCCAGGCCGTGCGCAATTTAATACGAGTCCACAGGGATCCAGTAGACTAGTCTCTAGTGACTGTTGTGGTTGTGTATAGTTCTCTAGATCAGTGAGTGTATTGTATATATTGCCGTAGAGGTTATTGTAGACTGAAAATAACAGACCTGTCTATCTGCTTTATGGTACAATCCTTGGTGTTAGAATCTTCTTACAATATGTTTTGTAATTGATGTTTTGTTCGACTCATTTCTGATTAACATAGATGTATAAAATGTTGCTGCACCTTGTCATTTTTTTGTGTTGGTGTGGGATATTAACATTGCCTGTTTTGAGTGTACCAGCTAAATTATAATTTTTTTTAATTTTGACCAATTTAACATAATCATTAACCCATTTAATCATCATCGTTTCCTCCCTTTTTGTTTTGTCTTCCCCAAGTCTGTTTATGTTCCTCACGCACTGGCGTTCAAGAGATCGTACGCCACAAAGGTAGTATTACATACGTTCCCATTGATAACCCCCCCCCCCCCCCCCCCCCCCAACCCCTCAGCGCATGTGCCAGTTTACTGTCATAACACCTCATGTGCATCTGGCCTAAAAACTAACCGTCCTCTCTGTGTGCATGTGGCAGTCGGACCGCAGCGTCCGCTCACTCACTGCTGGACATCCGCTCTGTTAAAACATGGACTTTTCCAACAGCGCCTCACTTTCCTGGTCACAATGATGCTGCCTCTGCATCTCTTGATATCAGGGGCTGTTCCTCTCTGACTGGTGTGATATTAACCTGCCTCTCTGTCACTGCGCCACTGTTTTTACTCCAGTCTGGTTACAGGGATAACGTTGACGTTTTCCTCCAGTGCTGTTCTCTCTTTTCTCTTGATTCATGCCAGCTTTTTATGTCCTCGCAAGTGAGCTGATAGCTTATTCACATACTGTATCGCCCATTATTTCGGAAGATTTCATAATGTGAAGGATTATAAATATGAGAGCTGCAGTGAAGTTGCTATTTTATGAGTCACATTGTGCTCTTTATTGTGTTTCCCTACCTTGAAATTGCAATTTGTAGGACTAGAAGCCTGTAGATAATGTGTAGTGTGTAGATAGATTCTGTGGAGTGAAGTTTGAAATATCCCAAAGTAGATTTTATTGTGCTAGTCGATGTTGACCCTCGCCTCCTACGAGATGTAATGAGTTTCCCCCCCCCCCTCCTCTCTTGTTCAGTTTTTCGGAAGGGTCAGGGCCCCATGGAGTCAACATATTAGTAGCTTGTGAGTGAGACTTCTCTGACCCTGCGTTTGTTTTGTTATTGCACCAGAAAACCTACACGGAGGAAGAGCTGAATGCCAAGCTGACACGAAGGGTCCAGAAAGCTGCACGGCGGCAAGCCAAGCAGGAGGAACTGAAGAGGCTGCACAGAGCTCAGGTAACTGACCTCTGGGGGCTTTTCCTCCGTCACCGCTGTGAGGTGGACATTCGTTCGTTAAATGTCTCAGGAACTATTGAACGGATTGACATTTATGTTCTCCTCTGGATGACTAATACGTTTGGTGATCGTCTAACTTTTCATTTTGCCCTCCATCATCAGGTCAACATTTTCAGTTGGTCTAATAATTTGGTTCGCAGCGAGATACTCGACATCCCCATCAGCTTTCACTGTACTTTTTATTTGGCGCGTTAGCATGCTGATGTAGGCTCAGCTCCTAGCATCACTGTGGTTAAGTACTCACAGAGCTGCTAGCGTGGCTGCAGGCTCTCGGCTGCAGTCTTCTGATGTCATGTTGAAATTAGGTCTGATGCATTCTTTTGTGTTCGTTCACTTGTGGTGTTTATGTGCTGAAAAGCTCTTTTTAAACCGTTTCACCAAACCATTATTCATCTCATTCATGTCAAACTATTTATAAAAGAAGTGGGTTAAGTTTATGTATGTATTTTTAGTGGCATGCTGGAAATAGGCTACAAACGTATTGTTTTCACTGCTACTCAGTGTTGTCCAGTTGTTTTCTTTATTTAGTTTTTTTATGTACGAAATTGGAAATGAACTTATTTGTCCAACTGCCTCTGTGGCTGGTGGATTTTAAAATCTAGCAGCCACTTGCATATTTTACCAGCATTGGCCTGGTGGCTGGTGCTTATTCCCAGCGCCGTCCTGGATTGCGGCCAAATTCATACTTTGGTTAGGAAATTTACTGATGTTGAAACTCTGCATCCGGCTTCCAGTCCGCTGACGCAGCACTAAGCTACAGCTAAAGTCTCTGCTCCTGGAGCTGCGGTTAGCTGGCCTAAATTCTGCCTCTTCCTTTTAGTGGCTATTTGCAGAACCCAAACCACGCTTCTTGTTTAGCTCCTCTTGCTGCATGGCACTGATAAAGTTCAGCACTGACAGAGGAAGTTCGAGTCTTTGGATTAAGCCGTTTCTGCTCATTTTGTACATCTCTCATTCTACCCCTTAAATCACCTTTACCCACATTGAACCATTTAATCATTTATCAAGTCATATTTGAACTAGTTTGAACTATTTGTACATGGGTCACTCAAAGACATCGCCTATCAGCACATTTTAAAAAGAGAATTACTGCTACATACAAAATGTAAATATGTCCTTAACTTTTTTCCTCATAGCATTAATAGTTTAAAAGTAGGTGGGTTTGGCCTCCATTAACAGAGCCCTTAGGAGATATTCTGCATGCCGCTCCCGGACGTCCTAAGAGGCTGCACCCCCTCTATCATCTACTGCCAATCACAAGAGAGAGCGTGGTGTGGGCCGAAGAGGGGAGAACTATGAAATATCAATCGTTTCTGATCAAATTCGCGAAATATTTGGCCGTCACAGCAGGCTCATGTGCCTGTATTCTTTCATTAGCAGTGCTAATCACAGTGCTCCCGCTGTGCCTTGATAGGTTTATTTTTAATGAGGGTAAACTGTTGCATTAGTAGACCGTAAAGGTAACCTCCGCAGCAGCCTCCCTTAGAAACGTGTGGCACGAATAAGTTATAAGGACTTAGTGGTAGATGTTATTCTGCGCAGCCATGTGAGATAACTGGGATTGTTTGTAATGGACTGTGTTTCATTAATACCGTGACTCTCTTGTCCGTTCAGATCATCCAGAGGCAGCTGGAGCAGGTGGAGGAGAAGCAGAGGCAGCTGGAAGAGAGGGGCGTAGCTGTGGAGAAAGCTTTGAGAGGAGAAGCAGGTAACAGTTCAGTCTACACCTGCTCTATATGGGGAAAAAAACCTCTGTTATGATTTGAAACCATTTAAATGAATTGAATTGAAAGTTAACTTTCCTCTTAAACCTTCATTCATTTTTTTTAAGTCAATCTCGTCATCCCATGTGGCGTTGATGTACCGGTAGTGCTGCTGCAGTTAGACAAATTACCCACATTCAGTGAACCAAAGGGTGTAGTAAGTTCCATAACGCTTAGAACAATTTCTATATTAACATTTTACAAGTGATTTACTGCATGCATGGCAATTAAGTCTGGTATTTGTGTCAGCGCTGGCTCCGTGAGACCACGTTTTATCTTTAGTTCAGCCTTTTCTAGAGCTCTAAAGGGAATAATAATAATATCGATGATTAGGATGATGTAACCAAGAAAGTGCATTAACTCAGAAAAGCTGTCCCTCTGCGGTCGTTTACGCTGTGTTTGAAATCACAGTCTGCATTTCCAATTCACGCAGCCGCACTGAAGCAGATATTCCAGCACGTAGGTTTGTGTGGAGCAGAAAGACATTTGTTTCTCCGAAGTAATAAGCCTAAATTGGTCTGGACAAGGGACTATCACAGACGATATATTTCCGAGGGGGAAGAATGCGTTATGTGTTAGAGGGCAGTACAGTTCATTATTGGGTACAGTTTTATAAGAGTGTGAAGCATGAATAGCACATCAGTAGTAATAACTCATCATTTACGTCATGTTAGTTTTGTATGCGAGAAGGGCTTAATGATGATGATGGTAACATACGCTGTTATCTACGAATGCATGCACGCAGATGAACATTTCTTTAAATTCGGCCAATTTTCCTACCAACCAAATAACTCTTTACTTTTCCCATCAGCTGTGTCTCCAGCCAATTGTTTGAGTATGTTTTAACTTGTTTACTACTCTACTCTCTTAAAGGATTGTATAAAGGTACTTATACATTACCCAAACAGCACAAAAGAAGATCAGGTATTAGATTTACCGTAGTTTCCTTTTTATTAATGACATGTCACACTGTTATGTAGGCTCCATCTGTGGTGACACACTGCACCATTTCTCCATCTCTGAACATGTTGATCTTTTGTTCGTTCATAACTTGTCAGTCCGAGCTGCATGCGATCAGGAGAATGTGTGTCCCGACATAGATTTGTGTTTGCTCATTCTGGATGTGTTTTGTCTCCTTCACTGCCTTGACTGACTGTTTCTGTACTCTGATCAAGACTCCGATCACGTTACATTTCATAAATACAATCAGAATGCGAGAAACCAAATATTAATTGGTTTTCAGGCTGACAACTTCGTTTATCGCAATATTTTCTGCAAACGTTTGCTGTGGCTGATTGACTTGATACAGATGTTTCTCTGAGATCGTATCTATTCCATTTCTTATTTATTTTTTTACTGTGGTGAGTAACAGCAATCCAGAGTTGTTTATGACTTTGTCTGTTGCACTCAATGATCACACTTAACACTCAGCTGCTCTTTCAGTCTGAAACGATTAAGTGTTAAATAATTGAATTATTGCAATCGGAACATTTGTGCACATGGATTGGATGATACGTAACTGGAGAAATGAAAGCTTTTCTCGCTGTTTGCTCTAACTACAACTTTGTCAAATTAAGTGCACGCAATACAAAATTGATAATTTCCTCAACACATTACAAGAGGCGTTGTGTGATATTAAACAGACTGAGCCAATAAACAGCAACACAGCAAATCTATGTTGCAGCCTGTTATCATTTTTTAAATAAATGCCATATATTAGTATTGCTCAGCCTGACTGCATTTTGCACTGTGGTGAGTACTGATGGACTCTCTTTGTTCTGAGTGTTGCTGCAGTGTGTGTGTGTGTGTGTGTGTGTGTGTGTGTGTGTGTGTGTGTGTGTGTGTGTGTGTGTGTGTGTGTGTGTGTGTGTGTGTGTGTGTGTGTGTGTGTGTGTGTGAGAGAACTATTTGCAAGAACATGCATGACTTGCTGTTGTTGGAGAATTTTGTGCGTGTGTTTGTGTGCTCAGTTTGGGGCTGTGTGAAATAACGCCTATCTCTAATATATCCCTGTCATTGTAGACTATTGGGGAGATTCTAATTACAGTGAAATCCTGGACTTGCATCTGGGCGGTATGTATTTCAAATCTGTCGCTTCAAACTAACCTAATGGCTAACCCATCTGTCCTCCTACCCCCCCCCCCTTCACCTTTTACTACTTAAGCTTTGTACCCCTCATATCTACCTTGATTAGCTACTGGCAGGCTTTCAGCTACTGGCAGGCTTTCAGCCTCATTGCAATATCCCCCCCCCCCCCATTTCCTCCACCCGCACTGAGTTTCTAGTTCAGACTCTC
Source organism: Cebidichthys violaceus (assembly GCF_023349555.1). Taxonomy (NCBI): domain Eukaryota; kingdom Metazoa; phylum Chordata; class Actinopteri; order Perciformes; family Stichaeidae; genus Cebidichthys; species Cebidichthys violaceus. The sequence goes on from NW_027176483.1 coordinate 16,607,918, forward strand.
TTTACATCAAACAGAGATCAGACACTTGGCCTCGTGCTGTCCTCTTAAGATTGTCTTTGATCTCTATGAACTCATAAATGATGAATGAATCAGTAACTTTTATTTGGGACTCCTCAGCACGCAGACTTCATCATGCAAACTGCAGTAGAGACAACAACATATTGCAGAGTCAGAAATCCAAGCAGCAATATAGATTCCTGTTGCATTCAAAAGAAACACTGTGCACGCGCTGGGGACAAGTGCAATTGTGTTTCAAAGGGCTGGATCCTGATTTAAAGCTTAAAGATGCTGATATTCTATATTTTCTTATTGTCAGTGAACCCCATAAAAAAAATAGAATATTGATTTTACTAGCTAGTATATTATGTGCAAATTCAAGCCGATACAGTCTATGCGTCTGTGTCATAGAGCTCAGTTGTTGTCAAAAAACTAATAAAAAACACATCAATTTTGCACAAGGGAAACACAAGCACTCTATCGTACTGCCATATACTAGTGCATCAAATGTGTATTATTCCACAGCTGAGAATACTCCCCAACAAATGCAACAGCTTTTCTGTTGTTGTAACAAAAATATCATAGTGTACGTACAAAAGACACACACACACACACACACACACACACACACACTCTCTGTAAAAGTATTAGTATTATAATAGGACCTTTCACATTTTAATCTGCTGGCATGGCTCCTATCTTCCCCTCAGAGCTGCTGAACTTCTGCCCTGTAGTCCCAGCAAATGCTCCCTTGACTTTCTCATACCTGCTCAGTTGCATAACTTCCCAATTGTGTGTGTGTGTGTGTGTGTGTGTGTGTGTGTGTGTGTGTGTGTGTGTGTGTGTGTGTGTGTGTGTGTGTGTGTGTGTGTGTGTGTGTGTGTGTGTGTGGTGTGTGCTAACAGGCAATGTTGCAACCCTTGACCCTTAGCTGCTATGGGCCAATAACACCGTGTCCACCCTGTCTGCAAGAGACGTCTCGTGGTATCTGTTGTTTTCTTGTGTAGACGGTGGCCTTGTTTAAATATGAGTACAATGCATTTTTTCCCCCACGTGTGTACGGCAAAGTCAGCCGGCTTTGTTTGCTTAATATTTATTCTGTTTCAGTGGAGTGTCCCAGCAGGAGTGGAATAAAGGTGCATTTCCAAATATTTGAGCAAGGCCTGTGCTTCCCTGTTGGTTATGTCCTGCTGGTTGTCGTCACTAATTAGACAGGAGATTGCGTGGAGTGAACAAGTGTACACAAAAGGAGTTTTCCAACATAACTGGTTGACCAGGGTTCTAACAGGGGCTTGACGTTTCTGAGCTCAAATCCAATTTTTGATTCATTCATTGAAGAATGTGTGACTACTAACAACTTCTTTGTGTCTCACTTTGAGTCTTTGCAACTGGAAGCCCTGTGTTCGTAGTGTTCTGAATGCGTTACGGAGGAAGATTCGTCTTTTGGGCTCTTCTCATTGCTCAGTTTGTACATCCTCGATCCCTGTCCTTGTCTCCTCTTCTGGCATCTTAGTCCCTCCCACTTGAGATGCGAGCGAAAGGAGGCAAGGAGTCGACATCCGTGCTTCCATGTCGTCATTTTAAAGCGACATCAATCCTACGTGTGGCACAGCTGTCCATTGCTTTGTAACGCCTCTTTTAGACGTCACAGGTGCCGAAAAGACTTCCTCAAAGGATACACCTGTGCATCCTCGCTCCAATCTGCTGAAGATGCATTTTAGGAATTGAGAAATCCTTCGAGATGATGAGCTGCGATCGATTTCCGGGTCACAGGCAAGAGGATGGAGGACAGAGGAAGCGAGGAGGCACAAATAGAGAAATGAAAGAGCAGTTTCACTTACCTTGTTTTATCACAGGTTGGGGAATTGTAGATATTTGACTGAATACTGAATTTTGCAGTAAGGTGCATAGTTGCTTTATCAGCTTGGTTGTATTTTAGCCTTGCAGGTGGCGACAAAACTAAAGCCGGGATCAACATGTTTTTACTCTGAATCTGATTTATCCTTATACTTACTCCAATCTGTCTACAATAGATTTTCTAAACTGCAGTTTTCCCAAAAGATTTGTACTTTTTCTCTGTGATGGTCCCTTTCAGTAATGATCTGGCATTTCACGCTCCTTGCTCCTGAGAACATTGTGTTTGCCTCTTATGTGTGACTATCAAAGATGTGTGACTATCAAAGATCTGCTTCCCCCAGTTATCTTCACATTTTCCCTAAATCTTCTTTATTTTGGGGGTTTATTAAGGTAGGACGCCACTATCTTTGATCACACCTTTGCGAGAAAATGAGAAATATGGGTGCATATTAGATAACTATTTGCACTTCAATAGTAGCTACACTTTAAAAGTCACCACACGAGCAACTAATTGGGCCGAATGGTCCGAACATGTTCAAGTAGTGTTTACAAGAAGCGGCTGAAACATCTTCAAAGCGGAAGCAATTCTCCGTGTCGGTGAAGGAGACGTATCTCCTGCTGATCAGTAATGGCTTCAATAATGGGATTAAATCCTGTTGTGTACTGTGATAAACGCTGGCTGGCCGTATGCGTAGGCGATTCCCATTTTGTAATCGACACAGGGAGCTGTTGCAGATTACCTAAAGAACTACCGATGAAAGATTAAACGGGGGGATTCTTTTTTTCCTTTGTCTTTTCTTGTTTCCGTTTCCTATTATTACCCCTTTTTTTCATCCCTCACACCACACAGCTGATCTCTCCCACCTCCTTTCTGTAGGTGATTTGTCTTCTCTCTGTCACAGTGCTCCTACCCTCCTTTTGATTTTCTCCTCAATTTTCTTTCTCCCTCCTCACCCTTCCGCTTCCCCCTCCATCTACGCTCTCTTTTTCTCTCTGTAATGCCTCTGCTCTCCCTCCTGCATTATTTCCACCACTCTTTCTCTCCCACCCACCCATGCGCCTGTCTACGTCACTCCCTCATGCCCCCCCCCCCCCCTGTTTTGTGGGAAGTTGAGTCCTTTGTGGGGATGCCACGACGAAGACCTCTCTCCTTCTGCCCCTGCTGTTCCCCTGAAGGTAACGTAACCCCGCCGCCTCTGCTGACGGTTGTGGCGGGTTACCATGGCAACCGTAAGGATCTCCAGAACCGGGCTACCCCGTGGAGACCCCCCCCCCCACCTCGACTGCTCCTCCTCCTCTTCCTGTCCTCCCTGTTTGTGTGTGTGATCAGGCTCAGTAGATTTCCCCGGAATGTTCCCAAAACTCAGTGAAGTATTGAGGCATTTATTTTGAGGAAACTGATTTGAAAAAAAAATCTCCAATGTCATCACAATTTTGCTCTCTGCGTCAGAATGTATGCTGTTAAAGGTATTGGCCGGTTGGTTAATTTACACTTGTTTCCCACGACAGTTATTTAATGTAGATTGTCATCTTCCCCTGACCAAATAAGGAGCTGGAAAGAACCAATATCATTCCTTTCAACTCTAACTTACAGCACCAGCATCTTGGCTCCTACAGGGTAGATGTTCAAGGCCTGAGCAGCTATTCTTTAGGTTGTGTAACCTGAACCACCTTATTACAACTAGGTGAAAACGTATTTCCTAATTGAGTTGTGATGTGTCATAGCTCTGTGATCAAAGACAAAGATGTACATATAATAGAGGTTTGGGAAAATAATTTCATTATTGTAACTATCAACAACAAAAAATATAACATCTCCAAAGTAGGAATGATTAGGCTAGTTTTGTGTCAATTGTTGGGGGGCTCTAGGCTTTGATTGGGGTGTTTTGTCAGTCAAATCTGGCAACAATTGCTGTTCAGGAGCAGGGTTTAGAGTGGCCAATTGTAGCCTCAAGTTTAACCACCAGCCTCAATGTAACCATACAAGCACAGCGTCTCAGAATAAGAAGAAAAAAAGATCTTTTCTCCACCTCTAATTCTTAGCGGCTGCATTCACACAAAGGGGAAATTACTCTGCTGTGGTGTGTCTAATCAACAGCATGTGGTCTGTTTTCTGTTTCGCTAAATTTAATTGTAAAGCTGCATAGTCCTTTGCAGTATCCGTCTTTGCCGTTATTATCCCTTGAATAAAAGTTATATATGTCATGTACTCATTACATGATTACAGCCCTGGGGGTGAGCACATGAGACGCAGCTAGCTCGCGGGCAAGTACAGTATGTGGTTCAACGAGGGAGAAACCTGCTTGGTTCATTCATTCATTCATCTTCGTTCGCTTATCCGGGATCGGGTCGCGGGGGCAACAGCTTGGTGTGATTTAAATATTCAAGTTTTACACAAAACAAGTCCTAACAAAATAATGGATCGTGTGGTGTGTTCCAGTATCTAACACCCGTCAGTGCACATTTTGCCCGAGCTTCTAATCCGTGTAAAGACACATGCTTTCGTGTTTGTGTGCGATCTGGTGTTTTGTTCCTTTTTATTGTTGTTTCTGCCTCGTACCGGACGGCTCTCCTTTGTGCTTGGAGCCTTGGGCTGAGGGGTGATGATGGTGGAACAAGTTGAAGTAGTTCAAGAGACAAAGAAGAACATCTATTTGTAGAATAGGTTTGGAAACCCACATGTTGTGTTCCTCTCCAGTGGGAGCAGCTCTTCTCGAGCTTCACCTCTCTCTGTGTCTGTTAATTAGCTAAAGGCAGCCCCCGAGACCACGGCCGTGCCATTTTTAATTTTTTTTTATGCGCCTACGTTGTTTTTCCTCTTCCCCAGCTAAGTATGTCACGCTGCATCGAGGTTTGCCTTCCGGTGCGTCATTGAAACTGCTTGGCTCCGCCTGCTGCAGTCAGATAAATGAAAAGGATGCATCTCCCCGGCAGGAGAACTTTCTAAGCGTGCCACGTAGAGCGGTCTTCTCCGCATAAAGTCGGACTGCAGGAGAAGTGTGCAGCTGTTCTGCTCTCTGACTGATTGTGATAATTATGAAAAGCGCGCAGTGCATGATGCCATTGGCGCCGAACATGCTTTACCCTGAGGCAGACTTAATAGAGGAGTGTGAACTTCACTGTTGGTCTCAATGATGAGTCACACTTGACATTATAATTGAATATGTTAAGACAGCAGAATAATTTTTTTTTTTTTTTTTTTTTTTTCTTTCACCCTCAAACCAATCAGCATGAATGGGATGTAAAAAGGATTTCTATTTTTGCTGGTGGGTCAATGTGTGGGCAGGGGAGGATGAAGAATTTCTATAGGGTCCTTGGGTTTACTTCTCTGTAATGTCTTAGCTACTGGTTGGTGTGTTTGCGTTTTCTCTTACAACCCACCCACTCTGGAGAGAAAAACAACAACAACTCTTCGGAGGAGGTAGTTGCTCCAGAAGAGCAGCTACGTCTGACACAAAGTCCAAACTGGGTGACACAAACTCTCAACCTTGCAAATACGAGTGTTGTCTGTTTATGCTTGTGTGTGCGTGCGTGTGTGTGCGCGTGTGCGCGTGTGCGTGTGTGCGTGTGTGTGTGTGTGTGTGTGTGCGTGTGTGCGTGTGCGCATTTACCTTTTAAGTTGAAACCTGTAGCTCCACTCCATCTTCTGTGCGCCATCTCTTAAGTATGGTGCGACTGACCGCGTCATTGTCGAGTCCATCCTTCCACCTCACCGTCCCCTCAGCGAGGACATCCTGGCTTGGCTGTCATTGCATTGCCCGTGTCAGTCCTTGTCTGTGTGACATCAGTGTCATCTCCCAGCCATCTGGCGTCTTAACTCCCACTCTGTGCTTCCTCCTTCCCTCCAGGCATGGGCAAGAAGGACGATCCCAAGCTAATGCAAGAGTGGTTCAAGCTGGTGCAGGAGAAAAATGCCTTGGTCCGCTATGAGTCGGAACTCATGATATTGTAAGTGCATTTCTCGACTGTTGAACTGACTTGTCAAAGGGGCTTTGCATTGACGGGTAGCAGAGCTTAGCTGTGTGTTCTTGGTGGCTATGCCAACTGTTCTGAACTAAGCTGTACATTCATCCCATTCATGTTAAGGGTTCACCAAAGTCCGGAGCATTGATTCCTGGGATCATGATTGTCTGCAAAGCAATGAACTTACCAATTAACAATAGTGTCATCCTTAAAAATGCAATGCAAGAAATAAATTGCATGATGACGATATAATGTTCCATCATTTTAAGTACAAGGCAATTATAACAGACTATACAGAAGGTAATATACTGGCTTTCTTATTTTTACGATTGCTATTACATCGTGAGTTTAAAAAGGTTGTAGCCCTAATGAAGTCATCATCATTTTTCATCTTGATATGTCATCATATTTGCAATCCACTAGAGAAACAACGTTATTACTCGCTGACAAGTGATTAAATCATCCAGCGTTATCTCACGATCGATTACTAAAAGCTTTTAGATTATATAATCATCTTTTTTTAAAACAACAAATAATAAAAAAGATCCTGCCAAGATAATGTTGAAAGCTATGATTCCCCGGTGAGACGTTGAGCTCGCTCATCTTTTTTTCTTTTCCGTCCCCAAGTGCCAGAGAGTTGGAGCTGGAGGACCGACAGAGCCGACTGCAGCAGGAACTCAGGGAGCGAATGGCTGTGGAAGGTGAATGCACTGTAGCTGTGAATATTTAGACCTGTATACAATCTGCTCCCTCTTTTTAACCCCCCCCCCCGTGCGTCTCTCAGACAACCTGAAGACAGAGAAGGAGCTCAGTCAAGAGAAGCAGATCCTGAATGAGATGTTGGAGGTGGTGGAGCAGCGCGATGCCCTGGTGGCCCTCCTGGATGAGCAGAGGCTCCGGGAGAAGGAGGAGGACAAGGACCTGGAGGGCGTTATGCTCTCCAAAGGCTTCAATCTCAACTGGGTTTAAGAGGAGTGAGATAATTGCTCATCAAAAAAAAAAAAGTTGGCTCGGGATCGGTGTTCAATGGTCACCTTTGATCAGAATGGTCTGCTGAACACCCGCAGCAGTGAATGTGTAAAGATTCCCCCAACACACACACACACACACACACTCTCAAACACTACGACTGCCTCTGGCATTGACGCAGTCCGCAACGTTTACACAAAGCAGTCCCAGTTAATCACTTTGCAGTTTTGCTTTCCCTCCCTGGAGAGGCGAGTACATTCACAGCTTTATCATCCCAGCCTTGAAGTGGATCCTCTCAAATGGAGAGAGAGGGGGGAGAGAGAGAGAGGGAGAAATTTTAAAGACTTGTTCCATTCTCGATTATCTAAAGGGAAGAATGCAGTCAGGTCCTGCTGATGTAAAGGAATTGTAAAGAATTGTGTTTTTGTGTATAGTTGTGTAGAACAAGTCACATTTTTCGGCGGTTGAGGGTTCTCTCTTTTCCGAAAAAGGACTGCTACAGAGGTGTGTTTAAATGCTGGAGGGATGTCTCCAGTCTCTCAGATTACCCGTCTCAGTCCGACTGTTGGACGAACATCCTCTGCTGAAGCTGCCTTTCGATCCAGAGACAAACTGACTTCTGCATCCTTATCAACCATAAAGACAACATAAAAGGCTCTTTCCCCCCCCCCCTCACGGATTGACTTAGTGAGTCAACACTAAAAATATGGCCATGGTTTTTCTGTGTATTTATTACCGTTGTTTGCTTTTAACAGATACACATTTTTGTTTTGTTTTGCATTCACAGGAGAGTGCCCACAATCTCATTATCCTGCACTTGTGCATGATTTAGATGCACCCATAAGCCATTGCATGTCAGGAATGAAGGCTGCAGGCTCATAGAATACCTTTACCTTGTCTTGTATAGCTAGGACATAGAATACAGACTTATGCTCTATATGAACACTTCAGCATTTCACATGACTCGATAATGATGGGCCTCTCCTTGACATGCTGTTCACTGTATATCACACCGACTGTTAACGTTTACAATTACTTGTCCATAGTCGAGATTGGATGTTTATGATTCCTACAATGGTAAGCCGTTGAATGGATTTATCTTTGAAGGAACTGTGTCCTCAAGTTTAGATGCGTTTTGTACCGTGTGCGTCAACGTCGGGATATCATTAATGAAGCCGATTTCACTGTTGATGGGAGATTAGCATAGATCACAGTACTCATTTTGTGCCACCTGACTGTCTCTGTTGGTAGATGTGCTGCAGTATCTGAGGAGTTCACCACAAGGACTTTCACACTACACACCACTTTCATCATTATATGGCAGTGTTTATACGTTACCCTTGAACAAGATGCCTTTTTGATTTTCATTCTCTATAGTAAAGTTATGTTTTATTTTTCTGAGTTGACTTGTTTTTGAGGTAGTCACATATGTGTATCCCACTGGAACTCAAGATTTTTACTTGTCTTTTATTTTTCAAACACTTTTATACAGCAGGTCCCCCAACAAACAAACAAACAAACAGATGATTTTAAATGGGGCCGCTGAAGAAATGCAAAGTGCTTCATGAGCAACTGGCATCAAACAGGAACATTATGGTTTATCTGGTGGTTAGTCAAATCTAATAGCCTTTTTGACAACTGTAAAAATCCAGGTGGTCACTGTTTTACAGCACAGACACACTAGAGGCTATATTTATGACTTGGTATGACATGTGAATAAAAAAAAAAAGTGATATAATTTTAAGGGTTGTTGCTTTAGATGATGTGTGACAAGTTTGACATGATTGTATTGATATTTATTAACATGTGTGCAAACTGTATTATATGTAAAGAAAATGAATCCTAATTTTTAAACTGTTCTGTTGACTCATGACTTGTAATGTAAGTGCTTCATGTAGCTAAATGCATAGGGGTGTTGGATGTATGCTGAAAATGGCAATAAAACAATGCAGTTCTTTTAAATGTCGGTCTGAAGTCTCACTTTTTAATGCATTATGGTTCGGCTAAAAATCTGAGAACATGAGATACTGTAACAATGAGATTAACTGTAAACCCAAATATATATATATATATATAAAAGTTGATTAAGTAACGCAGTCACTGAGTCAGCAGGGATTTTGAAACATTTTTACATTTAGGTAGCATTTATAATTGTTTTTCCACCGTAGAAACGGCAGTAGAAATAACAAACAGCTAGACACACAAGAAAAAACACACATAATCAAAACATATAAATACAGGAGTAAAAAATGGGAACACGTGGGGTGAAGAAAGTGACTATATTAATATATTAGTAAAAAGGGACAGGCATGTTTTGAGTACCAGGTAAACTAACATATGTTTAAAATCAGTGGAATACCTCTTCAACATTGAAAAGGCTATGTACCAATCAATGGGAAAGGAATTAAAAAAATGAAATAAGGAGCAAAATAACATATTCAGAGCATACATAGCAGCAAACGACTATTTGCAATGCAAATATACAGTTGAGTAATATCTACCTGAGCAGAGAATGAAGTTACTCTCCCTGTGTGTGTGTGTGTGTGTGTGTGTGTGTGTGTGTGTGTGTGTGTGTGTGTGTGTGTGTTAATTCACTCAGGTAAACACTGTTAGCTCTGTCTGCAGGTTTGCCTGTTATTTAAATTTATGTAAATATTGTTATGTTGGCTGTTGTTAGCACCGTTAGCCGCCAGCTCAGGCAATCCCTGTTGAGAGCCATTTAGAGGCGATCAGAATGCTCCCTATCTCCTACCTTGCACCCTTTAACAACTCCTCACTACTATTAACAAAATGCACACGTTAAACCGTGTATAATTGAGATACCTGTTGAATTACTTCTATACAATTTTTTTTTTACACGTTTGATCCATGCTGTTATTTTGAAAGGAATTGCCACTAAAACTGACTTCCGGTGATGTTTCGTTAAAGTTACCAGAGGCAGCGCCAGTGAGTACTTGTCGAAAGTTTGGAGACGTGAACGCTCTGCAGTAATGATGGCATCGAGTTTCAGGGACTGCAAGGTGAGTGGTTGTGCTTTAGGAAGAATAAAATCATCATATATAGGAAACGTTGCGCATATAATCTTAGAAAAGCACGATGTTCGCTGTGCATGCATGTTTAAAGTTAACTAAAGCGATACACGGGCTTCGTGGGATAGGTGTGGCACACTCCGTTTACATAACGTTGAGGATTAAATTACATTTAATGTCGGCCTGTCCGTTATTGAGTGCGCTGAATCAATCTTACGAGTGCACAGGTGGACTTGAAAGAAAATAGTGCCGCGTAGCCATATGGCGTTACTGTGTGTGTGTGTGTGTGTGTGTGTGTGTGTGTGTGTGAATACAACACCTACAGTGCTGTGTGACTGTACAGTATTTACATCTGCATCCTTATACATGTGCTTTCTCTCCCTTACAGGCATGGAATGCAGAAGGTCTTCCATTGTCCACCAGCAGCAACGAGGCTTGTAAACTATATGACGCCATACTCACTCAGGTAACACACACACACACACACACACACACACGCACGCACACACACACACACACGCACGCACGCACGCACGCACACACACATAGATATTGTCTGCAGGCTAGGCTGTAGTAGTGAGAGATACATTTACAATTAACAACATCTCTTTTTTTTTTGTCTCCTAGTATGTGACATGGCGGAATGATGAAACCTTGGGAGGGTTTGAAGGATGCATTTCTGCTATCCAGACAGCTGACCCCAACTTTGGTAAATAGATAGTTGGTCAAACGTTATTTATTAGCTTTATTTAACATTTTGCATTACTTGGTAAGTCCTGATGAGACACAGGAAGTCAGGCAGCAGCAGAGTGAAAAACATATTAAAGGAGACATCAGCACACCAGTGTTAAAAGTTCAGAAAAAGAAAACAAGGAAAGGGATCAAGGCAACGGTGCTAAATATACATCTACTGCTGAAGAGACCTGATTAGGAATGACTGTGACCCTAGATACTTTAAATAAACATTGAAAAGGTCAGATCCTCAAAGTCCTGGCTCTAGTTAGAGGGAGCATCAATCTTAAAAGCTTATCGTCATGTCTCGTACTTTGGGGCGCATTAATAGAAGGGACCATGACCTGTAAAAAAGCAAAGATCCGCTCAGCTAAACAAGCACTTTCCCAATAGACCTTCTGATACGTTATAAAACGTTAGTGCACATAGTACAGCGACAGTACCAGCTGCAAATCAAGATGATCCAGTTCCGTGACCCTGGTATTTTGCATGCGAGCTCTGGAAATGAGTCAGTATCTGTCTGTCAGTCAAAGCTCATTGTGTGACTGGTAGTCGACGTTTATAGATGCTGCCGTTTGTTTCGCCGCGAGTTTGAACTCTCATCTAAATGTTTGGTCGTTGTACATGCAAATGAATCAAGCTGTTGTTGTGCAAGTTCAGCAATTATTGATGCTGCCGTGAACTTGCATGCTGCTTTTGGCTGTGACTCAAAATACAGGGTTCAGACCATTGAAATGTTGGCTATTGAATGTTGGTTGCGTAACGGAAACTAATTGGGGTCGTCAGGTTGAATAACATTGTTAACATGAGTCAGAGTCAATGGATCTGATTTATACAACAGTTGTCTTTGGATTGAAAACAAAGCATTTGTCAAACAATATTTGGAATTATTAGTAACTTTGTAACCAACACAAAACTGTACTGAAGTTGTTGTTGTTGGATTGTTAAAATGTTGGACAGTTAGCCTCATGTAATTCATAACAGAACATCCAGTTTAAAGTCCAAATGAACGGTGCAGACAGGATGAGCTGGGCTGATGGCTGCGCAGCCACAGTCACACAGGGTAGTTCAGTTTTTTACAGTCTGTAATAGAGTCAAAGGTTGTTCATTCAGATCTATTGTTTCCTTTGTTTTGTTTTTTTTGTATCGAGGGGTTTCCTGCTGCAAACGTTTGTCATTATATCGGCCTTTAAAAATCCACTACTGATCGATCGCTAGTCAAAACAGTCTGAGGGCCTTTTTAACACCAACGTCATCTCATTAAACACAAACACAAGTTAAGTGGCCTTTCCTAAGAGCGGTTACTTCTCATCAAAAGGAAAACTTTTACAAGTGCATGTGATTTTTGTCATGTAAATTGTTAAACTGCGGTAAGAAAGTCCAGAAGAAAGTCCAGTGTTATCTGTTTCCCCCTGTAGTCATGGGTCATGTGATCAGTACGGGGCTGGAGCTGGTGTCAACGGCGAGCTCCACCCGTACGAATGAGCGCCTGGCCAGCGATGTGAGGCGAACAGTGGAGTTGGCCAACAGCCAGGTCCTCTCTCCCAGGGAGAGGCTCCACGTCGAGGCCATGGAGCAGTATTCACATGGGTAAGATCCAGAGCCAGGTTTCCACAGCGCCTACCGACCAAACAGAGGGATGAAAAGGAATGCGGTGATACCAGTGGTTACGAAAGAGCGTCTCAAGACCTCAAGTGCTCTTTGATGTTGTAAGAGGGGATCCCACCAGGCTTTGTTGTCTTCCACATAAGGGCTTTTAATGAAATGTATAGAATTCTACCCTATACATATAAACCTTTTTAATAAAATAAATCATGCAGTGCAGTAGTTCCCTCTAAAAGACAACATTTTTTAAGTATTCTGTGGAATAATGCACACACACACGCATGCATACATACATACATACATACATACATACATACATACATACATACATACATACATACATACATACTGCATATTACCTATCTTTGAAAATGAAAAGGTTTGGACATAAAGTATCACACTGTTATTGGTGAATGGTAAATACTAAATATTCATCACTAATCATCAATTAAACCCAAAAAAATCAAAATATACATCATCTTACAATGTTTATCTTAAAATAAAACGGACGTGTAAGCATTTTGCAAAATTACATGTTTAATAAAAAAAATAGTCTAATTGCATTGAAAATAACAATAACACATTTTTAACATAGTCAAATCTAATTGTTCAAGACTTGCCTGTATGTTTGCTTTTATTGCTTTTTTGCTCATTGATCACCCTCTGTTCAAGCTTTATTTATCCATAGAAAATGTTTAAAATAAATAAATAATAATAATTGGCCGAGATACATGTGACTGTCTCTCGCTGTTGTTTCAGAGAAATAGACAGCGGCGTTTGTTGTCTGAAGATGAGGCTCTTTCCAAAGTACTGATTGAGTGACGGACACGGTTTCTTAGGCCGCTTGCTTTTCCTACTTTTGGCCCAAGTTCCATTTCCGTTGTAGCAATCCACAGACCGAAGTAAAACCACAGGGAAGCGAAGGGACAGTCAACAAGAGAGAGACGCACGCTGCAATAAGCTATTTCTCCATACATGGTTATTTATTCATGCGCACTAAGGAGGATCTTTTGTTTTACAGCCACGACTACGCTGCTGCAACGGTTCAAATGTGAGATTGGCAGTCGAGTCGGGCTCCTTAGATTAACCAGTGACTATTCGAGGTCACTCCTAAGAAAAAGTTAAGCTAAATATACGCCAAATCACTTCATGTGAGCAGTGTTTGTAGAATTATGTGTTATTAAAATATTTACTAAACAATAACCAGCCTGTAAGCTACAATCTGCTACTGCCATGAAGCTATAAATACTCCGTCTCTTGTTTATGAATGCAGTACTTGACGCAGTTCAACATATTTGCTATAGTTGATGTACTTGCATGATACTTAGAGTTTTTGGGTTGTGGTTGAATGCACTTATTGCAAGTTGCTTTTTCTAGAAACATAAACTGTAGTATATTCACATAGATACTTTACATCTAGTTTCTTTAATATGGAATATATTTTATGAAATGGTTTCAAATATCAGTATAATCTTACGAAGAGACATTTTCACTGATTTTAATGAGTGAGGGCTACAGTGCAGTCAGTCAATTTGGGGTCAAATTGAGAAAAGATCAGTTCTGTTTATCTTCACAGAGGAAGTTTCCTGTGAAAGAACTCTTTTTAGACTACAAGAATGTTTTTCTGCCCCCGTGTGATACAGTCACATGCTTCACATGCACAACGTTCATCTTTTTATATTGTGTTCCAAAGCCTCTTATGTAAATTTCAGTCACAGTGCAGCGAGTAATATTCAGATTCTATCTGCAGTGTCTTATTTCCCCATGGTACAGTATTATAAACTGTAATATAGAGAAATACATTTAGTTTCTCAATATTGTCTTAGAGGATACTTGTGTTTTTCAAGGGCCTCTCATCTCCTCCGTTCAGCACAGAGTGTATTGACGTCTGAGTGATTCTCACGGTACACCTTTTCCATGTCCTCCACTGACTTCTTTAACAGTGACTCGTGTTTCTTGCAGACATTTTAGAAAGGCCTGCGACGTATGGGAAGACATTCTGGTGGATCACCCCACTGATATGCTGGCTCTCAAGTTTGCCCATGATGGCTACTTCTACATCGGAGCCCAGGCCCACCTTAGGGATTCTGTGGCCAGGGTGCTGCCCCACTGGAAACCACATATGCCTTTCTACAGGTACAGAAGACGGCAAACATTACAAGCCTTTTGGATCAATGTATTGGCCCTAGTTATATATATGTATATGTAGTGGGAGTGAAAGTGGGCTTTAAAACACTTCAGACATGGGGGGTTGTTCTGTATACAGGTGCTGAGTTGTATGTACAATGGGAGTGAATGGGCCTCCATAGGCCTTAATGCAATAGGAAAAATCTCTGCTCACTCATAAACTGACTCGCTGCACATAAGCTAATCATTATTATATTATATGTACAGTGTGTAATATTGAGCATGTTGAAAAAAGAATGGAGTTTATACTACATACAATAGCTACAATATGCATGAATACATGTCTATAGGATTGTTTTAAATCATAATAATTTAGTTTATTTAACAGTTATCAATGAGATATCTCATAGCAACCATCTACAAATAGTTTGGCATGTCAATCATCTTGGGAGCATTAAAACTTTCAGGGAAGAAACTAATATAAGGTGTCTTTATGGACAAGTAACTGTTTTCCATATCAACGTTATAGAATATGTTGATGTACTATTCTATTACGTTTTTATGGCATACCATATACTATGACTAAATGTCATGCTCTACTAAGACTTTTGTTTGACATTATATTGCGTACTACACAGTATATAGTATGTCACGACAAATGTCATAAAAATTACAATGACTTTTTTATGAAATACTCTGCTATGTCTTTTTAATGACATTTCTCATGTAATGTTTATGACATTTTTATGTTGTGTGAACAACTTGTATCCGCTGGCCCAGAGCTCATTAAATACTGTACATGCAAATTCTCTAAAGAAAACAGAAAACTACATTAGGTATGAACTTCATATGTTTTTTGAGATGCAGGTGAGGGGGGGGGGGGGGGGGAGACATAAAAGAAAAAAATAAGATGTATGCAAGAAAATGATCAGTTTGTACATGGATCATTAAAGATTAAAGTCACACAAGCGCGTGCAAACGGATAGTTTAGAGACTAATGTTCCTGTTTATAGCAGCATTACCTTGCTGTGGCTGGTTAGCTAGTGGTTGTAAGCAAAGTGTTTTCTAGAAGAGGCTGTTGAGGTGTCCTGCAGAGGGTAATCTCTCTCACTGCGGGAAGCCTCGCTCTTCCTTTATGTCCTTTTTAAAAGGCGAAAACTTGAAGCAAGTAAATTCTGGTTTTCTTCCACATCTGTCATGTAACAGCACATAGTCCAAGCACAGGCTGTAGGTGAGTGAGACCAAACAAAATCCAATTCATATTTAAACATTTAAAGGTGACATTGATGCGACAAATATATCTTCAAGCTATCACTGTATTACTGAGAGAAATACTCAATATACTGTCACGACTTTACCACAGCGGAAATTAAAGCCCATTTTCCTACTTAGGAGTAATTTGAAGGCAGTTATTAGCATAATGATCATGTTTTTAAAAACAATTTGGGGTCATTTCACTCTCGTTTTTTGCCCCGTAGTCGTGATTGTTTTGTGTGTGTGTGTGTGTGTGTGTTTGTTCTCGTAGCTATCTGAACGGAATGTATTCCTTTGGTCTGCTGGAGACTCGCTTCTACGACCAGGCTCTGAAAGTAGCCATGGAGGTGAGATTTTCTTTTCCATCATAGTCCGACATGACAGCCGCTTGATGAAGTGCTATGCCATTATGTTTGATTTTACACTGGTGTCAGAAATACAGCATTTTATCTGCATTTGTGTTGCTTCTCCTTACTTCAAACCGTCAAACTCTTTGGTGCAGGGCCTCGCTCTGACTCCGGATGATGCCTGGTCCGTTCACTCTGTCGCCCATGTTTATGAGATGACAGCAGAAGTGGACAAAGGCTTGAAATTCTTGGAAAGCAGAGAGAAAGACTGGCAGGTACAACTTGTGCTTTTCTTTGGTGTGTGTCATTTTAGCGACCTTGTACAGCTTGTACTACTGAATTCAATCACAGACTGAAATAGCCCACGGATAAATATTTCAAATTCGTATTAATTACTTTCAGGTAGCTGACGTGCTTGCCAGTCATAACTATTGGCATTGGGCTCTATACTTCATCGAGAAGGTAAATATCATAATGAGTTTTCTCATCCATGCGAATAGTTGGCAGTGAGAGTGTTGGTGGGACTTGTATTTATGATATCCCTTCCCCTGGGTAATTTGAAGTCTGAAGTTGATTATATTGCGAGGTTAATTTGTGTTTGCATCTGTGCCACACAATCTATCAACCCCGCTTATCTCTCAAGTCTGGAGGTCTTCACACTCACCTTCCTCACCTCTCCCTCCTCCACAGGGGCAGTACGAAGCCGCTCTGCAAATATACGACACTCAGGTTTGTTTGTGTTGAGATTTTTTTGCATCAAACCTTTAATGCTAAATCTGTCTGAGTGCATACACACCGAGTCCTTTCAAGAGCCATGCATGTACCGACACACAAGGGATTCAGACTAAAAGTAATGTGTGTTGTGCTTGTTGTGAGTCAAGGAGGCAAGTGTGTGCAAATGGAAGTCAGATCCATGTGATGACAAATTTCAGTGTCAACTGCCAAAGCTGATTATTTTTTTATTCACTCTAAAAATAGGAAAGACGAGAACGTTTCATAATGTTACTTAACATTGCCGTAAGTCTGAACGCGGCAGAAAGTTCTTACATAAAGTCAGAAGAGTCTCATGAATGTTTGAGGCGCTCACATCAGGGGAACGCAACGAGACGTAAACGTGTCTCTTTTTTTTTCACTCTGAAAAATGTCATTGTGTGGATGCAGCTACATGTTACGTCCCCCAGTGTTCAAGGTGAATAGTAAATGTTTGTCCTGCATTAGGTTTTCAGACGTTGCAAAACCACAGGATCCATGTTGGACACTGTGGATGCCAGTTCAATGCTCTGCAGACTGGAAATGGAAGGTAAGATACAGGCTGAAGTGTCGTTGGAAATGTAAACACTGTCTGCATTGAGGAAATTGGAAAGGTAGTTTTTAATCTTACCGTCCATCTAAAAAAAATAGGATATCTTGGATGCCACTTATCACAGTGCATCACTTCTTCAGAATTACACTGATCGGCCTAATCAAGGTGTTGCAACATTTGCTAATGTGTTGCTTATTGGCTGAAGGACGACTGCAGAAATCTAATTTGGGATAATTTAAGACAGTATGGTCTTAAGTGAAACTGCTAATGAGATGAGATAATCTCATTATCATACCTCATTAATCTGAAACTGTGTTGGAAACGGCTGTAATTTGCAGAACCTTTGACCACATTTTCGTAGTCTATTCCCACCAAAACAGACTAAATGACCTGCGGACATTTCAAAATTTGTCTCATAATTATGTAGCCTTCAAGCAATATTTGTGTGTGTTGGTGCGCGTGCCAGGCGTGTGCGTGGAGGACCGTTGGCAAGAGCTGTTCCAGGTAACGCGCCCGCACACCGACGATCACGTGACCTTGTTTAACGACGTCCACTTCCTCATGGCGTCGCTGGGAGCCAAGGAGAGCGGGACTTCTCAGCGTCTGCTGGAGGGCCTCCAGGAATTGGCTAAGTAAGTTCCGCACCATTTCTTCTGTTCACTGCACACCTCAACACTCTTGTCAGCCTTACATAAGAGCCACACAGGCCTTATGTAAAACGGAGACAGAAACGAGGCTGAGCGTGGGCTGGCAAGCTAGAGAGTCAGAAGGGGGGGGGGGGGGGGATTCAGAGCTGCAGTCCGTCTCAGAGACCGGAGTCTTCCCTCTACAGCAGATGTACCAGCAGCTGCTGCCTCTGTGGAATTGTGGTTACAATGTGTTCTGGCACCACAGACATCCTGTGCTCTTTTGTCCGGCGTACAGTCCACAGAAAAAGCTAGCACTTAAAACCAGTTCTTTAAATTGTCCTCTTTTTCAGTGTTATGTAATATAATGCAAGTCACAATAGTTGGGGAATGATGCATCTTCGGGGACGGGTAGTAAGAAACAGAAATGTTCTCTTCAACGCAGCTCTACTTGGAATTATCAGACATGAGGATGTTTGAGCTTTGCATTTTAGTTTTTTATTCCATCACTCAGTATATACATACATATATATATATATATATATATATGCCGCGTCTTATTACCTTGGTTTTCAGAGGAATGCACAGGTTAACATAATCCATATTTTTGCCATGATGTCATTTCACATACACCCTCTTACAAACTGAGGCAATGACTCTAAGCATTAGCTAATCCAGTATCCAGCATCAGCTTAAACAGCGTGGACTCCTTGGCCTTACAGTGAAGTGAATCCTACTCGGATGTTCAGGTTTTCACAGTTAAGTGGAGCAATGCTTTAACACCCCTGTCAGTCTGTAAAAGAAATAAGACAACCTGGAGTTGTTCAATAGAGTTTGTTGATGTTAATGTTTTTTTAATGTAGGAGATTACAAGCGTTGGTCAGCAACATTTACGGCTTTCATTTCATTAAACCTTACGAGTTTCCTCTGTAAACATGGCAGGAGCCTAGTTGTGTGAAGTTGCCTCCAAATTCTAACTGTTATCTCCTGAGTTCTAAATAGTTTGGAAAGCAGTTTGTGAAAGTCTTTTAGCAGTTTCTTGTTCGTTTACGATCTTTAAAACTACACCCAACTTTCCAGCTGTACCAATAAACGTCTCGTCTTCTTTCCTCGACAGAGAGCCAGGGGACAATCAACAGCATCAGTTGGCGGGAGCTATAGGTGTATCAATGTGTCAGGCCATGATGGAGTACAACCAGGGCAACTACGATCGAAGCATGGAATTACTGTACCCTATACGCTACCACGTGGTGGGGATGGGTGGCAGTGATGCACAGGTAAGGTCCTCAGGAACGGGTAACTGCGGTAAAAAAAGTCCAAACCAAACTGCGGTTCTCTTAAGCGTAGCGCCATGAGACTTCACTTGTTTCTCTTTAGATAACGTTGATCATACTGTGTGTCGTGTTTTCTTGAAAAACAGAAACCCCTGTTGTTGTGAAATAGGCCAGAGGTGAATAACACTGCATAAGAGCCAAAGCCTTTCAGTCCATGAACACACAACAAAGTGTGAGAATGCGGCGCACAGTGCACTGACATATGAATAATGAATCTGTGATGGACGCCGATGGACTTCATGCATTTTATGTTCCATGTGTTCAGAGAACTATTCCCCATGGTGCACAAGTGTACATGCATACAGTACAACACAAAAGGGAAGAAAGACTCTATGTACAGTGTTGGACCAGGGTTATGTTTTCCACTGTTGTTCTCAGAGGGATGTCTTCAATCAACTGCTCATTCATGCAGCCATGAAATCGGAGAATAAGCACCATCAGAAACTGGGAAGGTAATGCACAACAGGGATTTCCAGCCAAACAGAATGCTTCAATCTTCTGTTTTTTCAGTGCTGGACGTCTTTGCCATTTGTGTTTTTATGTGAAAGTCTGCTAAGAGTTTATGGTTGGAAAAAAAAAAAAAGAAAGATCTTGCACTATTTGAAGCACTGGATTTCATCATGATTCAGTGTAGCTTCTGGTGGGGATGAAGCTGTCCACTCAAGTTTTCCTCAGTTGCTGTCTGTTCCAGAACACAGGCTGCGTGCTCCCATTATGCAATCCACATCCCCTTGTCTGTACACCATGTTAGACTTGTATTATTGATCAGGTTAGCCTCTCAGCTTGTCTCTGTAAATCTGTGTTTAAAACTTAACATACTGTTCTGTGTTGTGCGGAATTCCTGCAGATGTCTTCTGGCGGAGCGCGATGCCATGAGGCCGAACTCTCCTCTGACGGGTCGTCTGATGCAGAGAGCGCTGGCTTTTCACTAGACCGATCAGAGCGGTTCTCATGCTAATAACGTCAACAGCATAATGTGCTTGCTTAACTTTTACTTGACATCTAAAACTTTTAAACAGCACTAGAGCTTGGTGCTCTTTTAGATGCAGACCTTTTAAGCTTTGTAAGTGAACACATTTATTCTTCTAATCAGTATAGAGCAGTGTAACTGTCACATTTAAATAAATAAACTAATACAAAAGTCATGTTCAAAACCAATGAATATACACTTTAAATTGTGCATGTGATGACTACACTTTTATACCTGTAGGCACGTTGAAATGAGAAATGTATTGGATGTCGCAGTGATACAGCAGCAATAAAAAAAAGATGCCCTTGCACATGTCAAACGAGTACCGCAAGTTCTTTTCTTCTCGGCGCTTTCCCCCCCGCGGCGGGCCGCTCTCACAACACTGAGGTAATCTCATCTTGGATCTGAGAGATCAGGATCTGGGACAGCACGATGCCTGCAATCTAGAGGACAGTAGCAGCCACTTTAGATTACAGAACAGACTCGCTGTGACTGTACAGCCTGTGCAGAGCATGTCAAGGTCCTTTTGGCACAAGGAGGAACAGTTTTCAAAATGAGATAAGACATGTCTGGATTGTGACACTTGAATTTACTGTATAGTCATATTAACTGGGTTATAACACTTTTTATTTATTTATATATATATATATATCTCACTTCCGATAGAGCTGATCACAGAGTGTTTCTCAGCGAGAACACACACACACACACATTCAGGGTGGCGGAGCTCAATAATCAACAGTTTGATTTAAACGCGGTATGTTATGCAGACAAATCCAGCAATAGTGTTTATAGTTAAGATGTGCAAGACCAAAAAGAGAACTTCATAATCCGATTCCCTGCACATCAAGGCAAACTGGAATACTAGTGCAATTGTTTTGACAGGACTCATGGGTAATTCACATGCTTCCCTCTTAGCAGGATCTTTGGGGACCCAATCAGCCAGATATGAGAGCGAGACAGATCGGGCAAAAGATCCAGTGGCAAAGCTGCATGCTGTGGCAGAATGCAGTGTGACAGACATTCGTTTTGATAAGTAAGCGCACTAATTATTTAGAGGCAGCTTTTGATAAGTGCTTAGTTGATTTCATGGCCAATCTAACATTTTGACTTGACTTATTAACAGTACTTGATGTTGTACGTTAGGTGTGTTGTGCAGTGGTGAGTAGCAGGGAATAGTCGCTATGCTTCTGTCTCAGGCTCATAAGCTGACATTATCGCACGCAGACTTCTACCTCGGTTGCACATTAACCTGAGCTTTCGGTCTAGAACAGTGCAATAAATGAATAATGTGCAGTTAAAAATTCATTGTCCCGCTGTGCCTAGTTATTGCTGTCTAGGTATAACCCTCCATTTTAAATCAGTTCTATCCCAGTGGCCTCACATTAACCCTACACCCCGTGGGTTTCTTCCAGAATAAGAATTTCATTAGTTCTTTTTTTTAAACTTCTGTACAAGGACAGGGTTATTCAATGTGAGACTTTCTGCACTTCTACAGTGTGTGCGTTCCTTCAAATAAGGTGCAGATGAAGTGTTGCCGGACTACTTTTTAGCCGTGTCCAAATACACCATGCAAGTCTGCCTTAGAGGGAGCAGGGCCCGTCAATATGTTGATTGCTACACGCTCAATTATATTGGCGTGTGTGTGAGTGTGTGAGTGTGAGAACCTATTTAAGATCAGACTAGAGCCATTTCTCAGCCAGATTTATCTTGAGGTTGCCAATGGGAAATTGTCTGTTGTCAATTAGTGCGCAGCCTGAATTAAGTGAAGTCATGTGTGGGGTTTACCTGAGGCAAGGCCAGGCCCAAGGCGAGAGCCCCCACCAGCAACAGATGAGACTCGATCCACACCACTGCTTTGTCCACACAGCCTACCGGGTAGATTGACTTGTTCGCCTCCAGGTAGCTCATGGTTTGAACCCCAAAACCGCACATAGTGTTGATCACTGTCTGTATGCCAGATAGACAAAGACAAAGATGGAGGGAGACAGAAAACGGGAGGGTTTGAGAGATTGTCTTCAGTCTTACTTTTTTTTTCTCTTGTCTACTAAACCTGAAACAATGGAAATACTGTAGTATTCAGAAGAGACTCTCATAAGCTGCTTTTCCCGTCTCTTGTGTTATTTTGCGTTGACAATATATTCACTATTTGGACAGCCAAGGGAGAGTTCTGCAGATGCTTTTGTTGACTGTAGAGACTTGTGAGTAAAGAAGGGGAAAGAAAACCGCAAGATACCGATACAACCACGTCCATTTGATGTGACAAGAAAGATGAATCAGTCCCTGAAGTAGCCGTGCAGTTACAGGCTATGAACAGCAGGTTGCAGCACTGCAACAGCTCCTCTAGTGTTTAATTAATAGATGTTTCACCCATGCAGAAAAAGGTTGCTGTGATCTGTTTTCCGTGTAGCATGATGTATAATCAATATTAGTGTGATTGATCTACATGGAGTCTTTTGTTTACTGTCTTCACATAGAATACAAGGAATTGTTGGCTTGTAAGCTGTGCTGCTGTATGTCTGCATAGGTTAGACAAGCATTGTAAATGTGTCTTTGTGTGAGTGCAAATGAGTGTATTCATGCATTCATGAGGACATATTTACATATATACTGCTTGTGCTCCAGCATGCATCCTTATCTGCACACATTTAATTTGTTATGCCTGTGCAGACGGCTGTGAGTGTTGGTTCTACGCGGAAAAAATGTCATAAAACCTTTTGAAACATAAATATATATATCTATATCTATATATATATATATATATATATATATATATAGATATATATATATATCTATATATAAATATAAATAAATTGCCACTGCCAACACTGCTTTAAAGGTTGGTCATGATACTGCAGACTGCATATCAGACAACATATCGACGCTCTATATGTTGAAGATGAGCGTTATATACCAGTTGGCTAGCTTTAGCTTGGGCTTGATTTTAGACACTTTACCCTTGATTATTACATTATTTAGATCTTTTGTTTTGTTGCAAATAACCTCATGGAGCTGGTTCTTAAATTAGACTCTCAAAGTCAAACACCAGTCATTCATGAAAGCTGCAGATTCTTCACAAGGAAGAAACTGGTTGGTCATTATCAGACCAGTTCTACACACGACAACTTACTTCAACCAAAGACACTTTTGTTTTTTTTACTTTTTTGACATACTGTACTTTTTTCAAAATACTATACAATGACATTTTTTCAACATGCTATTCCATGACTTTTTCATGACTGTTTAAGACTTTTTAAAACAAATTTTGACATACCATACTATGTCTTTTATAGGATTTTTATCAACATATTATACTACGATGTTGTTTGACATGCTATACTTCGACTTGGTCATGTTTTTTTTACATACTTATACTACTATATATTTATATCACAAGACGTTATTGACGTCCCATTGACGTTTTATGACATTTTTCGACATACTACTGTCTTTTTCAGGAGTTTTATCAAGATACCATGCTATGACTTTTTTTCAAAATGCAATACTATGACTTTTTTATAAATTTGTTTGCAAATTATACTATGACAATATGATGACCTTTTTTCGACATATACTTCTTTATGTATTTTTTTAAAGAAAATATGCTTTGTCTTTTTTCCACATGCTACACGATGACAATGTTAAGACTTTTTACAACATAGTTTCGAAATACTATACTATGACATTTTTGTTAAATATGTACTATCGCTTTTTGACATTTTATATTAGGGCCTTTTATTCTTCTTGTAACATGATATACTGTGACTTATTTATGACTTTTTTCAATATCCTATAAAATATTCTTTTCTGACAGTAGTACATAGTAGTACACCATGTCTTTTTCGACATGGTGTACTATGACTGTACTATGACTTTTAAACAATATATTATTCTTAATACATTTTTGCTTTAATAAGAATAAAAGACAGGGGCAAGAGAGCGGGTTAACTACATGCAGATAAAGGCCACGGGCTGGATTTGAATGTGGATTTTGCAGAAAGGAACCTTCACTTCCTGGTTATTAATTGAATTATCAATTGAAAGACAGTAGCGAGAGAGAGGGTTAACTACATACAGATAAAGGCCAAGAGCTGGATTTGAACACCTGATTCTGCAATAAGGAATATGAATGATTGCAGCTGCTCTACCTGGTGAGCTATAGAGCATGACTATTTTAAAAATGTAATATCACAAGATTTTACTGCCGTCTGATTGACTTCTTATGACTTTTTTTGGCCTGCTATGGTATGACTTTTTAAAAATGAAACAATTTCGACAAACTATACAATTACTTTTTTATGACTTTTGTCAACATGCTATACTATGACTTTTTTCGACATGTAATACTATGACTTTTTAAGGATTTTTTTCGACATACTATTCTATGATTTTTCATGTTTGTTTTTTTACATACTCTACTGTATATGTATATCACAAGACATTATTGACGTCCCATTGACTTTTTTCGGCATGCTATGCTGTGACTTTATAAATAACAATTTTGACATACTATACTATGACTTTTTATGACTTTTATCAATATACTATGGTAAGACTTTTGAACATGCTATACTATGACTTTTAAGAAATAAATTAGACATACTATACTATGAATTTTTTCAACATGTTATACTATGACTTAAAAAACATTTCGACATACTATACTATTACTTTTTCATGTTTTTTATACAGTATGTATATCACAAGACGTTATTGACGTCCCATTGACTTTTATGACTTTTTTATGACTTCTATCAATATACTATGCTATAACTTTTTTGAAGATGCTATACTATGACTTTTTAAAAACTTTTTCAACATACTATAATATGACTTTTTTCTGACTTTTATCAAGATAATTTGCCGTGACTTTTTCGACATTCTATACTATGACTTTTTCACGTTTTTCTTTTTACATACTCTACTATATATGTATATCACAAGACATTATTGACGTCCCATTGACTTTTTATGGCTTTTTTTGGCATGCAATGCTTAGAATCTTTAAAAAAACAATTTCGAGATACTATACTATGACTTTTAAAAATAAATATTTTGACATACTATACTATGACTTTCAAAAATAAATATTTCGACATGCTATACTATGACTTTTTTTATGAATTTCATCAAGATACTATGCTATGACTTTTTTCAACATGCAATACTATGACTTTTTAAAGATTTCTTCGACATGCTATACTATGACTTTTATGAAATACTATATGTTTATTTATGGCATACTATATTATGATTTTTTGTGACATAGTATAGTATGACTTTTTTGTGACATCCTATCCCATGACTTTATGGTATACTATAGTATGAATTTTCTGACATATGACATTTTACTTATACTATGACTTTTTTTACACACTGACTTTTTTATGACATACTGTAGTATGACTTTTTTATGACATACCATAGTATGACTTTTTTTTTACTTCTTATCACATACTTTATTATGGCTTTGTATTACATACTCTAGTATAGCTTTTTATGACTTTTTATGACACACTATACTATTACTATTTTAAGAGATACTTTAATATACATTTTTAAAGACTTTTTATGTTGACATGCTATCATATGCCTTTTTTACATACTACAGTAAATTATGACTTTTTATTACATCATGGTATGGCTACTTTATGATATACCATACTATGACTTTTATATACAGTATACTGTATATATATGTGTGTGTGTGTGTGTGTGTGTGTGTGTGTGCGTGCAAAACTTGCAAGACTTTTATTGGTTCAAAATATTTATCAATTGTAAAAAAATAAATGCTTTTGTGACATTCATGATGCCTGATAATCAGGAAATGAACTTGCCATTTCACTTCATTCATTCAGCCTAGAGTTCATGTTAGCCCTCTTGAGATGAAAGGTTATTTTGTTTTGCCATAACCAATCAGTATTAGTGACATATCTGTCCCATGCCAGGCCTTGTCATTTTCACTTGACACAGAAGCTGCAGTAGTGGCTGCATTAATCAATTAACTTTCTGCTTTACACATGATTCAAAGAGTTTAAGAGTTGTTGTCTCTTTAAGTCCACTTACAACAACTTGTAGAGCTGCCTTGATCTCATCCATGCTTGTCACCATTTTTCTATCTATATTTTTTATGAATGTACTGTACTAGCCATGTATAAAGATGATGTCCCCAGTCCTAATCCTGCATAATACGTATTGCTGACCATTTCTCTCTTTAACTGTGGGGAAACAGCTTTAAGTGGCCACTACACCAGACTTATTTGAATTTTTGAACAGTTATGGGCAGTTATTCAGAGGTCTGGGACCAGGATAATGTTCTTTGCCTGTTAAAATTCCAGGTAGCGCATCTGTTCACAAGCTATTACTTCCCCAATTCCCTTGAGATGGCGCACATGAGCAAATCTGCATTTGCAGTTCTCTTTCATTGCATCCTAACATCTCACTCAAAGAACTGAGATTTGGAAAGCAACCTAGTCTTAAGCGCAATATGCTATCAGCAGCTGCATCCATTCATTGTTGACTGATACATCGGTTTTTACGAATGGCCGCGAGAGCTCGTACTAATGCCTCATGATGTGTCTAAGCAGCATCCACTGAATAAAGCGATAGCCCTTTCCACCCAACCAAGTCTGGACCCTCTCATCTTCCTTTGATTGAAAAGGAGGAGGCAAAAAGATGAAAGTTCTGCGAGTGTAGACTTGAACCTGGCTTTGATAACCTTAAGCTAAAAAGCCGGGTGAGGGCGCAGAGACCCTCTCCTCCGTTGTGAGGGAGGGACTCTTCCTGCGGAGGTACAGTATGGCGTGGTAACCCAACTCTGGCTCCATGGGTGGGTGGTCCACGCGCTGAAGACAGGATGGGGGAGCGAGTCTTCTGAGGGGAGCCCCAGGAAAACCTCACCACGTTAGTTATTGTCGTGCAGCATCGGGAGAGGGCGAGGCGGGCCTCGTGATCCGGCCACGTAATTACCAGTTTCTCAACGGCCCTTTCGAGAAGATTCACGAGTTCCTGATGGTATGGACCCTTCGTTGAAGCGGGATTGGACGGCACCAGAGGTTCTTCCGGTACGTCCTCCACGTCCTCTTCCGATGGAAGTTCACTGTAGTTGGCATATGGCAACTCCTCGTACTCTCTCCGGCCCGAAAGCGTCAGGCACCGGAAACAGCGGGTGTGGGTGTCCCTCCTAATCATGTGTGAACCACAGTCGAAACAACGCATACATTCTTCCATGGCTAGCCAGCAACTGTCGACGAAGCTAATGTTAGCTAGCTTAATGTTGGCAAAGTGCCTGCTTCCACACAGTCTGTGATACTATTTACTGCTGGGCAGGCTCGGTGATGTAGGCCTAAGGGGTCCAATCACAGTGTGTCATGGCCAAGTTCAGACTTGGTTGGGTGGAAAGGGCAATCGTTTTTTTTCAGTGGATGCTGCTGAGACACAGCATAAGGCATTATGCAAACTCGATTTTGAAATGAAGTAAAACTAAGTTTTTACGCAGAGCACCTTGCTTCACATTACTTTGAAAACTCCGCTAAAACATGCTTTTAACTGGCATTCAACCTAATCTGAGTCTTCTTTATGGGAGTGTTTAACAGTTTAAATTGCTGTACAGTTAGCGGTTTTCCATCAAGCTTTTAGCTGGTGAGTTTTTTGTCCACACATGGTATGTCATTACGCTACACCAAGAAACACACACCTCTCCAGGAACAGGAGTGCAGCAGGAGTAAGGCACAGCACAGCGCTCGGAGCTGGGGTTCTCATGTGTACAATTAAAGTACAGGTTCCGAGACCAGTCTGTGTAGTTGTTCCACCCACAACACTTGAACTGAGAGACAAAGAGAGGGAGAGGAGAGCACAGCAGGTTTATATTTAGAACCCTGGTCTTGCTGTGAACTATACATCCTGCCAGTCTGGGCTTCTCCCATGGGAAAACCCAGGCCCACAAGTGTGCCAGTGTGTGCAGATGGAAGAGGAATATCACATGAGGAGTCCCGCAGAGTACAGGAACTGTACGTAACGTGTAGCCACTCATGTGGAAATCCCTCACCTAAGCCAAAATAACAAACATAAGTCATACAGCTTTGTGGTCTTTTGTGGTGGTTTCCTGGTCAAGTGCTCAGACATGTTCAATAAACCACTAGCTGTGATCAATTTATAGACTTGTGTGATATGGATAGCTATACACACACACAGCCACTTTAAGCTCTCCATAAGTGGAATTGACCAGCGCACCTCTTTCTGGATGTAATCCATCAGGTTCTGCAGATCCAGGTCATCTCTGTAGTGCACGATGGCTTTCTTCACAAACTTTCCCAAAGCATCCCGAGTCTAAGAGAGGGGACATGTAGGAGTTTATACACAGGATAATAGCTTTAAAGGTATCACATGAAGTCATTTTGTCAGTTGCTGTTTGTAAACACAGCATTCAAACTTCCCCCTTCCTCTCCAGCTTTACCTGCGAGAGAGGGAGCGCAAAGGTGGACGAGCAATCTGGAGACTGGATGAAGAGAGTGAGTACAAAGCCGTGAATCAGAAGAATAAAACTTTATTTTGTGATTGTTTCACGGCAGTTACTTTCTAAAGCACACACAAGCACATCCATACCTCCTCACAAACCTGCAGGAGGGTGCCATATTTTTAATGGATGCAGCCCAAGGCATGTTTTTTTCCTGCTGTGGCTGCCTGTCTGCTCTCCCTGTGCTGTCACTGACAGTCTGACAGTCTGACATAGCACCGCATAGCAGAGACAGGTAAAAGAAAGAAGCGCATAAGAACATGCAGCGACGTAACAACCTGTTCCCCGCTCAAGAGCGCCGCATACCTTGAGCCTTGGTGCACCGGGGTGCGTGATAAAGTGGTGTTTGACCTTTGGGCTGCACATATTGGCTGGGGGTTACACACCCATGGGGGACCAAAATAGTCTTTGCTGTCACCCAGAAACGTCGCTAACACAGCAAAATAAGAAGACAAAAAAAAAATATGTACAAAATGTACATACAGACACCGCCACACACGTGTGTGCAATAAGTCTATGCATTGGTTTTTAGGAAACTGTAGAATTATATACCGTTAATAACAACATTGCTATCTTCTAAATACATTGAAATTGCCAGTGGGGAACTTATCGACAAATGTCTCTATAACCAGGCAGCTAAAGTGCTCAGTGAGCAGTGAACTTCTCAGGTTGTTGGGCTCCCTTAATCACTTGGGCTGCATCTATGGAGGATTGCAAAGTGCGTTTTCTTGACACGTCCTGTGAACAGACGTTGTGGAAATCCTCACACAACTAAAAATGGATCATATCTGGGATAGTTTCAGATCTTAGTTAAAACCATTTCTCAAGAGAGATCAGGCACATATTCATTGTTAAACCAGTGGCTTTGTTTTTATTTGATCTACTTTTACCTTTATTGTTAAATGCATATTATGCTGCATTGCACCACAAATGTATTCTTTATAAAAGGCCACCAAGGGACACATTTTACAAATTAGCTTTTAGGCTATAAACGCTATGATATGCGGCGCTAGTTCTCTTCATCTATGTTCATCTATCTGCCCACGTGAAAATAAACACAAATAATACTAATATATGTATGAAGGGGACACATAACATCCTCTTGTGTGCGTTGTATGAGCATCCTGTGGGATGTAGCTCAACAATACGCCAGCAGAGCAGGAACTGCTGCAGTGTGATGGCTGGAGTGCAATATAATGACAATAATACAAATGATTCATGCCTTTGAAATCAATGTACACGACACATACCAAATACAGAACACACACACACACACACACACACACACACACACACACACACACACACACACACACACACACACACACACACAGGTTTTACGCTGTTTCAGCTGCGGTAGATAATTGGTTGAATTTGCCCATTTGGAAATTGTCATCAGCTCCACTTGAGCTGAATAAACAAAGCCCACATGAAATATAAATTAAATCCATTGACTTGTTTGAATAATCTGTAATGAGGATTTTAAACTAGATACGGTTGATTCAGACATTCAAATTGTGTGTTACTGTATTTTGTTAGCTTTCATTGCCCATGATATTATTTTCATTTTATTTAGTTTTTCTATTCACACATATAAATAGGGTTAGAAAATGGTTTTAATACAAATCTCCATCCTTTAGAAATGTCAAAACAAGGGGGGCCATGGTTACACAGCCTTGAGTTCAGATGTAATATATGCTAATAGGAGCACTGTATGTTAATGTACCACTGAACTTAAAAATTTCATTAAGCCTGAAATTAACTTCTGAAAGCAGTTTGCTGAAGGCTCTCTGAATTGTTCTCGTTATAGCCGACGTTAGAACAGGTTATGTTGATAAATACAGTGAGCTGTATCAATATAGCCCAACATTTTTTATCCTGAAGTAGTTTTACTAAATTGTGTTAGTATTTTTACGGCGTTCCCCCACTCTCACCCTACACTCCCCTCTCTTTCTGTCTCTCCACGTGGTGCAGAACGCTTGTGGGTCTCGGTTCCCACCGTCACACCTCCCCATGTCATTAGTGGCAAAGTCTCCTTCAAGGGATCTGCTGAAATGGAACATTTGGTTCCACTTTGAAGTGCCGAAGCATTTGAATCATTTAGCAAGGAAGGATGCTGGGAGGGTTGTTAAACTGCTCTGTTTAGCAGCAGGCAGTCCGAGCGCTGACAGGGAACACAAGGGAGAGGAGCGGTGTCATCAGGCACCCGGCACCTGGGCACACATTGGTGTCAGAGAACGTTGCCGCCGCTGGCTCTTATGTATTTATTCTCAAAGGAGCCCTAATGGGATGTTACTCTAAAGGAGATAAGTTGATACTAAATCAATGGGATCATATGTGGTGCTCAGATGGATATAGGATTTCACAAACATATATTCATGCAGTCATTGAATGGATTACCTGTTCTCATACAGACACAGGCATTATTATTCAATGATCAGAACAAGGGATTATAAAAATATTGTTTTTTTTAATGGACAGAAAAAAAGAATCCTTCACACACAATTATATGTATTCTTTGGACTTTCTCTAAACTATGTTTTCCTTGTTAAATGATGTATAATTGATCCTGTTGAGGCTCAACATATAGTAATGTCTCCCTGAGCAGAGAATGAAGTCACTCTTCTCCTTGCTTTGTTGACATAGCTGGGCCTCCCGCCTTTCTGTTAGTGCATGTTAATACATGGGAGCGTGCCCCACTGGTTAGCCCACTGCGGCCACACGGCACTGCTCATATTGAGGTTACCGCTGATCACAGGCTCGTTCGAGATGAGCCTATGATCCAAGTTGTCTGTGTGATTGAAATATTTAACGCTCGATTGTTGGCTGTTGGAAAGAGAGCCGTTGACAGGCAATTGAAATGCTCCCAATCTCGGATCTTGAACCTTTAACAATTTTGCTGCAAAATAAATTTGCACATGAGACAAATCTAAATGTCCGAATTTGGGACACAGCTTTAGTCTTTTCTAGTTTATACACACTGCATCAGGGGTCACTAATAGGCGGACCGCGGACCGGATTCGGACCCAGATGCCGTTGTATCCGGACCCAGGACCTAAAACCGATAGATAATTGAGAATTATTACATTTTGACGGAGCGCTTTTATTTTAACCGGCACAGCTTTTCCAGCCTTTACGGCACTTGTTCAGCGGCGTAAATCACATCACGTGATGCAGCTCAGCCAATCAAATATGGGTATTCTGACAAGATTCCTGACTCGAGTGAGATGTAGACACACGGGGAGACGAGGAATGAGAACGAGGAGTATTATTACGTGAGTCAGAGAAGTTATTTCACATGACGTTCTCCAAAGAGAGAGAAGTGGTCAGAGAGACCAGAGTCTTTAAACAATAATGACTCTTTCAGAGGTTAATTCTTCCACGGACAGTTTAAACCCAGTGTGTCTCATATGTTCAGAGACCGTGACGATTATTAAAGGCGGTAATGTGAAGTGCCACTACAAGACAAAGCACAACTCTTTTGAGCAAACGTACCCACTCACATCTGAAATGAAGACAGAAAATAAACCTAAAAGCCCAATATGATCAGAATCCTAACACATGAAGTCACTGACCAACTATGATGTTAACAGAGGTAATAGAGCTGAAACAAGTAGTTTAATAACCACAGATAAAGTCCATGCTCACACATTTCTCTTGTTAGAAGATGAGAAAAATATAATATCGTGGCTTTTTTGATTGACATCACTTCACACCTGAATAAACTGAATTTAAGGATGCATAGCAATTCAGTGAAATTATTTTTTCTAAAATGAATTAATTAATTTTAACCTGAGGTGAAATGATTTTGTAATTATGCACCATTTCCTCTAAAATATAATCTGAAATTAGACAAATTGTCAGAATGTCCTGGTTCTCTCTGAGTGACACCTTGAGGGGGTCTGCTATCAACCTGAGGTTGATAGCAGTAACCCTAACCCTATTTTGTAACTATGCATATATATATATATATATATATATATATATATATATATATATATATATATATATATATATATATATATATATATATATATATATATGGCACTAAATAGCGCAAGTTAGATATTATTGTAATGTTCCGGTCCTTTGCCCGAGGAGATTTTCTCAATCTGGACCTTTTGGAATGTTAATTGAATACCCCTGCACTACATGCTTAAGAAGTGTTTATAATTAGAATTTGTATGTACTACATCTGTGAGATTAAGACACAGATATACATGCAAGCTGTTAGTACTAAGGATGGGAAGTGATAAGATATTATTGATACCATTGTCATTATCGATTCTGCTTATTCGTCAGATTCTTTATCAATTACCTTATTGATGGGAGAAAAAAGTAGGCTTCACCAGCGAAGCTGTTTCATTATCTCTGAGTCTGAACACAGTGTAGAATGTCAGCCAACATTTCAATGTGTTAAAATAAAGGGATCAGGGACCATGTACCCCAGAAAAGCAACCCTCGCCTGGACATTGCTTTTAACATGTTGAATCAAAAATGAACGTATCCAAAAAGTCTGTAATGGGATAAGCCCTAATATCAGAGAAAAACTCTGTCCATGCACAGCTATGGCAAGACAGTAGGTCAAAGGACAGTATACAGTATTTGTAGGTTAGAGGATCACTCTGACTGTTTTTGTTTCTTGCCTCGTCTTGAGTACACTGTTCTTTGATGGTCAAAACTATGAAAATAAGGCCTAAATTGTAATAAACTGGAATTATACTGAGAGTATTTAGCAGTCAAGTCGATTTACGTCAGTGCATCCTGAGAGAATTGGGATGCTTTCCTCTCCTTTCTGGCTGTCTACAAAACAAACCTGAGACACACACACACAGTCTCAGGACTTATAGACAGCGATACAAACACTGATTTCCACTGATGTGTTTTTATTTGCCTGTATGCTGTGTGGCTCTGACACTGACAAGACAGTCCCCCTGTGGGCTCAGTGGGCCAATCTGTGGGCTCAGATTGTATGCCTTGTTAAGTTTACTACATTGTCGTTTACAAATGCACAGAATGTCCAAAAGCTGGGGAAGAATACACTAAATCACAGAAGCTCAGGGGTATTCATGGTCAATAGTGGAAGAGAACTGGAGACCAGATGTGACCTTATAGTGACTTTATATGTTCAAATACAATCTAGTGCACAGAGTTGTCAGATGAGTACCTGATCCGAGTAGAAGAAGCCCAGAACTGCTATGGCAAGCTGAGTGAGGAAGACCAATGTCAGACTGAAGGAGAACTAGAGTGAGAAAAGAAACATATACATATTAAAACACAGTTTGACTAATACAGAATCATAACTGTCAGATTTGTTGCTACACAAGATATGTAAGACTTGGCTTTGGATTAAATGTAATTTAAGAAACCATATCGGAAGCAAAGCACAGTGCCAGTACTAGTTATGTGTCTATTACTGTCTTGAGGAGGCGGATGTTCTCTCGCAGGGCTCCGATGCAACCACAGAAAGTGATGAAGAACATGACCACCCCCACCACAATTAGGATGACAGCCGGGTCGATCAGGAACGTGTCCCGCACCGTGTCTGGCAGAAAGACAGGAAAAGCCCCTTTTGAATAGTCTATCCTATTCTGTTCCTACCTTTACTTCCTTTCCTGCTTTTATTTCTACTTTTCAAAACATTATTCATTCTACCTAATTAATTCCCTCCCCCCCTCCTATCTTGTTTTACAATCCTCTCTTTCTCCACCGGCTGCCGTCATTCTTTTAAAATATTAATGCACTGTTGTGGATTAGGCAGACATAATCAGTCGAGTGAGCCCAGGTAAATCCTTTTTTGCTGTCCATCTACTGCATATTGCAAATTGAAATAATGACACGAGGTAAAATGAGGATAAAGCTCAAATTCGGCGACCCACTAAACGTATCAAGCGATTGCTTTGTGTCAGCCTGGCTCAACAGGTGTGCAGCTAAAAGAGACCACCATCTCACGCCAGCACAGCTCAAGAGACTGCAATGAATGGAATAACACAGGAATAAATTGACATGAAGTAAATATTGAAAAAAAATCATGTTCTGTAGCTAAAACACAGAGTAATAGACATTATTGAAGAGCTTGAGAAGTGTGGAGAAACTATATGCACCTGAATATGTAAAAAGTGTGTCATGTACCTGTCGCTTTCTGGACTTGAGCATACACCCCAATGGCAACAATCAACAAGGAGAAAACCTGGGAAAAAGAGATAAATTGTAAAATGCTGTAATAACTGGAGAAGCAAACCTGGTTATACATGTTTTGGATATACGCTTATTATTAAGATACAAAAGATAGATGAACTCTCATCCCTATCCGCTTATGTGGCTCTGTCCAAAGGTAAAAAAAAAGACCTGCCAACTCCTCTGAAGCTGTATTTCTCTAATTTCTCTTTCCCCCTACGACTTCATGTTAACCTAAGCTTACAGTCTCCTGGCTTTAATTCCAATTTAACGGAGACGTTACAGTGGAATCAATGTTCTCTGCTAACTCTCTAAAGGGATTAACATAATTCCCTAAAACTCACACTATTCCCTAAAAGTTTAACATATCCACCTTTTACTTAATTATCCATTGAAACATCTAGAAAATGCATCGGTTATTGATGTTTAATTCTTCTGGGCGTATTCTTTATTTGGATGTGTGAAAAGTTGCGAGGAAAATATAGTGCTTCTATTGAACGGGCTTTGAACAGACTTTATTTGCACTTCCAAGGGGGACAGGTGTGATCAGATTAGCAACGATAAGCCTTTCCTCAGGTGCTGAGTGTGCAGAGCTGTAGTCGTGGCGACAGCGACAGTTTATGTCTTTGCCATAAACAGACAGATGGAAGTCAGCGGCAAAAAAAAAATAACGAAACATATGGAGCTCGGCTTTAATCATCTGAATTTGGTTAGCGTCAATGTGGAACATCAAAGTGGAGAAATACTGACAAACTCAGTCCACCTTCAGAATTTAAAAGATTCATGCAGAGTATTTCTGCATGAATCTCCCCGTGGAGCAGAAATCATGTCTATTATCCAGCCTCGCTTTACTCAGCAGTGATTTCACTACTGAAGGTGGACAACGGATTATTTTTCAGTGTCATGAACTACAACAGAAACACGTAGTCAGAGAGGAAAAAGGTGAATGCGAGATACGGTGTGCGTGTGAAGTGTCCAGGCCGTCTGAGACCTGCTACATTACATTACATTACATTAAAATGGCTAAAAAGATCCTACTGTACAACATATTGATCACAAAAGAGACGTTAGCAGCCCTCAACATGCATGCATTGGATAAAGGGAAGAATACGTCCTTTTGATGAGGTCTCACACCAGCGACAGCATACAGGCACAGGCGGCCTTGTGTGTGTGTGTGTGTGTGTGTGTGTGTGTGTGTGTTTGTGTCCTGTAATGTTGTAAAGCTGCTGAGGACGTGAGCTTACCCTAACAGAAGCTACACAATAAAACAGCAAAGGAAAGTAGGCGGACTAAGAGCTTCGTGTTGATTGCATTGTCAACACTAATTTCTTTCCTTTCCGAGAATGTTTTTCTCACCTTGAATAACAATCTGCATGGTTTTCATTTCCAGCCTCCAGATTCACAGAGTCACCTGATTACTGATTGTGTATGTGTCAGCGTGAGTACACAGCCTGATACAACCTGTATTTGTTCTGTTTCTATGTGAAAAACCTCTATTAGATCTCTGGAGGTCATGAGGATCAATGGGCCATGGCATATATATATATATATATATATATATATATATATATATATATATATATATATATATATATATATATTTTTTTTTTGCTATGAAAGAGTTGCAATTTTTATTTGGATGCCTTCACGTCCAGCTCTATTTCTTCTTATGTGCTCTGGGGAAGTAAATTGTTACTTTGAAATGGTTTGTTGCATCTCCCTCACATTTTTTCAAACAATAATATGACTTGACAAGACAATAGCTGACAAAACACAAGACATCGATGGTGCACATTTTCTATGGAACTGCAATGTGTTCCAGATTTGTGAAAGCAGAGTTTGTTTGTTTGTTTTTTAAAGTATATCCTCTGTTGTGTTGGAGTGTATGCACCAGCAGCTCCGTTTGTCAGTTTGCAACCTGTGTGTGTTTATGTGAATACGGGTGACAGCGTGCATTTGCAACAGCAGACACACACGCACGCACGCACACACACACACACACACACACACACACACACACACACACACAGTGAATGTATTCCAGCTCTGTTTTCAGGCTTTTCAAAGGGATGAATCAGGCTTCTCCCGGAGGATTGTGTGCAGAGGTGAAAGCCAGCTGAACTGAGTCGTGAGGACGTGGGGACAAAGACCTGATGGATTAGGGCTGCAGTGTTCACTTGTGAGCCCGTGTCTGATAAACAAAGTCAACGCGGGCCGGGCTGTGCGGCTGCTGGGGCTGCAGTTACTGCTGATTGGCTCCAAACACAGTACGGGTGCGGTACAGTGTTTGGCCCCTCGCTGTGTTTGTGCAGGATCGGATGAACAGGGATATAATGGAGGTGTAGGGACTCCACAGAGCTACAGATGTGATCCGTGCGCTTGAAGTAGTAATGTGGTAGGGAAGTGAGGGAGTCAGAGAGAGTCTAAAGTGTGTGTCTGTTTGTGTGAACTCAACTTCTGTTGAGAGACAAAAAGGCCCGATGGAAGGTTTAATGACTGCAGCAAAACGTCTTCTAATCTTTTCTCTTTCTCTAACAGTTGTCTCCTGGCCTCTCAGTTACACTAACAACCAGCAGTGAAGCTTGTGTAACTTGAGACTTTGTACTTATACTGTATACTTTATATCTGATGCACCCTGAAGCTCTGCCACATGAACTAAAGGTGTTCATTTTGAGGGTTTTTTTAAACTGGAAGGAAGTGGATATTGTGTTGACACTAAAATGTTTCCAAACTTCAATGATTAGGTGGGTTTGGCTGCATCTGTAGTAGTAGTAGTAGTAGTAGTAGTAGTTTAGTAGTTTAACCATTTATCATCTATTGATAGCTAAAAGTAATGGAAAACCATTTTAAATTTAAACTTTTTATCTGTTACTGTTTTTTCAACCATTTGTCCTTTACGTTCTTTTTCAATAATTTATACTTCCTTTTAACTAACTATTCTGAGAATTCATACTTTACTTTTGGCTGAATTTCAACTGTTTATGATTTTTATGACGTTTATGATTATTTTAAACAGTTTATTAATTACTCTAAGCTTACATGTATTAGAAAATGCTTAAAATAGATATTTATCTCTTTCAACCGGTTATCCATTCATTTTGGCTAACTGTTATTAGCTTAACTCCACTTGCTTGCTAACTACTACTTTACTTCTTTTATTTTTTTTGATTATTTAGTTACTCCATATTCTCTCTACATAGCTGTGGCAACTGCAGAAGTACCCCTTGGGGTACAAGAGCCTCTGTTTGGGAATCACTGCTGTATATAATATGGATTCTAATTTTGTGCAGTCATGTTGTTAGACAATAAAACCTACAATAAATTCAGCAGTGGCTATCAAGTAACAGCATGTGGAAGAAAATACATGTATATCGAAGCATTGTGATACAGACTACCAGCAGGCTTTCCACAGCTGCCAGATGTTTTGTAGTTCAGTATGAGTCAATGCTCAACTGATTTGATAAGAATACACCACTCAACATTTGCCGTACTGATGTATGAGCAATCTCACTGCCAGTGTTAAATTAGGTAGCAGCAGGGTGGCTGGGTGCTCCTGTTGTTTGCCGCTACGGGTACTCTCTGAATTATATTTGGTCATTTATTATTCAGAAGCACTTTTTCTTTTGCCTGTTTTAATTTGGCCTCCTTTTCTAGCAGATCTGACTTTTTTTTTTGGAAAGCTGCAGCTCCCTGATAGCTGGTGATTTGTATGCTCACAAATATTAAGAATATATGCAGTCCCGGGACACCATAACGGCTGTGTTCTTGTCAGTACTAATCCTTCAACAGAGAAGCTCTACTCACCCAAAATAAGAAGCTGAAGAAGAAGAGAAAATATCTGATCCAGGGGTTGACGAAGGAGAACGTCTCGGCTCGGTTCAGATTCTGTTTCCTGTCCATTGTTTGTTGGTGTTTCTACAGTCACCAAAGTGCTGCAGTGAGTTGAACTTCAAAACAGTCCTCGGGCCGAGCCCCACCCCGCAGATACTCAGAAACCATGTGGATCTGTGAGGAGGGGGTTGTTTGCCCGCTGTGGGGGTGTCAGGCTGGCTAAAAAAGGGGGCATGGGGGCTGTGACGCTGCCCTGCCATGCTGGTGGGGCCCAGAACTGTCTATGTAGACAGGAAGATCAGATTACACAGAAAATATCTCTGGCTGACTGCAGCTGAATGGCTTAGGGGCTTTGGAGTATTGTCAGCCTGCTGCTAGATTGTAGACCTTCTTTCATCCCAGCCACTCTATCTGTCTTGCTTCCTCTGTCGCTTCAAAGTTCCTAGATGCCGCATAAAAGGCCGACAAGCATATTGCCCACTTGTTTCAATATCATTGCTTATTGCCTCTAAAAGGCTTGTGTTCTAGTTTAGAAATGACAGCATCAAAGACGGATGCTCTTCTGCAAAGACTAGAGTAGAATCACAGTTGACAAAGGCTGGACAACAACATCTCATGTAGTTAAATGACATCAGGCAGTTTGTTGTGATGTTTCCGCTGTGCCGTGTCGCTTTGTGCTCGAGAGCGAGTCTGTTGAATTTCAGCCACACATCACTCAAATGAATCAAGGAGCAAAGATGTCAGGCCACCATTCTGTAATGAGATTTAGATGTAGAAACGAAATTGATAATCGACCGGCAACATGGCCCATCTGTCAGACTGACGAGAGACCATCTGAGGACAGAGAACAGAAATAACTATAAAGTTTATGTGAATGTATGAAGGAGACACTACTGGCTCTTTTCTAACTACAGCTCCAAACTCTGAAATGTAGTCAGAACCGTCCTTGGAAATAGGAACACTGTATGTGAATACTTAATCACAAGTTGATTTTTTTTTAATCATTACATTTTTTAATCTTTACATCAGATGTCTCGGACATGAGGTCCCTCAGGTAGCTCAGTACATTGCCAGAGCTACATGCAGTCTTAATGACATTGATCTCTTTTTCAAACAGGATAAAACTCCTGTTTTTAGTTCCAGAGACACCTAATTTGGGAAAAGTTTGCCCCTACTCATGCAACATGACCTCTGTCACTCTCTCATCTTCAACCGCTTATCCGGGATCGGGTCGCAGGGGCAACAGCTCCAGCAGGGGACCCCAAACTTCCCTTTCCCGGGCCACATCAGCCAGCTCTGACTGGGGGACCCCGAGGCGCTCCCAGGCCAGTTTGGAGATATAGTCCCTCCACCTGGTCCTGGGCCTCCCTCGGGGTCTCCTCCCAGCTGGTCGTGCCTGGAACACCTCCCTAGGGAGGCGCCCAGGTGACATCCTTATCAGATGCCCGAACCACCTCAACTGGCTCCGTTCCACGCAAAGGAGCGACTCTACTCCGAGTCCCTCACGGATGACCGAACTTGTCACCCTATCTCTAAGGGAGATGCCAGCCACCCTTCTGAGGAAACCCATTTCGGCCGCTTGTACCCGCGATCTAATTCTTTCGGTCATGACCCAGTCCACATGACCATAGGTGAGGGTAGGAACGAAGATTGCCCGGTAGATAGAGAGCTTTGCCTTGCGGCTCAGCTCTCTTTTCATCACAACGGTGCGGTAGAGCGACTGCAATACCGCCCCAGCTGCTCCGATTCTCCGGCCAATCTCACGTTCCATTGTTCCCTCACTCGTGAACAAGACCCCGAGGTACTTGAACTCCTTCACTTGGGGTAAGGACTCATTCCCTACCCGGAGTGGGCAATCCACCGGTTTCCTGCTGAGAACCATGGCCTCAGATTTAGAGGTGCTGATCCTCATCCCAACCGCTTCACACTCGGCTGCAAACCGATCCAGTGAGTGCTGGAGGTCACAGCCCGATGAAGACATCAGGACCACATCATCTGCAAACAGCAGCGATGCAATCCTCAGTCCACCGAACTGTAAACACTCCTCCCCATGACTACGCCTCGATATCCTGTCTATGAATACTACAAACAGGATTGGTGGCAAAGCACAGCCCTGAGCTACTGAACCTGGTTGGTTTAGCTCAGCATAAAGACAACATCTTGAGGGGAAAGCAAAGAGTAAAAAAAAAATCACATTGTGGTTTTATAGGGGTAACATAACAGCACAGAAGGCCCCTATTATAAAATAGTTTTTGTACGAATTTAACACAACCTGTTAATTGGTGATGTTCAGAGGTGCAAGTAGGCACATTTAAAAAAAATCTTTGGACAGAACCAGGCTCGTTGTTTCCAGTTTTTGTGCTAAGCTAACCACTTGCTAACTTTAACTTCATATTTACCGTAAAAACCTAAGAGTAGTATAAATTTTACATTCACCTCTCAGCAAGAAAATGCTGAAGGATTCCTTTTAAAAAACAATAGTTTTTTACATGCTCATGTTTGTACAGTATTAAGCTACTGCAGCAGCTGGTTATCTTAGCTTAGCATTAAAAAGTGGAAACAGTGGGAAGTCAACATCCAAAAATAAAAAGGTTGTGGTTTTACTGCTAACTGCACCCAGCTAAGAAATAGTCTAGCACACGATGCCCCCGTAAAACCACAACGTTACACAAAATGCAGTAAAATATAGTATGTTAATTATTGAGCGGTTGTTAGGTGGATTTTATTGTTTTTGGACAGAGCCAGATGAGCTGTTTCCAGTTTTTATATTAAACTAAGCTAACCTTACCGACTGACAGCTGTAGCTGGGACTGGAATCAATGTTCTTATCAAACTCTCAGCAAATAAACACATTTCCCCGCAGCTTTTCCCCTTAATTCCAAAAGAATCTCACTTTTACCGTTATTACATTCATACAAATATTGTAAAACTGTAAAGTTTTAAAGAAGAACAAACAGTATGAGGCTACAGTTAGCCTACAGCAGCATTAGTCATGCTGTTTTTGCATGTGGAGTCATGGCAAAGTTAAAAGCCTTGCTGCCGTGCAGTTAAAAAGATAGCAAGTTTACTCTGGAAAACGAGACTGATTGAGAACTGATAGCAGCAGAAACAACCTGCAGAAATTAGGTCCACTGCAGGTTAACAAGCTGAATGATGCGGTGTGGGGACAAACTACACGGTCTCATCAAAATGAAACCCTTTCCAATTCAGGTTAATGTAATGAGTTCTGCTAAGGATGAGGGGAAAAAAAAGTGAAATGCTGTAATAACAATTAGGGGAAAAAAAGTATACATGGTTGATTCTGTTTACTTTATTTCAGTACATGTTACTCATACAAAATAATCTGTACAAAGGCTAAAATAGGTCATATTTTTTGCATAGAAGGAAAAGTGATGTAAAACAGAAAGCCAGGATGGAATGGCACAATAAACTCCACTATCACACATGGGCCTGATAACAATTAGGTTAAAAAAGGGATAGAGCTCCGTACAAAAATACTCTGCTGCTCACTCCATGCTGTAGAAATGAGAGACAAATTGGCGAGGGCTTCCACTTTCATCATCTCCCTTTTGTTCTTGACAAAAAAAAAGAAAAAAACCTCTGCTCGACTGGCTGACTACCATTAGCCCATCTCAGTGTCTTTAGGACAACAGAGCCTCAGGTTTTGTCATTCTTTTAAAAAAGAAGCCCTTTTAGGGCGGCGATGCCACTCGGTTTCATTTAATACACCATGGGATCCGCTGTGACACCGCTTCACTTTGCTCTTCAAGCCAAGTCCTGTCTTTCAACCCCCACCAAAAAAAATCAGCATCAAACACTGTTTAAATGCTGCCTGAATAATTGACAGTGACTTAAAAAGGGAATACATCAGGAGCATCGAGTCATTAAACATGAAAGGCAATGAGCGTACGGTATCGTGGGATTTTGTGACACTCTTTCCTTTATTTTTTATAAAATAGTTGATTTCGAGAATAAAGAGAAGTTAGTGCACCACCTATTATAGATATTTAGAGTGCTTTCACATGTAGCAGAAAACTCCACAGGACAAGGCTGGCAGGTATCAGATAGTGCCCCCCAGCAGAACACAACATCAAACACACCATTTCCAGAGCATACATTTCCACTGCTCAGATATTCAGCTGTAGCACAGGAGAAGGATTAGGAGGATATTACAGAAATAATATGTCGGAGGTGGCAAAAAAAAATAAAAAATAGCTCCTAGGTCTCAAAATTCTTCACAGCAGACAAAACCCAATTACTGCATGTGCATTCTTCCTTTACCAGCGTTGTGGCTTACTGGGAGTGCTTCCATGGATAAGAGGGAATACTTTATACTCCTTCCAATAAAAAAAAAGATCATACGGAAAAGTGTGTCTTACTACAAGATGCAAATAAAATATGAAAACCATACTGACAAAAACACAAATTTACATCAAATTGACACGGCTCCTGCACTTCACAGAGGCAGAAAAACTATCAAACATGAGAGAATGAATAACGTATGGCTGGAAGGTATGTCCTTAAATGAGCACAAAGGATCATGGGTTGTTAGGCAATTCACAATGGCAATGAAACTGTCAATGTGATTACAAGAGGTAAAGTATAACAGTAAGTTACATCAGTTGTAAAATGAGCGTATTTACATCCGGGGCTAACGTACAGGCCTGATATACTGTAGTGACATGAGCTCTGTGTTGTACAGTGTCATCTAATAGATCATGCTCTAGAAATACATAATGGGTCTTACACTGGCAGTTTTAAAAGACATACTGCAGATTATGTCAGCACGTCCTAATTTAATTTTACTAGGTCTTAATACAGAAAAGCACGGAGACAAGCGTGCATTATGTCTTTTGTGGGCTTCATCCGATGCTATGTGCCAAATTTTCCCTCTCTATCAATTCTGACTTAACTGCTTTAACTGCCTGTAGCCGTGTTAAGACAGAAAGGCGTTTTTGCAACTTGTAGAGGAACATCGCAAAGACTAATCCTCTAAGAGACAAATGCTTAATGGTTTCATGTTCTCACAATGAGAGACTATGAGCCTCTGTCATGAATGAAACAAATAGAAGCCATTTAAAACAGCCTACAACAAGAAAAACAACAGTATATCGTATAAAAACAAACATTAAAACAGAGCGACAACCAATGTACAAAAATAACCTCATTAATCTGCTTTTGTTAAAACGGCGTTAATCCCTGCATTCTACAAACACGAAGGAACATTTTCTCTGACAAAACCATGAAATCTAGGTGACAGTGGCAGAGCTGAAGGGGGGTTCACATGGAGGAGAAAATGTCAGAATGTCAGCAGAGTCAGATCAGTCGGAAGCAAAAAGTTTGCAAGCTTGCTCTCTGAAGCATGACGTCAGATTTTGAGGCAGATACTGGATTTGCTTTATTCCACTCCATTCTCACATTTTCTGTGGCATCCGAGTTTAAACACTTCTCCGCCCGATGCGAGATGAAGCGCCACAACAAAAGTTTTTTTTTCTGAACTTTACGCAGTTAGCGTTACAATGCAGTCGGATTTCCAGAAGTAGAGGCAAGCTATTAGTTCTATAACCATGCCCGTGTTCGGGATATACCTCACAGCTGGTTCCAGAAGTCTTAAGAGCACAGCTGTATTTCCACAGTGTCAGTGCTGCCAGCTACTGTATATGCAGCGCTGGGTGTCTGCAGAGCCAGGCAGTAAATAAGAGATGTGTGGAGGGGTTTGTGGAGGCAGCCAAGCAGAGGAGATGTGACCACTCGTGCCTGCGCTGTACATCAGCAGCTGTCATGTTCC
Source organism: Cebidichthys violaceus (assembly GCF_023349555.1). Classification (NCBI taxonomy): domain Eukaryota; kingdom Metazoa; phylum Chordata; class Actinopteri; order Perciformes; family Stichaeidae; genus Cebidichthys; species Cebidichthys violaceus. Next base: position 16,652,342 of record NW_027176483.1, read on the forward strand.
CCCCGTGGACACAACAAGAAGAGTTGGAGCATATGGGGACAGGCAGTGAATCACAGCCAGCAGTGTCGGTGCACATAACAGCCCAGATCTGCTGCTTCCTGAAGCACGGACCTCTTCCTAAAAATGTGTCTCTCAGATTAAGTCATTATCAAACCAATAATACAAAAAAAACCCTGTTAAAAATGACTTCAGGTGATGCTCGGAGGCATACAGGCTGACAGACTGGAAGAATGTCTAATGAGTGAATCTTGGTGGGTCATGCCGTGTCACTTGTTTGCCCATGTAGTGCCAATGCACAGTGTCTGAGTTCCAAGGCTTCATCCAAAGCAACAAACTCTCCTGTCAATAATTACCTCGGATACAATTTAGAGCACAGAAATGTCTGGTCCCAATGATTTCTGTACTCCGTTTCCAACAGGAAATGATCACCTGTCCTCTCCTGATAATTCCAGTATATTTGGGTCTTACTGTGGTAGTTTTGGCCATCATTCTTATCGGTAATGGTGCTGTAAAGTCTTTGCAGAGATCTGGAAATGTGGCCTCTAAAAAGAAGTCGGATGGGGAAAGAAGCATATAGGCCGGCCTCTTGGATTGCTGCTCACATCTCAGACTATTTCTAACAATTGACAAAAAGTCTTGTGCTCATTGATGAGGGTTTGTTGAGTCCTCACGCTCCCCAAACTAGACAGTGCATTTAAAAAAATATTTGTTTTACAGTCCCACACTTTCAGTATCCGAATTCTGAGTGTGGAATTCATGCCCCACAGACTAGCCTCCAATTCCCCACAATGGATGGATCTAATCAGCCAAGGTAATTGAAAACACCTGTGTGGCTGTGCAGGGCTTTTGTATTAGCACCTGTTGACCATGGCGAGCAGCAGCTCCTCGCAACCGCATTGGTGTGGAAATGACACTGCTTTCGCCCCTCATGCCCTTGCTTTGCACCGTGTTTCTATGTTTTTGTCCCCCCCCCCCCTGCAGTTTGGAGAATGTGATAAAACCCACCCACAAAGTCTCATACACACACACACACACGCGCACACGCACACACATTTGAGTCTGTATTCTCGAAGGGGGAACTAAATCACCCAGATCTCTTCACTTGACAGTCCGGGTGGAGCCCTAATAAACAGCAATTTTACACCATTTGTGTTGTCTCAAAGGGAATGGGAATACTGCTGATGTGTTGCAGTACAAAGTGTGTGTGTGTCTGTGTTCACTGCGTATGACAATTTATTGTTCAGAGAATACTGCAGAATTTGGTGCAAAATAAATCCTCCGATGATGTCTCACACCAACATGACATTCCTCCATCACGCTCGTTTTAACCAAAACATCTAAAGCCAAAAGAAAAGAAAAAATATGAATCATGTATTACATTAAACAGCATCCTCACATGTCTGTGTTCCTCCACAGCAACATGACGTCAAATCCATCTGAGAGCTCATTGCACTGATCTGTTCAACACTTACACTTCACAGGAGCGTCGACAACTTACAAAAAACCAAAATGAAGACGTTTGACATTTCAACGACAAAGGTAAATCAGTAAAGTAGAAAACTACCATGCCATGTTGAAACTTTTTTCATTTACAAGTGAAAAGGAGGCTTGACTTTAATAAACATGAGGAAAACTCCACAAATGTTGGAGGGTACTATCAGTTGTATGTGTTCTCTTTGCCTCAGAGAAGGGTGTGTGGGCATTAGTAAAGTCTTCATTGTCTTAAAGTATGTCCTTCCTTCCTTCCAGCAAATTGTTAGTCCAAGCAAAGAGAAAAAAAAAAAAGATTAATAAAATAAAATAGAAATGTACTCAAGAGGAGTGACAACCAATGGGATTCTCTTCCTTGCCAAAAGTAGGTGTCCCTTCTCTTCCACTTGTGTTACTCTTTGGCAAAATGAATGGAGCAAGAGGAGAGAGCAGAATGGAGCGGGGAGACAGCTGGAATCTGTACAGAAGGTCTGGGAAGTGGGGGTGGAGGGGGGGGGGGGGGCAAAGAGGGTTGTAAAGTGAAGGGGGGAAGCTGTTTAAATCAGAGTCTTATCCCATCAGGCAGTGGGGCTCCTCTCCATTGGGTGCCTCCCTCCAAGGCTAAGCATCGTACTTCTTCCCTGTCCTATGGATGTGGTGGAACAGCGTCATGGAGAACGCCATGCCCAGGAGCTGTGGAAGAGCGGAGAAGGAGATGATGAATTTGTATGTGTAGTACGTACATATGTGTGCATGTGTGTCTCTGTGTGGTCTTTTTGATGCTGATGCCTTAGGCTGCAATGAGTTTTGATGCGCTATATATCCTGTGGTGAAGCACAAGCACTTTTTTTCATTCGTTTCACTCTTCTTTTTTTTTTTTCCTTCAAATGGAAGCTCTGGAATCTTTGTGATGGAAAAAATGTAGAAGTGTGACCCAGCATTAAGTCAATAAAGTAAATTGAGATGCCACTGAATCAAAGTAGCCAGCTATCTCTTTGAAGTTTCCATTACCCCTGATACTTCTACATCAAACACAGTCACAAGGCTGATCCTAAAACCATTATCTGGCAAAGTTAGGATGGCAGGGAAACTGCAAAGTATTGTATGGTGCACAGTCTTCAGTCAAAAGGCATCATGGACTTCCTGCAAACAGCCTCCACTGGGGATTCCTACGGAATGTGATTAGCCTGGGAAAGCTTCCGATTCTCTTCCTTTAGTTTAAGTCAAAGCCTAATTCGTGGGGCTGCTTCAGAGAAAATGCTACCTTAAGCCGCTGCCAATCAACACATGAAGTGGCGTTTGAGGTAAACATTCAGCTAAGAGGGAGTTCAAACCAATGAAAAACCAACCCAGTTATTTACATGTGCCTCATCTGTGCAGCTCTGTCAGTCTCAGAGCGTTTTTTGCTGTCGGATTCATTCAGTCTGAGTGAGACAGCACGACAGTCGCTCCTACAGGCTCTTCAAAGCTCCATCATCCTTCCATGCTTAAGAATATATAAATACGGCTGAGATTTCTGAAACCATTGTGGATGAAGTTATACATAAGGGCTTTTGCCGAAGTCTGGCATATATGCTGCTGGTCTAAATCATTCATAAGCCACTTCCCCGTGCCCCTGGCAATTATGTAACATTGCAGACTTGTGAGGCATCAGCTTTTCATGAGGCTCACCTCCATCATATCCCCCAACTTTCCTTCGAATCTGCTAATCTGACAGCTCAAGGTCTGTTCTTCGACTCTCACACATCTCACCTGACGCAGTATGTGGAGCGTGTGTGTGTGTGTGTGTGTGTGTGTGTGTGTGGAGGGGGAGAGAGATCATTAAAATTAATGGAAGCCGAGAAGAAGTTGTTCGGTTTAATTCTGCACAAAGACTTTTATCAGTCTCCAAATAGAGCCAATATCTGTCACCGCTCTACTGTGGCTACGGTCGAAAAATCCAAAAGTTACCTCCTAACGTTTATTCCAAGCCACTTTCCCTTGACCTCGATGAGGTAAAGGAAATATCTGAAGGAAAATTCATAAGGCTTTAGGAAAAGACAAACGCGGAGCGCAGAGAGGTCTGCAATGGACGAAACTACAGCGAAGAAGGACTTCAAAAAGCACAGCTAAAACATGAGTCCGTGAAATCTACTGTGTAATTGCTTGCAGGCGGTATAAAATGCTCCTTCAGGGACAGGCTTCTTCACTCGTGGTGTGTGAAGGAAAGAAGCTGGAGCTCCTTCCTTCTTGCTGCTGTCACACTTAACAATCAACACTGCTTCCTAGAAACAATTCACTCGTGCAATATCAATGCAAATGATCAATATCTATATTTTCTTTGTGCAATATTGTTGATTCAACCATTCGGTTCTATTTTGCTTCTTAACTGTTTAATAATCTATCAAAGGCCTACCTTGTTTTGTTTTACTGATGCTTCTTGTTATTGAGAATGATAATTTGTTCATGGACAGTTTGCTATATTTACTGTTCATTTAATAAATACATATAAAATCAAACAAAATGGTTGTTACTGTCTTTTCATATTCATCAACATAAACCCCATTAGTTTATGACTGTATGAAAATAAATGTTAAAAAAGGAATTGTGGGGCAGCATTATCTTCTTTCCTTTGGTAAAGGATGGTCCAGTGTATCCTATGCTAAAGGAGCTAAGAAAGGAAGCATTGAAGCCCCTTTCCTTAGCATTTAGAGAATTTGAACAGCTCCTATCATTGCGGCCACTCAGATACTTCAGCAAAATGGACTTTTCAACCGCAGCCCGTGTGTGTGTGTGTGTGTGTGTGTGTGTGTGTGTGCAGAAGAATGAACAGACAGGGAAGATATAGTGTCACACAGAGACAAGAGGGTCGGTGAGCTTGAATGATTCCATGTAAGAAGAGTGTGATCTCGTCATGAATACATAGCGGCTGTATACAGTAATGCTGACTTTCTCACAGTGGGTGCTGTGAACTTTAACAGACGCTCAAGCACCATCTTTCCCCAAGGACAATTGAAATGTGAAGAATCTTACAAAACTCAACAAGGGGATTTCATGGTGAGGCCACCTTGCTCTGAATGAACAAGGGTTCATGAATAAGCAAACTGGAGAGCGAGGGCAGGGGAAATAAAGCAAGAGGGCATGTTGAAAGCATGAGAAAGGAAAAGTAAGAAGCAGAGTGCAGCGGACAACGCATCGCATGAACAGGGTTTTTGTGTGAAAAATGTATCTAAGACTGTTCGGTATTGTCCTGCAGAACCACCAAACCCAGGAACTAAATATGTTTCAACTTGAGCAAAAACATTACGCTTATCCCTGAGCTTTATGACTCTATTTCGTTAACGTACATAGACGGCAGGAAGAAGGAGAGAAACTGAAGGAAGATTACAGAAAAAACTGTGAGTCTGAGCTGTCATGGTTGGTGCATTGCTAGCTAGCTACAGCTAACGTCTGTATAGTTGGTACTTAGCTGGCTGCCTGGAGTGAATAACCACAAACTGCAAAAAAACTCCAGCAGTCAAATGTATGCAAAGGCGAGGGAAAAAGTACACTTTGCTTTCTTCAGTCTGCAGACACTTTTAGGACACAACCTCCAAGTAAGTGGGAAATGTACTGCAACGTCAGTGACACTCACTGAACAAAGAGGGATAGATGTAAAGCAGATTTTAGGACGAAAAGAGAAACGGTATCGTAGGAGGAATATCTATCAGCCTTGCCTTTAATCTGAGACTCTATACCTACTCCTCCATATTCAGTATCTCCGCTGATCGCTCCTTATACGTGACTACAGCCTGTTTGGCTCAAATCCAGGTGGCTTTGATTCTCCCAGACAGGATCAGGGTGCAGGAGACAGTGACTTCAATATTTCAAGATGTGTGGGTGCCCAGAACGCCTACTGAGCACAGTCCTCATAACTTCCACAGGAGAAGATGGTGGCACAGAGGCCATGGGATGCACACATTGTTTTTTAAAACACGTTGCCAGACAGGCAGACACAAACAAATGCACATAGACACAAAGCAAAACTGAAGAAACAGGGAGAAAATGGGAGCGAAGCGCAAAGAAATGCAGAATGAAAGAGCCATTTATCAATAAGTCTCCTACCTGCACTACTAAGATGACCATGCCTATGGTTCCCAGCAGGTGCTTGTTGTCATCCAGCCATTCCTCCACTTTCTCGAAGCAGCCCTAAGATGGAGTACAAGCTTGTAAAAATACCACTAAAGAAATGTGCATTTTCGGTGTTGCAGAGGAATCATGTCACTTCAGTTGCTGCCTGTTTGGTCAAGTAGGAAAAACCCAACCATCCTGTTCACATCTATCCACTCGACTGCATCTCTTTGCACATGGGATATACCCTTGGATGAATGAACTACCAGGTGAGGTGTTAAAACAAGTGAATTGCCCATGAGTGGTGACTTTTATATGCAGACTTATGGGCCATATAGACCGTTAAATATATTACCACCTGGGTTCATTCAAGGGTCACTCACTGGCAGGGAGGTGGGGTGAAGGACTTAATGGTGGTTTCAGCTGCAAAGTGGTGCCCCTTCTTGAGTGTGGGTGCTGACGCAGCATGTAAAACTAACTATATAGTGTGTGGCCGTCTCCTCTGGGCAGGATTACACACAAGCTTTGAGTGCTGCGCTTTCCCAATGGGCCAGCTCAATGTCTGCCTATTCTCGTTTCGGCAATTCGATTAGAGTTTATTACAGTTTTTAATCTCCTACTTTGGACCTGCTAACAAACCACATGCCAGACCAAGTACAGCAGATTAGACTTGTAATGGAGGGCGATTGTTGAATGTTGTGCTCCAAGCCTTTTGAGGAAAAAAAGCCTACTGTTTAATGCATAATGACAACAAATCCAGTGTGATCAGCAATAAGACAAAAAATTAAAAACTACTGAACAGATGGACCGAAGACGTCTGGTTGTTATGTCCCTTGAGAATGCACAAACGTTAAAGTCTGTGTGTATACTGTATATACTCACCAAAAGAGACACAAAACGCGTCTCTTTGTGGTTGTTTCGAGTCTCTTTGTGGTTGTTTTGAGTGTCTTTTTGGTCGTTTAGTGTCTCTGGTCATTTTGCATCTCTTTGTGGTCGTTTTGAGTCACTTTGTAGTTGTTTAATTGACTTTCTAATGAGAAATGTTTACAGTCACGTCAAACAGAGCCTCTAAGCTAAGGGGCTCTTTAACCCATTGAGCCTCAGTAGACTCATTCAGTTATGCTTCCATAGCTATATCATACAGTGCATGAAGAACAAAAACATTTTTTTGAATATGTTACAGCCAGTGTGAACTCACCCTGTTCCAGAACATGTTTGTGGAGTTCTGCCCACAGTTCTGGTAATGCTCCTGGCAGCAGCGGTCAGGTACTACCTTCTCCTTCAGGGCCTCGTGCCAGTCGGTGTATGCTATCACACCGCAGCACTTCCACTGTGAATGACACACACACACACACACACACACACACACACACACACACACACACACACACACACACACACACACACACACACACACACGCACATCGGACAAAATATGAGTTAATGCTTCCCGTCAAACTAACTTTAATGTAACCAGTATTGTAATTAGTCCCTTTGCTTTAAAGCACTGAAATAATGGAGTGAAGCGTACTTCAGCAGCTAGTTTTGACTTTAAATTTGCATTAAAGCCACTGCCAAGCCAGGGAATACATTAGCTGGAATATTTTAGTAAAACTTTGCATTTATGTGTCCCTTCTAGGGTTGCGAGTGAACATTCATGCTAATTTGTTCTAATATTTGATGTAATGCATGGTGTGAGGTCTGCCTACCTCTGCCTGGATGATGTTCCAGGCATTTCGTAGGCCTATGTTGTTTTCTGAGTTGTAGAGAGCCAGCCCATCCTTCAGATCCTGCTTGGCGTTCTCACTCACCTGAAGACGAAAAAGAAAACAACAGCCTCTATTAGAGACCTTGGTTTGAAGGGGTCGGTTGAAGAACTGTTAATTGAGTTTCAATATTAATCCTAGTCTTTATGTTGGAGCAGGCAGTTGAAGCTTAAGTGTTAGTATGGGTGCATTCATTGTCTATGTCTTTTTCACGTAGATTTACATGATCATATATATGATGATAGTGGCAGTGAAGTGCTTTTTAGTTATTTTCGCAGGTTTATGTATGATTGACTGGGATTCCTTTTTCTTGTGAACCGACTAATCATGATGAAAAGGGTACATAGACGGCTGTTACTGAAATTTAAAGACAGAAAATACCTGTGGCTGCCAACATAAAAAGCAAAAGCAGCTCAGTTACAGGTAGCTTGTTTTCTTGTCATCTAAAAATAACCCTGCTACAGTCACTTGGACTTTTGAATGACGACTGCAGATCTGACACATGTCATGTGTCGCATCGCTCCACACACTCATGCCCTTCAGCAGAGCAAGCAAATCATTTTCCTCTTGACTGAACCCCAATAATATGCTCAGGGTTGTGCCATGTCTGATGGAGATTAATATCTCATTGGATGTGTTAATGAGATACAAAATCACAGCTTCAGTTCTCCTGCAGTTTGCATTACCCGTGGGGATTTGCTAACTGCCTGGACAGATTGAGAGGCGCTTCAGATATGGGGTAATTATTACTGGAAAAAAATGACATGCACCGACAGAACCATGCACACATCTTCACAGGCAAGTTATATCGCAACAAAATGAAATGCACTCGCTTTAAAGCTTAAGGCCTCAGTCTGTGCCCGAGGAAAAAAAATTAAAATAAATTCTTCACACAATAAGAGAAGCGGCATCATGTCTGTCACCGCCTGACACAACAAGCTGCTTTCAGCTATTCTTCAATTTCTTTACTCAGAGAGGTAGGACTGGTGTTCAGTTAGACATTATTTGGAGGCTGCTCAGTAAATCCCACAGTAAAAAAAATTATCCTTGTAGATAATGTCTAGCCTGCTTTTCTAAAAGAAATAGAATCTTAATGTTACTTGACTAATTACCTGTGTAGTTCAGCAGAGACCTGCATTCTGTACACTGTAGTGAATAAGAGAGATAGACCAAATCTCCCTTTGACCAGAAATAAATCTAAATCAAGCTTTAAATTAAGTGGTTCAGCAATTTATTGATGGGAACAAAACCCCTAAAACCCCTGTTTTGTGAGCTCACTGGCATCAGAGGAGTATTTCCTGAATCAAACATAAAAGCCAAAAAAGTTTTGTTCCTGAGTAATTAAAGTTCCCCTGGCAATAAAATGCTTTAGTTATCGCTAATCATGCAAAACCCATTAAAAACATCCTTTAAAACCTTTGAAATAAGATTGGTATCATTTCAAATCACGTTCGTCTTTCTTGCTCAGTGACTTTGCTGATGCAGAGGAGCGTATCTGTGTAGTGCACCTCGGGCTGCAGGCCCTTGCAAATCTGTCCTTGTGCAGGGAAATGAGATGAAGAGCAGCATCATCAATCTCTGCCTCGTACTTTGTTTCTATCCATTATCTCTTCCTCTCCATCTAGGCTATAAGTGATGCTGCTTGCTCATTACTGACTCCTCGCGCTAACATAGTCACTAGAGAGCATGAAGGGGGGGGGGGGCCCTGCTACAATAAAAAAAAAAAAACATCTTCTGAGTCGCCAATAAGTCTTTGCATTTTTTCTGTTTCATGTGTGGAAGTCTTTGCTACAGCCTGGAATGAAACGTAATGATCCAGATTTACCGCTAACGAGAGGAAGACAAATCACTGCAGAACAAGCAGGGATTTGATGATGCAACTCTCCTTGCGAAAAGAAGCGGATACATACACGTTCTTTGTTGCATTAGCCTAGTTCTTCTGATGAGGGAAACTAACTTCTTGACTGAAGCTCATACGGGTACGGGAAATTGTTCACAAATAACAGTGCAACACCTTACTTTGGCAACATCTAACTCCAGGTTACTTTTACTCTGAGAGTCGCCACAGGGCATCGGTGCAACTCCTCAGATGTGGCATATTGACAAAACCCTGAGACGCGGCTCATACTTCTCATTACATAGATAAGCTTGTGGTTTCAGCAATACAGGAAAGCACATTTATCACATAAATCTAAAGGGTTCAGCTCGACCACCGTAGGCAAACACACAACAGTCACAAAAAGGGAGGAACAGAGGGAGACAGAGCCGATATACAGGTTGAAGCGGGGATTGAAGGAATAGGCCTTCTATCCAAATTGGTGTGTGTTTTCTGTCACTGTGCACAACAGCAGAGAACAGAGAGTGGGTGGTGGATTGTCTGATAAACACCTGTCTGCCCGTCACTTGTGTAATATTATAGTACAGCCAGTCAGTGCTGAACTTACCAAATGGTAAGGTATTAAAGTTATTCTTCATGTATTTTTCAGTTTCTTCTTTGATTTAAACAAAACACTTTTTTTCTTCAATTTTACCAAGAGCATATTTTGGGGGGTTTATCCCACAGAGACATTAATAATTCATGTGCAAGAACTCCTTACTGACAGAATCTGGCCCCAGATCTGGTGACAGGTAAACACCTCGGGGACCGGGTACACTGGGACTTGTCACCGTGCATATATGGAGCAACACTGCTTACTCATTACTGGAGTGCATTGCCATGACTGAGCTGACTGCTCCAAATTTCTAAAATGTGATTTTTGTTGGTCATTCAATGTTGAATATGCACCTAGAATCCAATTTCCCTGGTCAGAAAGTAAAGGTGACATCTGTGCCACGTAGGTGACAAATTCTGCAATAACAAGTGTAGAGATTATGCACCCCAGTGAAATTCCTGTATCTTTTTTCTCATTAGTTTAACCTCTGAGGACGACTGGCTAACAACTGGTGTCTCGGAAGGCAGTTTGAGTTCCTCACAAAACACTAGAAAGTATTGCTTGTTTACAGTAGGTGGTGCAATGGGTGTATAGAAGAGCAATTAGTGTATTGTGTTGAGTTTAATTCACTTTTACCCAACCGCTATTTATCACTTTGAGGGATTACAATCTTCAAACAATGTTTAATTCCAAATGAATCACAGTCTCTGCAGTAAACTTTCACTAAAGAAAAAGAACATCAGCAGACTATGCAGGAGGTTCAGTAAACATATTATCACTCTGAGGAAAAAGCTAACTAAATGAAAACACAAGCCGTCTGTGAAATGAGACAAATGGTACATTCAGTATGTAAAAACATAGCCAGATTAAGTTTTAGTAGTCTGCCACCTTCTGTGCACACTCACAGGAGAACAGAGCTTGGAGAGACGCATGAGCCCACCATAAAGTACATAACGGAGGGAGAGACAAGGCATGAGTCAAAGAAAAGAAGCAAAGAACACCAACTTTTTAATGAAAAATCTCTTAAACCTTTAATATATATGATTTTACGGATACGGAGCAACATTCTCTTGGCCATGTGGTGAACATAAGGTCAATATTCACTCTCCTTTTAGCGCTGGTTTGGTCTCTACCAACTCCTGAGAAAAATATCTGGCTCCTAAATGCGTCAGTATAACCACCAGCTAGCCACTGACTTTGTGTGTCTGCCGTTTGGTGCTGGGTAGGTAGAGTAAAGTGGGTTTTTAGAGATTTGGGCTAAAAACTTGCTGTGGCCAGAGACAATGTGGTGAGAGTGGGGGGAGGGAACCAATACAGCAAAATTGAAGGCTGGTGGAATCGTTCGATAATTCAATGTGGGTGCTTTCGCAAGGCAACCCCTTTCATATACATGTAGCCCCATGATCTATTGTTGATATGAACAATATTGATGACACAATAGCCACTTTAAACACTTTAAACCTTCCTTTACTTGCACATTTACCCTCATAGAATACCAGGGCAGATTCTCAACACAATACAACACACTCACTATTTGCACTCTGGGAATGACGCTGACCATAAGTTGAAAACGGTGGAGAAAGAAAATAGGAAAAGTATGACATGAAATTTTCCATTAAAGCAGGCTTCAGAATCATGTCAACTGTAAAACTGTAAATGGAAACCAACCCTGATGGTCTTTACTGTAAAAGAAAGCACTCTTGACGGACCAAATGTCCATTTTGCAGGCCTATTCTTCAAATTTCTATTGCATGTTCTACAATATTCACCTCCTCTCCTCCCTTTCATCTCGTCTTCAGTCTTTAAACATGACTCATTCCCTGAAGTCTTATACAGCTGCACATCTAAACAAATTTTACGTTTTCTCTCTGTACTGTCGGATCACAGAGCCTCTCCAGTCAGCTGTACAACAGTATTGAAAGAGTGTTAGCTAATAACCAAACACTAAAGTGACGGTCACATCTTACATCATTAGTTGTACACCTTCTTCACATGTCACATGTCTCTTTGTGTTCAACACTTTTACACTGCGCTCCGCAATCATTCAATCATTCTCGGGTCACGTGTATATTGTCAGGTCACACTGGCTGTAATTGTCACGTCCTTTGACTCTCGAGGACCGTAGGAATCAAATCTAACGATATTTTACTGTTGCTCTCATTGCTCAACTCTGGACAAGTGCGTTAGCTAACTGCCCGGAAAGTGTAATAAATGATGTGGAGAGTAGCAGCATCACAGCCAGAGGTCCCCAACAGCACATCATTAAAAAGGATACTTAATTCCCTCAGTTGCTCTGCAGGCCTGTGCCGGGTAGCCTGAGGTTGTGGCACTCAACAGAGCGAGGGGAAGACCCCCACTACTTCTCTGTAATTGGTCTGGAAAAAGATAAAGCATGGCCAGGGATTGAACATAATTTCGCCTGTAAACTAATGCAACACATGACTAGATGTGTGTGCCGGTTTGCTGGGTTGTTAGATGGATAAATCATATATGTGGCATAACCTTCTCTGCTCTCTGAACTAGTCTATAATGTGATTGACCTTCCATCCTCCTCCATGACTTCATTGCCTTTCTCCCAACTCTCTTTCTAAGACTTTACAGGAACGCCTCACCTCACTTTTGTCCTCTTTTGATTCTCCCTTTAGACTATATTTATGTACCTCTACCTCTTTCCTCTAACACCTTGCCTCCCTAACACATTCATCTTCCTTCCCTCACCTCACATTTTCTGTGTCTACCTGCTTTTTCTACATACCCCCCCCCCCTCTGCATTTTCCCTTCTCCCTACACCCCCATGAGCATGCTCGAGTGCTCCCTTTCTCTGCTTGCCAGGTTCTGCTTTCTCATTCTGAGCTAGTTAACCTAAACTGGTGTTCGGCTCGGCATGTTGGTTCGACGGAGGCACAATGAGGTCACATCGTTAAAGACGGATGGCTGTAATCTGGTTTGTGGCCCAGCCATCTGCTGTAGTCAGCTGGTTGCTAACTGCAGGCCCAGCCTTTATTATACTACGGCCTCTACATGGCATTTAATCAAAGAGCTTAACACCACTGGGCTGTGGAGGGAAAGAGTGGGTACCTACACATAAGCCATACCTGGAGGCAAGACTGCTGGGTTCAGGAAGAAGGGAGAGAAATTCTCCATTAAGAAGAAAGAGCAGAACCTCTTAAGAAGGATTAAACTGGTGGAAATGCAGAAATAAGGGGGAGACTAAATGAAAACAGTGAAAAAAACGTGTTCCTCCAGCAAAACCAGATACTATATGTTCGTTTCTTCCCTACATATCGTCGACAGCTTGTCACCCAGAAAGATCACAGTTTGTAGAGGCGTCACTCATGACTTAAAGATGACCTATTTGAAAGACTAAAATATCTGTTTTGCAGACCTCTGACTATACACATTCAAAAGCTGCCAACTACTGTATGTCTTCCAGACTTGTTAATAAATGCCTTGTGATTAGAAGATCAAATAGGAGAAGTGAATTAGTGATTCCTCTGATCACAGCCTGTAGGAGAGGATGAGGAGAGGCTCACACAGCATACTAGATCTCACTGGAGAGAGGCAAGTCAAGAGAAGAGGAAAAAAAACTGTGTGATGGCCTTGTGTGATGGACAGCGATTACCCTTCATCCAATCCGGATGAATGCAATAATGCAGTCTGAGTATCAGCGCCACACAATTTCCTAATTTTCCTGAAAATGCCATCACCAATGACATATGATCTGCTGTAATGACCTTGCTTTCCAATGACATTTGAAGACCAATAAAGGGAATTATATTGGGTAGTGATTAGCATTACCGTGGTTTCACATCCCATTAGGGTCTAATGCGGGATAAACACTCAATTTGGCAAGATGGGAGAAACAAAAAATAAGTTTGCTATCTACTGGTACTGGTGTGAGTCAGACAGTTCTGCCAGAGTAATACCCTATTCGGCACCAACGCAGACTTTAATTTCACATTTAAGAAATCCTCAGCCCAGCATGGCTATCTTTTCCAGACTTTACAGGTGATGGGAAGGCACTGCTGTGAAGTCAAGAGTCTCTCTATTTAAATTCCACCGGAGGGATCAGAGTTTGGATTTTTTTTTTCTCCAAAGTTAAGCCGGTAATATTTTGGAGATAAGGCAACAGACATATTTACTCCCGACAGGGTGTGCCTCCGAGACCTGATCCAAATCTGAGAATGGATTGGCTGCTGAATGAATTCCTTTATCTGCCGAAGAGACTAAGTTTGAGCAATAACCTCAGAACAAAGAGTGAGAATTAGCCGACGCCCCGGGGGCTGGGCGACAGAGACGTTCAATGTATAAATAGACGGATCTATCAACGACGCGTCCTTGAAAACAGAAAAAAAAGTCTTCATTTCTTTCCCTGCGCAAGACATTTGTCATGTTCAGGATGAAACATTTGTGGGGCCATTTGATTAACCAGAGTGGAATCTAGTCTGTTCTTGGATGTCAGTAATCTCCAGAGATTTACGTAGCATCATCTGTTGCCACCACACAGGCATTCACCTGACTTGAGCCCATGTTGGGGTCATGGGAAATGTGCTTGGGGCCAACTACAGGGAGCAACTGGTGGGGATTGGGCTGCATTTTGTGGCCTAACCTTTGGCTGCTGGGTTAATGGCTGAATAAAGATATTCAACCTCCTGTCTGAGAAACACAACCCAAAAAAAGAGTGAACTCAGATACTCCAGAAGCAACTGGAGATAGATATGGTTATACCACTAACAAGTGGTATAGGCTAGGCTGTTCAAACTGTGATGTATGCCGGACAGCCGTCACACTGCGGGTACACATATATGGATAAGACGTTGTGAAGTGGTAGACTGCATGAAGAAAACGTTATATAGTGTACTGGAACAATAACAGATGCTGTTTTTAACATCCAGGCATACGTAATATGGAAAAGGAAACTAACTTACCTTATCTGAGTACACGAAGAACAGGATGAGCAATATCAGCTCTGCCAGGAGAATTATCAGCAGGACAATGAAGAACTGTCAGAGAGAGGGAGAGGAGCCTTGTTTTAACAATTGCTTTGGCAGTATTTTTATTCTACCATGTCATGTCGTTGTAAACACGTTGAAAATCAATCTGAGAGGTCTCTATTGCAGTCATTTGTGTCTCCGAGTGCTACAAGATGTGAGGAAAAACAGCAATTACATGACTGTAGATGACATACAGTACATGACAGTTTACAACATACATTTTTCAATGTGCACTGCATCTGGGATTTGCAGTGCTTTGATTCGTACTCTACCTTCAAATGCAATGTGTGAGTATGTGATTCCTTCTGTAGCTATGCATAGAAACATGATCAGTCAATTCAGGTTAAATGAACAGTTTGACATTTTGTGAGATAAGCTTATTTGCTCTCTTGCCGAGAGTTACTTGTGTATATATGTATATATATAGATATATACATATATATATATCTCTATATATATATATATATAGATATATATATAGCTTAACTTAACAGAGCCTGGCTCTGTCCGAATGTAACAAAATGTTGCCTACCAGCACCTTTAAGCTCACTAATTAACACATTATATCTTCTTTAACCAGTACAAAGCACAAAGTGTAAAAAGGACACTTAGTTTTATTGGAAGTAATGCGCTGGACTGGAGTCTCTGCTGGTTGCCTGGCAGCCTTACTAACCGTGACGACAGGACTGCAGGATGTTACTTTGCCCAGCCAAGAAATAGCCCAACACCCAAACAAATAAGATATAACATGTTAATTAGCGAGCTTTAGAGGTGCTGGTAGACACATTTTGTTACGTTTGGACAAAGCCTGTTTCCCTCCGTTTCCTGTGTTTGTGCTAAGCTAAACTAACCGACCGCTGGCGGTAGATTCATATTCAGCATACGAAGATCGATCTTCTATATGACTCTCGGCAAGAAAAAAAATAAGCACATTTTGCTACATGTTGAAGTATTCCTTCAAGATTACAGTCAATGATCTAAGTGTGTGGGCAGAATACACAGCAACACAGATTTGTCAATAATAAAAACAAAGCAACAATCACAAACATTCAAATAAGATAAGGAAAAGGAGAGATGAAGGAGAAGGTGGGAGAGACAGAGGAAGGAGAAAAGGAGAATGAGCTTGTGGACGTGTGAGAGGAGGGAAAGAAGGCATAATACCTCCCTGGACACATTTCCAACACAGCCTTGCATTTCATCTACCATTCTCCTCTCCCTACTTGACTCCCCTTCAGCTCAATATTTACCAAGCTCTTCTGCGCAGCATGGGAGGAGGCAGGCAGACCTAGATTCTAGAAAACCCCATTAATTCCAAACTCATTTGGGAGGAAGGGGGTAGGCTATTATTTGTGTCGAGGCCCAAATGAAATAGTAACGGCAGTTTGCTGTTGGTTAAGTATCTGGGTTGCCAGTTTAGCGTGTCACTGTTGTGCTTTCACAGTTGGTTTGTCACATTTTCCCGGTGCTGAAAGTTAAAGTGACAGCTTACACTAAATTGGTGGTGTTTTGATGATCGTGTGAGAAAGTCTGTGTATTCGTATACACACACACAGCTTCGTGGGCGTATGTAGCAATTCACACTTTCAGGGTTTTAAAGAGTTTCTGCCAGATATTTCAGTGTTATCTCTCCCACTTTTTTTTCTTCAAATTTGTTTAAGTAAACATTTTTTGGCAGCAAAAAAGAGAGAATGAAAATGTACTGCAAAGGATGTCTGGGCTATGAGTATTTCTAATCCAGAGAGAGTTGTCCGCAGAGAAACTCCAGAGATAATATGTCAAGGTAGACTCTCAGATCTGTTTGCTGCGGGAGATCTAAACCCACTCTAATGTTTCCACGTCCTGCTCTCCCCCACTCCACCCCACCCCACCCTGGGTGTGCTGAGCCGGACAAGTCATGCTAAGAAAACAACAACTCCTAGCAGACACCGTTGCACTGAACAGAATTATCATGGCTAAATATGAAACGCTGCCGCACACTGATGACTTAATAAAACATCGGAACCTCTAGATTTTCCAGTCGCTCTTTTTTCTACATTTTTCTCTCTCGTCCCCCTCGCCCTCCCCCCTACCTGCACCCGGCTCTCTTCCTCTCTCTGCTTCACAGTTGTTAGGCAGGTGAAGGAAGCCATGTCGAACACTGAGGATTTGGTGGGGCTTTTGACAGATGCAAGAGCTTCGGGGGATTGAGCTGTTTGTGATGTTAACTACCCAAAGCCAAAACTCCACTTCTCATTTAAAGTTCCTATATATGAAAGTTTCCTTTTCTTTTTTTGTGGCGGATCCACACAAACCTCATTCCATTGGGTGAACTTTCTTAATTAACTTTTGCTTAAGATAAAACACAACTTTGGGCAAACAGTGCAACGCCAAGACAGAGGAGTCTTTGTAATGAATAATAGAACATTCTAAATTATTGAGCACAAAAATATCAAGTGCTTTTAGTGCGCTATGTACGTACAGTAATTCAACCACGCTGGGGACACAGAAGGCCTCTTGACTGACAGCTCTTTTTCTGGGATGTGACCAAAGCCATGGAGATGTCATGAATGCGTTGGTGTTAATATGCAGAAAGGGAGAATCTTTCTGCTCAGCTCTAATTTTCCTTTGAGAGCCCCTGGGGTTTTAAACAACGCAGTCGGCTACCTCTGCTGAGGTTCTGGCTGGAAGACAAATACAGATACCATGCTGAGTTCTCGCTGCCCTGTGACCAGCATGTGTGGGTGTATAGACAGCCACACATGTGAGAGGTTGTCTCCACAAGACGTCTTTGTCAATATTTGCATGGCCGACATGGGGGAATAAGGGAATAATTCAAAGGAGGAGAGTAAGAGTGAAAGCGGAGTTGCCGTGTTTGAATTAATCCTTAGACAGTCGTCTGTATGGGTCTCATTTATAATGGGGTATTGCATAGGTACTGCATGTAGATTGAACTCACGCTCAGAAGCAGGCACTTGTTCTCCTTGATGGCACCCAGGCAACCGAGAAAGCCCGTTACCATGACGATGGCGCCGATGGCGATGACCATGTTGGCAGCCGACAGCGAGGGGAATGAGGGCGAGAAGGTGGCGAAGCTGCCCTGCGACACAGATAGCCAGATGCCCACGCCGAGCAGCCCGCAGCCGCATAACTGCAAGAAAAGAGACGAGACAGACCACAAGGTTAGCAAACCAACAGCAGGCAGTTAGTTACAAAAAAAGTTCATCTGCAGCTCTCCCTTGGCAGGATTTGCTTGTAACACAATGATAGACCTTCTGAACAATACGGTGATCTACAGAGCAACGTCAGCTATAGATGAAGGCAAATCCCAGCTCAAAAAGCCCAACGCAACAGGCTCAAGTGCCCACACAGTCATCCATCACCAAACACTGCTCAAAAAAACAAGAGGGTTTACACCAATTAAAATTATGATAAGCCAATAACAGCTCCGCAAGAGATTAGAGGAAAAATTGGACTTGGGCCGCGCTAATTTTGTATGTTTGAGCTGATTACGTTAAATCCAGAACAAACAGAGACGTAATTACTGCCACCCTCTCAAATGAAAACTTCCAAAACCACCCGCAGTAGACTTGAACTTCACCTAGAGGGAGCAATTCACTAATTCCCCCTCAGTCACACTGCCGGGCTCCCGCTGATGTGTGTGAGGTCCGCAATGCGAGTCCATTAATGCAAAGAAGTGTTTACGGAGGGCTCTGATAGCCAAAGTGTCCCATCTGTTGATGTGCTGGTCCATCTATCAGAGATAAGAGCCATACAGCATGCCCACCACTCTGTGAAATATCGGCTAGGAGGTAAGTGGTGACATTTTTGCCTGCACCTAATAGAATGAAATACCCAAGGCAATCTTGCTATGAATAAAAAAATAAAAAAAAGGAATCCCAAATGAGGTAAAATATGGAACGGCACCATGGTAAATCATCGCACCACAGCCCTCTATTCACACCGCTCCCCTCCTTTCTTATCTTTGCACCGCTGCTCCAGAACAGTTTAACGCCTGTCAGCAATATGTGAAACAAACCTCCTGTGCATGTAAACACACACATACACACACACCTACACAGGCACACGGTGTACCCACACAGTCATCATCAGGTAAGAGTTATGAATAAATCTCTGCTTCCTTTTTCTCTGTCAAAACAAATGAATTAAATGCCATTTCACCTCTGGATCTGACAACGTTGAACTGATAAATGGCACAACTGACAACAAACCTGGAAATGTGCTGCAGCACTTTCACAACAAACACGCAGCCTACGTCTGCTGATCAGCTGTGTCACGCCGTGTTAAAACAAAGTGACTTCAAGCACACAACAAGTCCAACAAACTTCATAAGTGGCTCTCAGAGATGTTAGGTGATGATGTGTAAGAGACACTTTGGGGTTTCAAATGCAAGCCTCATGAGCTGGTGAGAGACGCCTCAGGTCTAATGAGTCCTATAGGATCTGTAGATAAATAAGCTGAGTTCACACAGCCCCCTCTCAGGTGTCAGATGAAGATAGTGTCCCTCTCATTGACCTGCAACCTTTGAGCAGTGAGGTTTGACTTTGTGCAGCACAGCCTCCGTGTCCTTCAGTAGGTATGGCAGCACACTCAGGTGGCTATATGATACACATGCTCTCCTGAGGACTAAGTAATGACTAGATGCAATTAAAAGAGAGGACACGGAGAGAAAGAATCAGGACAGATAAAAGCCCTATTTGAGAGTTGACTGCGCTGCCCAGGGTGTGATTTTGTGAACGATTGGAGTCAGACGCTCTAACAAATAAAAGTCTGAGTGCTGCTGTCAAGGTTGAAGGCAAGGGAGGCTGTAAACACTACCTGCCCAGCAGACTCTAAGAAAGAGACTCTAGTTTAGTCACATATAGATGACAGTAAAGTCGCATTGGATTTCTCACCCGGAGTGAACGGGTGGTCTGAGTGGTGCTGGTAAGACTTTCAATCGTCTATCATCTAAATAATTCAGAGACAACTGTATTTGCTGGGAGGTGCCCGCTGGCCCTTTATGCTTCCTTGATTAAAAAAAAGGCGGAATGAAAGCGTCAATTGCAAAGGCTGGTAAAGGTCATGTCCCTATGCAGAGCAGGCTAAAATACGATATCGCTGCTGACACTCTGCAGAAGGACAGATTAGGGAGGAAGTGTTCGAGGACGCAGGGGAGGAATTTTCAAGAGGACAGATAGATTGGAGATGGAGTGGTCTTAAAGCTCGCGAGGGGAACACAAGGAGCTTTAAGAGTCCAAGTGGGGAGGGTTACAGTGCCTTCACTTAATTGTGTTTAATGCCCAGTGAAGGGAGCTCGTCCAAGTGTGGCGCTCTCTTAAGTGACTGTGAAACCGCCCAGCCACCGGCACAATCTGTCGGATCTGAGCCTACCAGAAGTAATCTCTCTGCCCTGCTTCCACTACTACTACTACAACAACAACAACATGTGGTCATCGGACCTTTGTGTCGGTGCCACAGTAAAATACCTCCAGTATAAGCTCTGATCTCTTCGGCTATCTGACCTTGGCGCGTGCGTCTGAGCTCAACCTCGAAGGCTATCCGCTGAGCTCCTTATCTACTTTTAATTGTGGGGCGGTCATGTTTTGATATCCCATCTGCGGGGAAAGGATCAAGGAATCCCCAAATAGCGGGGAGGCTTGTAAACAGTCACGGAGAAGGCTTTCTATTAAGGCATTCATTGTTTTTACATCAATCGGAGCGGCAGATGCTGCAGGGTTATGATTAACATTTGGGTTTTAGGAATAAATTGGCCTATTACCATATTTTCTAGGGACACAGAAAAGAAAAATGTTTATGCAATGGTGTTTTTTTAACTCGCTTTTGATCTGAATGACCAAATGAGTGACTCATGCAATTGACTTTTCTGATTGAAGATCCAGTGTTCACACTTAATAATTGATCTACTCGGTACAAATGTCCTAAAGTGCTACTGACCTTGCCGCTGTTTACGCATTCTCTCATTGTTAGGGTCCCTATCTGTGCAACTTGCTTGAGCCAGCATAACGCTACATGCCAATTTAGGAAATCTGTGCAGCTCGCACGGTTGCTCTGGGCTATTACTCCGCTTTCACAATTCATGTATGCAACTTTGCAGAGCGCAGGACCTATCATCAAACAACTGAGGGCGACACATGACGGCTTGCCAGGTCCACTACTATTTCAATTTTAACAAGCTTCAGTGAGGGACAGTGAGTCTTTTAGCCCTCTAGATTTTCAAATATGTATTTCTGGTTTAGCTCCATTGTCAAAACTTGGCTGCTTTGTCTCGTTGACAATGGGTCCCCCACGGATCCACGCAGCGCAGAGATGTTGGAGGCTGATCAGAAACTTCCAGCCGTGATAATGACAAATTATTTGCAGTATGGAACACAAAACCTGCTGCTCTAAACAATGAATTGAATTTGGAAAGTTAACAGGAAAAGTTCTGACAGGAGGGAGGGATGCTGGGCACGTGTAATATTGTGCTTGAAACTGCGTTATTTCTTTCCGAAAATCAATAAAAAAAGGGTTAGAGCGGACAGCAGAAATGTGTGCCCTTTTCACACGTGTTGGGCAATATTTTTAGAGCACCTCCGTGGCAGGACAGAATGGAGTCTGGTTTCTAAATGTCATTTGTGGAAGGAATGACAAAAGGAGCCCAGCAGTGAGGAGAGGAGTAGAGCAGCATTCACTTTCGAGAGGAGGAAATTGGAGGACATGAGGTGTGAATCTATCTAACTGGATAAATCGGGCCCTGCTGTTTGGGGCCCTGCTGTTTGGGGCCCTTTAACAAGCTCAGGGTGGAAATAGCTGCAATAATAGCAGGTGAATCAACTGCAAGGCAACTTTTCAAACAGGAAAGAGAGGTAAAGGGGGTCAAACCATAAGATGTGTGGAAGAGGGTTAGAAAGTATTAAAGCCAGAAAGATTGGATGCGCACGTGAGATGTGTGTAAGACAAAGAGAGATTGAGTTCAGAGTCAGAGAAGAAGAAAATAGAGGCTGACCCTTCATCCGAATGGCTGGCTCAGAGAATTATCAGTTGCTGCAGTAAACTGGCTCAGTGACACGGAGCCACTCGACACAGGACCCCACTTCAATCTCCCCCAGACAAAGGGGGGTCTGAGAGCGGGCTGTGCAGTGTGTCTCTACGCGGAGGCTGGGTGATATTGACCCGTTAACACCCTGAGCACTCAGAGAGGTCACAATCCTGTCATAGAGAATGACAGCTTTTGTCAAATTACCACTGTCCTCGGTGGCTCAACTCTCCTGTGAATGAGTTTATAAAGTTTGATTGAGTGAGTGATGTGTGTGTGTGTGTGTGTGTGTGTGGCTGTGAGTGCATTGAGAGTGTGTGTATGTGTGTGTGTGTGTGTGTGTGTGTGTGTGTGTTGGAGCCTCTTACTTCAGTTTACTTAATGCTTTAAAACAGAGGGTAAATAAACGAAAGAAGGCGTCTTTTACACAGACATAATAAGCCTCCATAGACATCTGCCGTGCCATACTAAAAACGAGCCTTTTGTTTAAGTAATTAGAAAGCACTTCTACCCTTACAGCATAATAAACCATAAAATTGGGGGAAATGCCAACCTTACTGCTTTAGGATGGAGCCACTTTATCACTTTACAATCCCCTCTGCCCTTTACTGGAACTCCATCTCTCTTTTTATTGGGATAAAAAAACCTTTTCTGTCCTGCGGCACACAGCATCTTCTGCTTCAGAATTGATTTTGCATTGAAATGAAGACCTCAGATAAAGGACCATTTTTCATTTCTCACCATGTGATCTCGCAAGCCCGTGATTCATGTTGCTATATAACTACGAAATAGCCTGCCAACTACAGGACGAGAGGGAATCAGAATCACAGAACACCAAACATGATAAAGCAAATGTAAACATCAAATAGGAGGGAAAAAAAAGCCTGAAAATAAACACAGGCTATTTGTATTTTCTACCCAGCAAGTGGAAAAGGTCTTCTTTGAGGCATGCTGTGAAAGAAAAATGGTTCATTTTGAGAACAGAGTCTCAAGAGAGTGTTTGTGTGTACCTGTCAGAAAAATATTTCTTCCTAATAAAGAAGTACTTTTACTGTATTTATCCTCCATGGTGGTCACATTGGAGCAAACAAAAATAAAGCCTAGGTGGTGCAGAAGAACATTAAATTCTTGATGTTTTTCTTTGACACACCATGTCCTTCATGACAGGTCTTCAGAAACGTTCGGGGTTTTAGTCCCTTTATTGTTAATGGCCAATAGTTTGCTCAATAAGGAACACGGTCATTTCATTCCCTTTTCTTCTCATTAAAGCTCAGCTTCACTACATAGCAGCTGACGGCTGAATCTGACCAAAGAAACCCACATGTGTGTGTGTCAATGGCAGCACACTGACACTTCATTTTAATGGTTGTTTGTTGAATTTAAGTACAAACGTGTATAATAATAGGCAACATGTATTATTTTTAACAAGCCACTTAACAGCTACTGACAATTTTCGTGCATATATTAAAATGCTCCAAAACATAAGTACACCGCTTTGCTTTGTTGTTTGCTAACTGCACCAGTGGAAGCAAACAGAAGCAGAAATGTTTGTAACAAACTAAACATTTGGATAGACAACAGAGAAGTGGATGCTGCAGTTGTGGTTTAAGTTTCTACGATTCAGAACCACATGAATACTCTTGAAGACACTTGGGGCAAGTGAAGCTGCTATAAAAAACAACAACAAAAAAACTAATTTAAACAAGAACAAATCATGAATAGGTAGTAGATTTCTCAGTGAAGCATGGTTACTTATAGTCGAATGAAACCCTAACTCTTCCATTATGAGGCCCATGTGTTTCACTACATCCCTTTACACAGTATTTATCCTGATGATGGAAGACATCTAAGCTGTAGGCAATATAGAGTTTTCCAGTAAAACTCCCTATCCCTGTCTCCCTAGACTTCCTGAAGGCATCGCAGTCATTCCCCATTGAATAGTGCAAAGCTCATGTCAGTTGTATAACAAGTAAATTATTCACAGGGTCTGTGATGGTGGCTGAGGGAAACAGTGCTTTCAGGCCCAGAATAAACACTTTGAATTCATAAGGCTGAGACAGATGCGGGGCATAAGATTAAAAAGCTATATCTGCCTGGTTAAAATTTAATTTACCCACTGGAGTCCGGGTGGATTCACACAATGTGAGAGATTACCTAGAAAATCACGCTGACGGGTCGACTGATAACGCAGCAGGCAGCTTTCTATGAATGCATACACTTTAATTCGGAGACAATTGAGCTTTTATCGGGTTTCACACATCTCAACCTGGCAGCTCCAGGTCTGAAAAAGGAAGCCAAGCTGTCTTAAACATTCTTACGCATTCTTTCTATTGGCCAGCAGGAGGCGACTCCTCTGGATGCAAAAAGAAGTCTAATTGTATAGACTTCTATGAGAAAATGACCCTACATTTCACTTGATTTATTCCCTCAGTAAATATTGTCAACATGAGTGTATGGTCTCAATCACTAGTCTTAAGTCTTCTTCAATACAGCAGGATATTCATTTTGTAAATGATGGTTCCATTTAGAGCAAAATAGACGATGAAGCAGAGTATGCTGGAGGTCGTGGCTACCTTGTGATTGACAGAGCGCTACCACGGTGTTGTCCGGTCTGAGAGTTGTTTGTGTTTTCGTCTTACAAGTTTAACCCTTTCACAGTGTGTTTTCAGTTTTTTGACCGCGTCCACTTTTATACAATCTGAAGTATGATTCAATTGACTTTCAGGACTGAATTCGGCAATCTAAAAAAAAGACAGACGAAAAGACTTGGCTTGCTGAAATGTTTCCATATAGGAAGAATTCCCACCATCCATCACAAGCCTAGTCCAGTATTCAGAATGGAGCAATTCTGTGGCGGATGCCTTAATAGGGCACCTTGAAGAGGGATCCTAGATTACCCTGTTTAGGATCTGGTATTCAGTGATGCACCCATCAATGATGCAGGCTTTGACATGTCTCCTTCCCTCTCCCTCTCTATCTCCCGAGAAGAGCTGAAAGGCCTATTCACCGCAAAGTGACTAAATCAATTGCGCCAGGAAGGATTAAAGACTGACAAGCCTTTTGCTGCCTGTCCAGAGCCATCCCTGCCGTCTGCGCTGACACATCCACACACTTTCACACCTGACAACAGCCTCTATCTACCCTTAGAGGACAAGACGTAAAAAAGAAAGAAAGCCAGGACAATGGCAGAAGAAATGCTATTAGACATCCCTGACTAATTCTGCTGTTAAATCTGTACCATTCCAACAAGACTCTTCAATCAGCCTGGGAACCCACAGGCACTTCAATTATGCATCGAGGACAAGAAGGCGAGCACCAGGAAGAGGAAAGTCATCCCACGATTGCAGCCAGAGAGCGAAGAAGCTCTGCGTTAGTCAGAGGGAGGGAAATGGGGCCTGCAAGTCAAGCACAGAGTACAAAGCCCAGTGCCAAAGACCAAAGCCCTGGTCCAAGTACAGGCAAAAAGCTCCTTTACTTCTTCATGCTGCAGAGGCGGGGTGGATGCAGAGATGGCAGCTGTGCTGTCTTACTTTTATAGTATCTCTTCCCAGTCAGCGCTGGACCAAAGCTTAGAAACCCAAAGCTCTCAGTCCTTTAAGGAGATGAAGGACCATAAAAATCCCAGTGATGTTCTAATGAGGACAACGAGATATAAATACATAAACTGAGCTGATTACAGAGGGAGACGTTCCTCCACAAGGCGCTAATTAAATGTGAATATTGCCGCTTGCTGTTGACATCAAATGTGCTTATGAAGATGTCTTACGAGGCATTTGCATACAATAAAAAGTCAATGCGTTAAGAAGAATAAATATCTATTTATGTGAAAGCAGTGCCTTTTTTACGAGTGCCTGTTTTCCTCAACATAAACTGCCTCGCCTGTAGAAGCACACCAACATTTGGCCCGTATAAATATCTCACTCTGGTCTGCCAGTGCAGCCATGCCGAAAATCCTCAGAGGCAGGCAGACGATTGGACGCTCTCCCATTGAGTTTCACTAGTTGAAGGGGCTTAATGAGAATGCTGGCTCAGCAGAGGTAGGAGCATGGCCAGACACTTGTGTATTAGACAGGTTGGACACTCGACCTGTTCCCCGCATAGCACCTGGAGCAGAGGACCAAAGGGCTCAAGGAAATACGAAACCCCCAATGCACTATATGGCAGCTGTAGTGTGCTGTAAGTAAAAGAGGAAGCCGGCATGTTACACTCAGCAAATTCCTCTGCTGCTTTTCACCCCTCGAAGTATTGAAATATGCCCAAGAGTCAATGTCACCGTGTAGGGCAACAGCTAAAAAGACTTGTGTGAGCTGTCCATATATTTAATACACCCACATCGTCTAACTCGAGTTCTCATCTCAGAAAACCACAAACAAAATAAGAACCTCCACTGGCAATATAAACAATTGTAGTGTAATTTATTTTTCCTAATAGGCACGGGGACTTTGTGGGATGAACTGAGGCGACCTTGCCTGGCTATGTTTGAGATTGCCGGAAGAGAAAAACATGTCGTTGCAAATGTATTTCAAGTGTTTGACAACTGCTGGGCCAAATATTAGGTGAAAAGCAGCCCTGGGATCTCTCCCTGGAAATGAGGGAAGCAATTGGGCAACAGAGGAGCATTGTCATAGTTTTATCTACAGGGTCAGTCTGTCTGACCGCGTGCAAAAATAGACGAGCTGCAGGGTTCACCGCGAGCTGTTAGGGGAGAAAGGTGATAGTGAGCGTGCATGTGTTAGCGCACGTGTGTTAGTGTCCATGCAGATGTGTGTATTATCTCATAGTTACTTGGAAAAAGCACAGAGTGGGTGCGTGGCCTTGCTGCAGGGGTGGTCTGAGTACTGCACAGCCCACCAAGATCTGACCTGCCGCTGCTCGAACACAGCATCCATTAGAGACCCTGGAACAAGCACATGGCCTAACGTTTCACGACAACGTGATAAAGGCTTACCCGCGCTCTTAATGAACAGGATTCATTCGCCAACGGGTGTAGTGACTGTAAACGAAAAATGAGGGGGTGAATTGAAGCCCAACTGCAGCGGTGGAAAAATACGCAGGGTCTATTCTCTGTGCTTTCAGATGCTTTGCAGGAGGGGGTGGAACAAATTTTTCACAAATGCATAAGAGTTAAGAATATGTTTATTCCTAGAGCAGCGGTACTGTGAATGAAAACACTCCTGTTATGCAATGCGAGGCATTATGCATCCCTGGAGGGACAGAAGGAAGATGAAGACGCAAAATATGCACATCATCTTAAGTGAAAACCAAAGCACCAGGCGGATGTCTAGCAAAAAAAGAGGATATTCAGATTGAAAGACATATAATCAATAGTCACTCTGCCTGCCATGCCACAGGGTAAATGACTGTTTCCCTGCACTTACTGTATAAAGGGCTTTTTTTTTAATACCCCTTTTTCTTCACACTGTAAATTATTCACCACACTTTTAAAGGCAGAGCTAAGGGAACATATGGTGGTGGGAGAGGTTTGCTAATGTTATTACACCCTTTCCTATGACGTGATTAAGTAGCCTGACAGTGTACAACTTAGACTTTTATTATTGGACCTGCTCCCCATCCCCTTAAATCTTATTTGTCCCCCTGTTGCTTAATTTCAGGCTGCAGGGAACAGTTCTTTCCCTACTCATTTCTACCCAAGCATCCTATTATTCATGCCATAATTCATGCTTTATTGCGACAAAAAAAGAAAAAAAGAAAAAGAGCTCCGGGAATATTTGCAGGCCTGCTGGAATAAGGGAATTCTGCAGAAATTCTTTCCCCTCTCTTGTCACTCACAAGTTTGCAGCGGCACAAATCCTGGAAGGTTGACCTTATTCCGTGTGCCAAACTGACTTCACTTTGGAGATAATAAACTTAGAGTGTGAGAGAACACGGAATGAAAACAACACCTTACATTAACCAATACAGAGAGCTAATCTGTATTCATGGGAGGTGCGGCGTGTCCGTGGGCGCCATCTGAATGTTGATGGCGCTCCGTCTGCATCTGCTCCTCATCCGGAGGGGTCCGGAGCGATTCTATTTCACCTTTGGCATGACAGCCGCACCGCCCGAGTCTTGTCTAAAGGCCAAAAAGCTCTGCTCATCCATCATTATGAAAACCTATTCTTGATTTAGACAAGACCGCGAGGTACAAAAAAGAAAGACTATTGACGCAAAACAAAGCCTTGACAGCTGTAGCGTTAACAAAAAAATGACACTCCTGAAACACTTCAGTTTATACTGATAAAAGTGTTCAGCTTATTCTGAAAAAACTCAAACTTCTTACTTTTAATGTGCCTCAAATGACATTGTAGTGCCATATGGTGAAGCACTAATCAGTGTTCCCTGTGGTTGTTGCAGGAGCTATCTCCCTTTATACCTCCTCTCCCTCAGAATCCTATTGCTTCTTTTTATTCATTCAAAAACAGCTCAAGTGGGATGAATGGGGGAGAATTAGGAGGCATTGTGTGCATCTGGAGCTCTGTGAGGATATGAAACTTTTCATGGAGGGCTCCCTAAAAGATATTACCTTAAGTCAGCACTTGAGTGGTAAAATCTTTTTTTTTTTCCTCCACTCAATACTCACACACGACCACAAACCATTGCAAACAAGAGCCCCGGGCATAACACGGCAACCCCCCACCGCCTAACACACGCTGCTAGAAAACGCTGTCCTCCCTTTTTGTCCGGTGTAAAGGTCAGATTTTAGTGGAGGTTTGATGGCACATGCAGAAAAGCTTCCTTGACTGGCTCTGCCCCTCTTCCTCTCCTCTCCTAAACGGCTCATTGGAGGCGACTTCACAGTTGACATGCTAATTAGCGCAGGAGGGAAATGGACTGTGTAACTACTCTTTTCTGGTCAGCCAACCCCTGAATCCCCATCAGCCCTTCATCTCAATGCACTGGACCACACAAAGACACACATCACTAAATAATAGTGGGGCATCAATCCCTGTTTTAATGTTGTGATATAGTAGTCGCTGTATTATTCACTGTAAACCACCTCAGGCTGAAAGAGAAGGAGACGAGGGGGGGAAGGATTCAGGGAGAAGGAGAATAAATGAGGCTTCATTCTGGCTGTAATGTTGCATTAAGGACGCTGTAATACGACCCCATCTGTGACCTCCACTGGGAAGTCATCAACGCACAACAATTCCCAGAACTACACTTCCTATCCTGAGTAAATGCTGGTTCAGTCCATAAAAGATATGTCGTAAGCGTCAATAAAATAACGGTTGAGTAGGTCTACTCCTTTTACGAAACAACAGAGTATTCTTGTTTTCAGGGGACAGGGCAACTAGCTTGGATGACAAAGTGAAAAGGATCATTATGGATCAATGCCTGCTCAGAAATAGTATTGAAATAAATCAATACTCATTAGACCTGCATTAAAGTCTATCAGTAAAACGGAATCTCTGTAGCCCAATCTATGAACTTGCCCCGAGCTCGTCAAACTAACCCTTTCAGCACCATATTTCAGCACCATATATGTTACTCCCCAATGAGCGTGTGAAAGTTAAGGAGCCTGTTTCATGCTGCAGAAATCCGAGAACTGGCTGCCAGCTGGCGGAGAGTAAGGTGGGGTTTCAGTTGTTTCAGTTGGTGCTTCAATGCACAGCCCCCATCAGTATGTCCAACAGCAGTAAAGACACACAATCCCCACACCCATATTCTCATCACACTTATCTAGTGTGGGGATGGCTCCAAAATGCCCCATGGGGACAGTTAATACGTGCATGAAAAGCACCACAGTCATTCATTTATCTGAATGACATCATCCCTCGTCTCCTGTTATAGTGTAAGGCCTTGATCACGTATTTTAACAGGTGTTCTATACATTTATGACATTTCATTGAATCTTTCATATATTAAAAACCAAGAATATGTCCTCTGGTTTTATCGTCATCTCTGAGCAACTATATTAAAATAGACATTTCTGTTCAGCAAAAGCACAGTTCACTTTGCTAATGCATGGCCACACTTTAAATTAAGTGTCTGAATGAGTTACTAAAGCATGTGCAAGGGTTTCTTAAGTGTAGCTGCAGTTCAGAAAAAAACTAATTGTGGGAGATTGGGAGAGTTCAATGAATTACTGTCATCTTATCGTCCCGAAATAGAAGTGAACACTAGACTCTTCACTCACCTCTTGGAAAACCTCAATCAATCACTGTAGGGTGTATGCAGAGCATATGTCAAAATCAAGGTGCATATTATATATACTGTGGAGGGAACAATCAAATAAATTACACAGCTTAATGTGCTCAAGACCACGTGTGAGCCTATGTGATGATTGCATGTATGTGTATTTCACTTTCCAGCTGCCATTAGTGACCTCCAGTCATAACTTGAAGAATTCTAGCGCCTGCAGTGGAGGCCAGTCTGTCATCAGACACAAGTTCAAAGACAAAACTAAGAGGAGGATTAGTTTCAGCAGTATATTGTGTGTAATTTCTGTACGTGATCGCAACACCGTCACACTGACTGTTAGCTTGGTCTTGCGCCAAAGCATGAGTCAAACCTGGAGAGTGTAACATTTTGTCAACGGCCCTCAAATATGAAGTATGGTGATCGTTGAAGAGTTTAACCTTTCCTTTTTTCGGTCAGCAGGACTGTGCACAAACTTTGCCACCTTGCTTAAAAGATCACATGATCACAGATCCAACTATTTAAAATCAAGGCAGCCAAAAAGGCTCAAAGCGGGGACACAAAAACAGCCATTATTGGGAGGAATTCCACATCAGTCATCAAATATGTAAAAGCTTCAATAAAGGCCAAATTCACTTTTCTATATTTACAGCAAAAACTGAAATGCAGGAGAAATTCACTTTCCTACACTAGTTGAAGGTTGATTTAAAAAAAAAATAAAAGGTCTCAAGATTAGATGAGATAAGATAAAATAAGATGATTCTGTTTACTCGGCCTCAAAATGTTGTGATGATGTATTTGGAGGCTGAGCGGCTCTCATGTGGGGTAAACGCTTGCTGGCAAACATAGATATCACACAGGAGGACAAACCTCTACTGCATCCCAAAAAACATGATTACAAAGTAACAGGATGAAAAACAAATCCTTTACAAACACCCATCACTACTGTATTTCCTGCAATCAGCTTCCTGTTCCTGTGCATGAGGGAGAACCAGTTCAACGCCAACGGAAAATGTAAGCGAGTGTATATTGAAGTTCTGTTGGTAAGTCTTTTCTCTGGATTAACGATGTAATCTTTGCACGAACGGAACCAGAAAAAGCTTCATGTATAACAACTGTATTTCTCATACTCTCTCAACCTCCCCCTCACTCACTGGTGTCAAGCCAGTACTGTTAGTATGCCGGGGTAGAGGGTTTCATGTTGGAGCAGAGGTCACATTTAACTCTAACCTCACATGTCGCAGGGCAGCTAGTCTTCAGATGTATTCACTGTTTTTTATGCTACTCTTTGTCTATGTGTGTGTTTGAATGTGTGAAAATCCCTTTGGGCCCTTCCTGCTTCCTAGAATAGAGAGGTGTATGTGATTATCAGAGCGCGTTTCATGCCTCTCTGGTTGCTTTTGTTAACAGTGTCCTCGTGGGAATACGGTGTTCCCTGGCTGATTTAAAGACCTGTCAAGCACGCCTGTGGTCCAGGTCAGTGTCAGGAGGGCTAAGCTAGGTCAGGTCCCCGGAAGGGAAATGACACAAGTAAGCAACAGCCATCCATATCATTTCCTGGCACGCCAAGTTCTTCTTTCGCAGTGACACAAAGTCATATAAATGCAAAGTGAAGCTGCAGGCTGTAGACTTTATGTGGGTGTCGACAGCTGAAGGGTTCATCATTTGTTGAGAGTCCCCTCAGTTATAAAACAGTTATAAATAAATACCTGGAGTACAGCCTGCAAGTTTGGAGGAGACAGGAAACTTCTTTCTCCTTGGAACCAAAACAAGACTACACCAAGTTCTAAGAGATGCTGACCTAAGTAGTTATACCCAGTCAGGCAAAGAGGGAGATTTGCTCAAGTACCACAGTGTTCATGAGGGTATCTCAAGGACCGGTTGACCCTTGTCCACCTTGAATTTCAAAAGGGTTATTTTTAAAGATTCCCTAACCGCTAAATCTTTCTCAGCCAAGGCCTTGTAGCAAGGACACAGGCCTCTGGAAACAGTAAACAAGGCATAAGCAATGATCAAAGGAAGTGTTTTATTTGCATGTTAGTCGGGTTGCTGGTGTTTTAATGGAGATTTGCAAACCTATAGAAACTACAAAGATGTATTAATTTCCCCAAACTTGACAGCCATCTCTGATTTGAATAATGGCAACCACAACATCTATCATAAATGTTACACGGGATACATTTCTGTAGGAATTGATTAATGAAAATTGGGTCTGTTGTAATTTTAGTTCAATGGCTTTGAGGTCTGCAGTCTTTATTATTTGGTATTTCTCAAGCTAGACATTCTGGCTTTGAAGGGGGATTGGCCTGCCACAAGTAGTTTATTTCTCTCTTAATCATTGCTTTTTACATCTGAAAACACTACGCATTGATTATAACTTTAATCATAATGATGAGGTACTTCCTCAAAAGTAAATCTAAGTGAAATAACACAAAAAATGGCAGGTTGATGAGCAAGTTTTACTGCATTTCTCCCCGCGCTTCTTCATTGATTACCTTTTTAATGGACAAGTAGACATTGCTACTGAATATTAGCCTACTGACGCCTTCGGCTGTCTCCATTTTTCACGTGACCGTCATTATCTAAGTTTCCAGATTGTTTAATATTAATTCTAGAGGCTCAGTTAAACCATGAGACCCATAATGCAGTAGGGTCAGCTGAAGTCCAACCAGCCGCTGAGATGATAGATGTGGCTAAATATAGATAGCACTGGCAAGCTAACTTGTCCAGGGGATCGTGCTAGGGCTATGTCACAAGGCCTGCTGTGATTTAGTGCGAGATCTTTAATCTAAAATCAGCCAATGGCGTAATGGAGCAAGACTGTTTTCCATGACACAAACCAGAACAATCTCTTTGAAGAGATGAAGTGAATCAATTAAAAATAAATGGAGGCTGATGAGACATTAATTGTTGGTGCACTCTTAAACCCTTCACCGCCCTGGTGGAGGGTTTAAGAGGCAGATCTCAAAAGCAGGGCAGCGGGGGGAATGGTGACGGGGGTCAACCCTTTACCTCTGTGACTCAAAGGGAACATAACGCTGGGATTCAGGGTACATAATGTGAATAGCCCGGTATTTTGGAAGATGTTAATGTGAGTAGGGTTATACAGTGCATGTGAGCAGAGGGTTTTCTGTGTGACCATCTTTTCAATGTCACAAGCAAAGCAAATACCATCACACCACGCAGCAAAGTGGCATTGTGGGTTTGTACAGCTAGGTTGTTATTCTTGCCACATCCTTGTTAATCAAGTTAAAGTTAATGGAGTCAAAATGTATTTGCTGAACTGCAGCCTCTGTGGCCTCAAGTGACCGTCACGGTGGTGCATGCTAAAACACAGCGCAAAAGAAAAAGATCAAGTCAGCAAACTAACTCAACAATGTCAGTTACACAGCAATACATCTCTAAAATGTGCTAACAGCAAGCATTAGCCACCATTAGCTAAGGTGTCATACCGAAGCCCCAAGCACTGGGCCCAAAAATATTTTTTTCTCCATAGAATTGCATTGGGAGGGAGACGTCTGTAAATTGGCAGACTTTTACATTTTATTTTTCAAGGTAAATCAACTTTCTAATACAAAAACTCGAAAGGTCCTCATTTGAATCATTAGGTCCTTAATTAAAATGAACAAATAGCCGAGTCCAGAGTTATTTTCCATGGCAAAATAAACTGCCTTTCATATTATAAAGCTGAAACCAAGTGGCTGGAAGGAGGTGTTAAAGGAAACGCTAGTGCGCTTGCTCTATGGAGCCCATGGATGCTGAAGATCCAGTCATTTTATACTCGACAGTCGAGCCATTTAGACTTCATGCATCACTAAGCAACTTTCATGATGAGGGGATGGAGGGGAGAAAGAACAGGAGTTTCTTTCAATCTCACTCGCTTTAATTTGAAGCTAGACTATGTAACTTTTAAAACAGTAACACAGTCTTCCCATAGATAAATCAAGCAGTGTATATAGAAGAAGAAGATATGAAGACCAGTGAGCGGTAAGTCAGATATTTGAAAAAGAGAAATCTGTACTTTTTGAAACAAAATGACTTTTGACTTTTTCTGTCCTGATGTACTTTTTTTGCAACATGATATGAGACAAAATGCAAATATATATATATATATATATATATATATATATATATATATATATATATATATATATATATATATTACAAAAGCCTTTTTCAATGTGGATGGAATTAAGTGCAGGATTTATTATTTATTTTTACTTTAAGTCTCTGCTCATTCTTTCTTGCCCCTTTCCATTACAAGGGTATTCTTTGATTGATGGAATTTCTTATAATAAAAATGGAAAGACATTCATTAAGCATGATCTTCACACTCTGGACACACACTCATCACTCTTGAGTGAGTGCGGAAACGAAATTCCATTCATACACGACTCATAAATGAAAATGAAAGTAGACACAGAGGGAAACAGCAGCGCATAACCAATGAAGACTTTAGACAGGCTGGAATTATTTTTTTTGTCTCCCCAATGAAGCAAAAATCAGCTGGGGATGAAAAGATACCATCCATCTCGTACATTACTTACTAAGTTCATTACACAGCACATGCCAGACATAGTATGGACCACACACACACTGACACACACACACACTGACACACACACACACACACACACACACACACACACACACACACACTCACACACACGCATTAAGTGTGCAAAGTAAACACATGAATAAGTAACTATCTAATCAATCAATAAATGAATGAATGTGTGTGTGTGTGTGTTGTGTATACTGTACACAAGGACTGGCAGAGCAACAGAGGAGGTGGAGCAGAGGTGTGTCTCTCTAAATGTCAGAGCTGATTAATTAACTTAAGCTACATCTGTCATCCATGCTGCTCATAGTTAGCGGACTTTAACAGCGATAATCCCTGTGAGCTGAGCCCAAGAAGGAGGAATTGAGGAAATGAAGATCTACACGGCAGCCAGCAAAAGATTAAATCTTAACTTGGGAGTTAAGACAGACTAAATAGACTGAATGATACTGATCGCCACTGGATAAAATCAAAGATTTCACCTTAAATTACTTCTTTTATGAGCTAGATTGAGTATAACATGGCAAGCTTTTATGTCGAAAATGTCTTTCTTATTCCTTTGAGCAGACTGGTCAGTGTGCAGGCGTCATGTCAGAGTCCACACGCTCCCTCTTTAGCTGTGACTGCTGGACTGGAGGGCAAATAAAGGCATTACTGTACATGACTGAGCCGTTGAAACCCTTCCTCAAATATCTACTTTTATTATGTCAGTCGATGGGGAGGGCAAAAGGAACCCTTTCATGGTGTCAAGGTGTCTTTTTTCGGAGTGAATGAAAATGAGAAAGTGAGTCACATTTCTGCGAGGAGGAGGAAAGCCCACTGGATGTGTTTTGCAAAGTTAAGCCTTTCTTCCATTTGAACGAAGACCAAAGAGGACATTTTTGTCATCAAGCCTTATCTGTTGGTTTCTCATGAGCACAGCATGTGTATTTACTGATGTCCAGACAGCTTACTTCCTATAAAGCTTGTATTAAAACATCACTTTCCCATGATAAAAAGAAAGCTTATAAAATATTACAGATAACGATATTGGCAGGCAGCCTGGTGTGATGAAAGGCCTTCTAGGTTATCTTTTCCAAACACCCAACCTGCGCCGCTCTCTCCATAGAAACAGACGTGTTTCATCACTTGGAGTTAAAGAGCAACAACCTTTACTATAAGCCAGAGCCAATAACCAAACAAGCTAATATGCTTTTCCAAAATCTAAGAAATGCCACAATGACATGCTAATTTTCCAGAATTATAAGGAAAAGCCGATTTTCTTTTGCACTTACTTACTGTCATCAGTAAGAAACACAAAGACTGGAGCTTAAAGACTGCACCACATGAGGAAATGACTCATTTGACCTCTTTGCTAAATTATTGCTTCAATGTCCAATTAAGTTGAGTGATTCCTCAATCTTTCCCCTCAGAAGCCCTGCTTTCGTCCCTTGCAGAATCACCCCTCCAAATGCAATAATCACTTGCAGCGCACATTGTGATCCTACTTGGAAGGTTAAGCTGCATCCCCTGTGTCACCTCACGAGAGAGCTGCTTTCATGAAGGAGTAGGTCTTTACAAATGATCTGATCGTCTCTGTGCTCTTCCCGTGGCCAATCCTGTGTAATCTAGCATGAACTCAACACCTTTTTAACGGTAGTGTGACCTATTCCCCGCTGACCCAGGGGGTGATGGAAAGAACTAAAGAGATGGAGACAATAGGAGAATCTGAGCGAGTGAATACGGTGCTGAAATAAAACTGTAAGCATATCAGATGGTGATTAGTGAGGCATTCCTAGCTTTGTAAATCCCTGAGGTCTAGAATGATGTGCGAGGATTCTCATTAAATCAGATCAATACGGGATTGGGCGTTTGTTTGTTCACCAAGAACACAACAAGATAGAAAATGCAAAGCAAATACTGCCGTCTAAGGTTTTTCGCTGCCAGAAAATTCAATTGCTTTCTTTGAGCGGGGTGTTTCTATTGCAGCAGCAGAGGCCCTGTTAAAGTCTTTTAAAGATTTAGTTTCATACCTGTTAAAACACGAGCAGCCACTTAAGCCTTCGCTAATACAATTACTGTAATACCACATTTAAAAGAAACATCAAATGATCAACATCTGCAGCATGACAGATGTCGCTGAATAATTTAAAGCGCACATGTCGTACTTTAGGAATGCCGGCGCTGACTTTTAAGCGGTTTCACTTATTTCCTTCAAAGTGAACAATGGCTAAATATTAATGATGGCAGTGTTTGTTATCTAAAACATAATATAGTTTACACATAATCTAAGCACAGAGCATCAAATGTTGAGGGGAAATAAAGAGCACATCTGTGTGCAGGGCATACTCTGTCGCTCTTATTCCTGCTGTGCTGCTTCATGAGTGGATGCTGTGATGTTTTGTAAGTGCGAACAGACTTTAACCTCCCTGACACATGCTCTCTTCAGCTACATTAAAACAGAGATTTCCTGAGGCACTAACACTGTGTTGGGCTGGCAAGGGGAGTGTTAACCCTGAAGCCTGTTTGGGAAAAAACAGTGAGACAGAGAAGGGAGAATGAAGACTGAGGGCTTTTTTTGCATAATATCTATTACTATAGATACAAGTTATGAAAACTCATTTGCAAATGTGCACTTTCCCCATGAAACTAGTTACTTCTGTGAAAAAATAAATAAAAAAGCTCCAAAAATCCCCAAATCTCCATTACAAGAAAGAGGCTTCAAAATTGGATTTGTGTGGTGCAAGTGCTGAGGGCAGAGGACACGGATTACACAGGGAGAAGTACTTAACATGTGCAATTGCTGTGAAACCTGAGCAGTGTTGCGGCATTTTGGTGTGTGTGTGTGTGTGTGTGTGTGTGTGTGTGTGTGTGTGTGTGTGTGTGTGTATGTGTGTATGTGTGTGTATGTGGATGGCGAAGCTTAATGCAGCGGTTTAGGCAAACCTGACGTGAAGTCCCTGCTTATGGATTCAACACAAATTCCTGCTCAGAGAAGATCATTTTGTGTGTATTACAGGATGTCGTCCAGGTTTTTGGAGTGCACTCGACGACTCTGCCCGGAGCTGTCAGTTGGTGAGTTCCTCTGGGTCTCATCTAATTTGACATCGCTGGTCAATAATATGCCGTTCTATAAAAGCACCACCAGAGACTGGAAACAAAATCAAGCTTATGAACAGGCTTTTGAACTTTTGAAGCTGCTTAGAAGTCGAAATTTCTTTGTGGCTGAAGGTTTTGCAGCTTTCTGTGTGCCAAGAAATACTACATGCTCAGGAAAGAAAAGTAAAAAAAAAAAAAAAAAAAAGCTAACAAACCGCCCGCTAGCATGAAAATGAACCACTGATTGCCATTGATGAGGTGGCAATTTGCATTATGTGTTGGATGTTTAGGATTAAATCTGTAGCGACGGACCTCGAGTGAACCGTGATATTTGCTTTGAAAGCAGAATTAACACCATTGTCTAATGTGGAGTCCTGTATCATTCATTGGACAGACGCTAACCATATGACAGCTGATCTGAATGAAGCAACAGACTCTCATTACCCTTTGGAGATGGGTTAATTGCCCTGGCCTTTGCTATAATGTCAATACCGCGAGTGGGGCTGTATTCTTTGGCTGATAACTCTGCAACCAGAGCTGGTCAGAAATAAGCTTTTGAAAAGTTTTGAGCTTGTTAAAATATGCACATGACCTTAAGGAAATGTCACTGACAGTCAAAATACTGACCCTGTGTCAGAGCTAGTTGTTGTTGGAGGTGGGATCCCTGCTCTGAGGTCAGTGTGGAAGCCCCTTTGTGCTGTGGGTTAAATGGCTTCTTGCCTCGCGGAGAATCAGGGGTCGGTGGTGACGGAGGGCAGGTTCTCACAATGTGAGGCCCGATCTATTAGGGGAAATAGAGCCCTCGTGATTGACGAGTTGCTCAACTTCATCCATCAGGACTGGCACACAGAGGCCTGACACTGCCATATCCCTCCCATGTGGCCCGGCTCGCTACAACCCTGAGCTATATTTGCGAGCTGACATTAATGCCTCCCTCTTTCTCTCTCCATGAGGCTGCAAATCTATGGCTACCCTATCCTGTGCTGCTCCATTACAGCGGCTTCTAAGGGGACGTCATCGGATTTAAATTTCTCTAAATGCAACCTGATGACTTCCCAAATTCTAGGAAGGAACAGTTCCTCGCACTTTCATAGCCTCCAGGTGGTTCACACGTCATGCACACAGAACACATTTGCAGAGTGATACATAGAAGTACATATCTAATTTATAATTATATCTAATAATTTCATTTAGTCTTCACCACCATAACATAATCTTAAACTATTTGTGGTTTTCTTTAAGAAGAGATGTAATTTTCTTTTCAAAGGTAATTTACGCTGCAACACAAAAATAAGGCAGCCACTGGGACTATTTGGGTTATTGATGAAAAACTGAAAATAAGTGCGCAGATAAAATGTTCTCCCAAGAAAGAGATAAACAAATACAGTGGGGATGCCTATGTTTTATGGGAGTCGTTATTCATCTGATGATAGCTTTCTAGCCTTTTTTAACCTAGTTTACTTCCCCGTACCGTCTGTGTCTTCATTAAAGTGTACTTGGCTGTTGATCCATGCTATAATTTTTATTAAAACCCATAAGCATGCAAGGCAGAGAGCAGCTCTGTATTTTCCACATTTATTTTTATATTTCATTTTTGTAAACTGGGGAGTCTAGAGAGCCTAAAGAGCCTCTTCACAGTGGGGAGTCCTGAATAAGAATAAACAACACATAATGCTGCTCTAAATTCAGGTCAGGACGGAAAAAAAACGGCAGTATGTGCAGCCCACCTTGAGCCTGCAATAAACAATTCAAAAAATCACAAGGGCTAAGGCAGTGGTCTGCGTTCAAACAGCTCAAATGAGAATCTCAGATGACCAGACGAAATCTCAAAAAAAAAATCACAGATCTATAATACTAAACCACACTTAAAGGAACAGTGTGTAACATTTAGGGGGGTTATTGGCAGATATTGAATATAATATTCAGAACTACCTTTTAGTCAGTGTACAATCACCTGAAACTAAGAATCGTTATGTTATCCTTTGCTGAGAAAAAGCCACTTATGTCAAAGTAGGGACACAAACACACAAACATGGACACAAACAAACGCCAAGAGCGAGCAGCTATGCCTCTACGGTGAAGTGAACCAGGTGAAGTCAAGGAGGCTCGAGTTAATGGCAACTACGCTAGTTACTGTACGTGGAAAAAAAAAATATATATGCGAATAAAAAGTCAATACTCTATCAATACTCTATCAATACTCTATCAATACATCTGTGAACATGTAAAACAAATTGAAACCTAATTCAGTCGGCGACAGCCGGTATGTCTACACAAGCGCCGCATGACAGATCGGCCAAAAGCTCTTTTTCTTTTGTAAACTTCTCTGCCGGCTGAGACAAAGCAGCCAGGAGGAGAGAAGACAGGAGGAATGACTGATACTGACGAATGTCTGTGTTCTTCATTCTTCATACACTTTTATGACATTTTACATTTGTTTCTAGTGAGACATTAATGACTTATAGTGACTTTATTGTTGTAAACATAACTGTTGCTGCTCTACAAACAATATTTAGCTGTATCTAAATTATAAATAACTTCTGATTCTGTTCTGAATTTATATAAAATCTTATGTATCTTTTTAAAAACAAATATTTAGTCATGTAGAATAACCGAGTATTGAAAAGACTTCGACACGCTTGCAAAGGGAGGGCTGAGGGGTATTTAGTTGGTCAACCTGCCACAAAACTTACACACTGTCCCTTTAAAGAGATCTAAATGAACAGTAGCTACAGCTGGGCTCACCGAGAATTCAAACCCACACGGAGTGAGGAATGTTATGAACTGGAATGAGCGAGGAGCTACTCAGTCTTAAGTGATGTTTTATGGATTGTCATTAAGAATCAGACAGCTGTAAAACCCAGCTTTGGCATGCTTGCACTTCTCATATTCAGTGGAAGCTCCAGCTAAGTGCAACACGAGGGACATTCAACCAAGCAACAGGGAACAGGTCCACTCCGGGGACCCTTGCATAATTCTTTTGCATAATTTCCTTGATAAAATCC
The DNA here is from genome assembly GCF_023349555.1 of Cebidichthys violaceus. Classification (NCBI taxonomy): domain Eukaryota; kingdom Metazoa; phylum Chordata; class Actinopteri; order Perciformes; family Stichaeidae; genus Cebidichthys; species Cebidichthys violaceus. The sequence continues at coordinate 16,692,891 of NW_027176483.1, forward strand.
TCCTGCGTCATCTTAATGTAGTGTAATTAATGAGGACAACTTTGCCCTGGTTAATTGAAAATCTGCAGAGTCAGTCCCCCAATGGAAGAAGAGGCAGAGAGTGAGTGAGGAGGGGTTTACAGGGAGCGAGAGAGAAAGAGGTTTTAGCGTATCGCTATCCTCGAACGAACTCTGCTAAAAAGCCCCCGCAGCATATATACGGAAAGCTCCTTCTGTATTCGGCACCACCTGAACAATGTATTCTCGGAGGGTTTTTCCAAATCCAATTTGAGATGGCATCTCCTGCCTTGGGCTCGGTGTTTTGGTCGTAGCTCACACACTTACTGCTTAGAGAAAAGGAGGAGCAATTATGACTTGGCGAGGGAGGATTAAGGGCCGAATAAAAATAAAGACTCTTAGTTTAGAGACACCACATGGGAGAAATTAAACGAAGGCTCGTGACTTCTGTCAGGAAAACTCCTCAGATGGCCACATCACGGTCTGTCCCCTCGTCTCCAGGCTCCTTCACATTACCGAGGCGGTTTTCTTTATTTCAATTCATTCCAACAGACAGTTGAGGCGGCAATTTGGGTGATGAATAATGAATGACAATGTCAGTGCTGCGTGTCAGACAGGTGAAACAAATAAGCCGTGAAAAATCTGTTTGAATACGTCAAAATGACTGCTCCTTTATTTCAATGGGTAAACACTTATTGTGCCGGGGAATTTGACTAACAATGTCGCCAACGTGCTCTCAAACTAATAAAGCATTTTTTCATTTCATTCGTTCTACTTCACAAGGCTTTAACCTTTGCTTATTTTGCATGATGTGTTCAAACTGAATAAATCAAAAATATATTATGACAAGAATGCTGATAAAAGCACAAAGAGATCATATAATGGATTCATTCCACAGACGTGCACATGCCTGAGCAAGCAATCTCACCCTGAAAATTTTGAAAATTGCAATAAAAGCAAATCCAATTCAGGGTAACAGGAACATTGACATTCTTTGGGACTATAATACTGTCCATTAGTCACATGCCCCATCGTTTCATCTGGACTTATATTCATTACCAGAGTGAAACACTCCATTTGGCATTGTTGTGCACACTTAATTTTCCTCTTGATTGAGTCTGCCTATTAGTGCCTTCCAACCGCAGTAGGGCACACCAGGGACAGAGGATTGCTGAGGAAAACGCACAAGAAAACAAGATCGCACAACGGAGCCAGCCGAGCCTCTGGGGTCCGGGGCACACTTCAACTTCCAGTTAATTAACAGCATGTTTGAAATGATTTTGGTTAGTATTTTTGGTCTCTTTGTGGGAAGAAAACTTTATGGTTATGAATAAAACATGCAGTGTACCTTATCATGATTATACGAAGAATGGCTGAGGTCAAGTGGTTCTGCAGGAGGCAGCTCATGTTTCATTTCTGCCTTTGTGCTGCAGATGCATGCACATCAGGATTCAGCTGGATAACTGCCGGTCGGGATCCAGAAACTCGTCTGCCTGCATGCCGAAACGCCGAGCAGATAGAATCGCTTGCTGTTACCTAACACTCGCTCCAATCCCCGGATCCGCCACATACAGCTGGTCGATACTGGCGAATGATAAGGCACTGCACGCAATAACCGCTTTCTCCTACATCACCTCTCGCAGATGGACTTCAAGACAAAATTACATCTAAATTGGCATCTTTGGGCTGTTTTCTGACGCCCAGCCCTGCAATGTTGTCCCGCTTGCTGCATCTCTAGATCCCCGAAAGAAGAACCAGTGTAACAGAGCTGATCTGTGAGTCTGCGGGCCGGGCCGAGGCTGACGGTGATGCAGGCTGCTGTGGCAGATAGAACGCAAGGAGGAACATATAGTAACGTTGTTTAATATTGAGGATTGACAGCTGTGGAGATATACTGTGGTGATTTGTATTTGGTTATTGTGAGACTACAGGTAACCAATACCAACGCAGCTCCTCTGGGACACAACAATGAAATGCTTGGATTGGCCATGGAGGATGAAAACGGTCTAGTTTTAATAATCTGCATATCCGACCCAGCAACTCTGCTTGACTATCTTCTCATACATTCTCAACACACACGCACACACACACACCTACACACACCTACACACACACACACACACACACACACACACACACACACACACCAGAAGATAGAGTACATATAAAGGAGTCTGTGTCAACATGTCAGGACTCTACTCCTCCCTGTGGCATCCTCATCACAGCTGCACAGTGTAGATAATTGGGTTGTAATTAGATGAGAATACAGTACAGAAATACATGTAGTGTTGAAGTTGGCGTATCGCCGCTGGATATGGGTTGCGAGAAAAAAAGCACTATACACTGTAGCCGTTCTGCATGATTGCCTATCGGGAAAGGTCATACGAAGCGCACCAAAAACATACTCAGATGTATGCGTACATGCACACGCAGATCCTTCTGTTTGTGGGCTGCTAGAGGAAGTTGCCTTGACACATCACTGCATTTGGTTTCCACATTCTGCCCGAAGGGAGATGGCGCCTTGCCAAGCTCCTCTCCGCTGAAATATTAAGGCTAGAACCCATTGTGTGCTGCTAATTTGAGAAAGTGCTGAGAAGGGACAGAAAGCGAAGGTAAGAATTATGCTCCCATTTTTTGGCGCTCTCTTTTCCTCCCTTTCATCTTTGCACAGAAATGATCACCTACATCATTACTGAGATTAGATAACATAAACAAAACTGCCCTATCACATCTAAAACTCTGATTATCCAGCCTCAACAGGGGGAAAAAAAGAAGAGATGAATTGCCTCAGTAAACATGACTGCACACACATTTACATATTCTCAGATGCTTGAAGTCATACTGTAAGTGTGAGCGACTGGCCAGAGCTTGTAAACAAACTGCGGGCCAGAGTGGAGGCTGCAGATCTCAGGGTCTTTCATTTCATTTACGGTATACATTGAAGCCCTGCAGGCAAGTTACACCAGCTGCCTGATCTTTACAATGCTACACAATCTAAAATGTCTGAAATATAAACACCTCCTTGTTGTTCTGCCCGATCAGCCTCATCTTGAAATGAACAGGTCATTGTCAATAACCTCAGACGGCATAAAAAGGACAATAGTATCTGACAGGGTGTGAAAAATATCCATTAACAAGAACTTTTCGTGCAGATCTCACCTGCACCGACCGTGTACTCACTTCTCTGCTATCTGCCTGCATGGGTATCAATAATTAATGATCGTGGCTCTGCTCCTGCCTAGTTACATTCCACTGCAGGATAACTACCACTATGCGGACTGCAGGAAACTGATGACTGCCTAGAGTGCTCCATTTTAGTTTTTAGACTTTACGTCTATCGTAATATTTCATTATACTTGTTCCCGCCGGAGTGATGAGGCTGCAAGAAAAGCCTGGTCGCTGATATCTCCCTATTTTGTTTATTCACAAGAGGATGGGCATAAATAAAGGTGATTTACGTTCCAGGCAATGATAAGGTAAAGCCTCTTGCCGGTCCCTGCTCATCTCTGAGAGATAACCAGAGGCTGGATGTGAAGAGCATCCCTACCGGTGCAAAAGTGTTGGCTGCCTAGAAAACTCGGTGATCTGTGAAGCTCTCGAGAAGACTGATCAATACACCCCCATCTTACTATTTTCTCTCTGAAGCTCAAAGAAATCCCTATCCGCTGCACCGACACAGAGGAGGTGTGAAGCTAAAGCGTATAACAGTGGGCGGCGAACGTGGTCAATTCAATTATCCTTCTGTCAAAGCACATTTTCTATTCTTGACAGCCTGCAAATCCTTTGGAAAAAAAAATGCCAAATACTTTGGATCGCTTTAAATATCCTTGGAGTCTCAAATACACATCATCACCTTTATCGAGAGACATTTTCATGTGAATTCTGTAGGATCGTATTGTTTTTGATTTTGAATTGTAAGGATGTCAAAATCCAAATTTATAGGGCTGTGATACATCGACAATGCTAATTTCTTAGGTTAATAGGACACTTGGATGGAGACGTCTTTTGAATATTTGCATCCACTTATGTTTCTCTTTGTGTGCGTGTCTAAGTCACTGAATGACATGGAGCGCTGTGCTGTGTGATAACGGTGAATGCTGTGAAGCAGGGAGGGGAAGGAATAAAACCACAGGATGACTGAGTCACAGACAAAGAAGTCTGGGTCGGTGACACGGCCCTGACTCTGTGTCTAGACTTATGCAAACTTTAGAGGATGATAACCCATTATGAAATAAGTCTAAATCCATTTCTAAAACAAAAATGTGTCACCGTTTCCTGAACTAAATACAGTACGGTCTAGTCAAAGTTACGGGCCACTTTGAGTGCCTGCTCAACAACAAAATAAGTGCTCACAAGTTCGTCTTGCCTCTTGGCATTCCAGGAAATGCTAAATATATTTTCTCATACATTATTTATTATCATCAACATATGAATTTCCTGTATGCAAGTTATTTTGTGATAGAAAAGCTGTAATTTACTAGCCTGGTACAACCATTTTCCCTCAGACCTTCTTGTCTTTTGATTTTTACTTGAAAGATTTTGTTATTTTTGAGAACGCCCTTGTACAAATGTTTGAGTAATGGGCGTGGACGTCAGTCCTGTTAGCTGGAGTAGAGGGTCCATGACAGGAGATTTACTCACTGCAGGAGGATTAACAATTGAAGATCTCTTTCTTGGGAAACAAGCAACTGATTAATGAATGATTACAGTTTAGTGCTTCATATTTTGATCAGATATTGAAACTACAGGATGTTAATTATTATTTAGTTTTGCTTTTTATATAAGCCAAACGCAGTAGTGTTAAAGCATTAGTTAAACTTTTTTGGAAATATGCGTATTGGCCTTCTTGTCGAGAGTTTGATGCAGAGATCGCTACCTCGCTAGTGTTTGTACAGGTAATATGAATCTACAGCCAGCAACCGGTTAGCTTAGCTTAGCATAGCACCCAGTCTGGAAACAGGGGGGAACAGTTAGCCCGGCCTGCTGGTGATAAATAGCTAACCCTTAGAGGTGCTGACAGGAGGAGTGTGTTACATTTGGACAGCACCAGGCTAGCTGTTTCCTCCTGCTTTCAGTCTTTATGCTAAGCTAAGATAACAGGCTGTTGGCATTAGACACGAGCGTGGAATCAATCTTCTCAACTAATGTGTGTGAAGAAAGCAGAAAACCAAATCCAATGAATAGTACACATTACATAACACCTGTGGCTGAGCTGTAATATGATTTACCATCAGTGAAAACACTGGTTCCTCTGCTTAATGTGAGAGTACAAAACGTAAATCTTATATATATATAAATAACAAGTTTCTATTAAACTCAGTTGCAGCTGTAGATATGTCTTTGTGAGCTCTTGTCAACTTTGATGGAGTTTTTAAATTATTCAGGATAAATCTTTCTTTCTATTAACTTGTTGAGAAAAGTTCTCATGGGAATAACACACGTGGCTGTTTAAAAAGAGGTTTCAATCAATGTCAAAGAGGAGCACATGGTTTTAGTTGCAAAATTTACTCCAGCACCAACTCCACATTTGGTATTTGGTAAAAGCGCAGATGGTGGTATCCCAAATGAATGCTTTCTTTCCATTTTGTGCAATAACTCAGACCGAATCTGACTAACAAACGAGAAAGGAAAAAGTCACACGAAGGTAACAATAATAATAATTGCAACAAATATGATTCTAATGTTTGTCGACTTTCAAGCAGATGCTAATCCAGTCCAGGTTTTCTGTACTCCATCACAGCGAGGTAAGCAGTGTTTAACCTATAATATGGTGCACATCAGAGAGGAATTCTGAGATATACAAAGCAGAGGGATGACAGGTAATAGATTTAACTGAGAAGGAGGCTGCTGTAAACACTATTTTCGAATTCCCAATGGCTGCTCAGAAAGCTCTTTTATTCCCCTCCACTATAATACTGTAAACACCTGTCTCCTCTCCAGTCTAGTCCTCCTTCCACCCTCTCCACACAAGGACAGCTCATCATCCGGTACATCTCATATTCCATTCACACACAGTGCAAACCCAAGCTTTACGTGACTGGCCTGGGTAAAAAACATCTGACATTTTGGCCCAATCTGCAAACAAATGCAGAAGGATGACAAGGCACTGGGATTTATTGTTTTTAATTAAACAATGGTTGCCACATGTAGTATTTTGCAGTATTTGGATTCAATGTGCTACAAAATTGAAAGCAGTGAAAAAATGCCCATCACAACATTCTAGAGCACAAGGTGATGTCATTAAATGTCGTGTTTTGTTTGAGAATGACTTAAACAATAAATTCAAAATCAAAATAATTACCGTTCAGCATGCTAACATGCTCACAATGACAATGCTAGCATGTTGATGTTAAGCAGGTTTAATGTTGTTTGTTCACCATCTTAGTTTAGTGTGTTAGCATTCAACATTTTCCAATTGGCAGAAAACCCAAAAGCACAGAGGCCGATGCGAATGTCATTCCTTTTGCGGGTATTTGGACATAAATGACTAATTTAATTGTGATCCGATAGTGGTGTAGGATGAAAAATCACAAAATTAATCACAAATGATTCAGAGGCGGACATGAATGCGAGTACCAAAATCCATAGTAATCAATGTAATAGTTTAATGCAATAATCTATCCAATCAAATCCAGATATTTTTTGCTTGATTAATTACTCAACTCTAATTGACTGACTTTTCAGATGATTGATGAGGATGTTAAGAAAACACAGAGTTGACACAAAATGCAAGGATAAAATTAGCATTTAGAGAGATGTTTTCAGTTTGAACATCTCTCCTAAAGATGCCATGGCTATTTGAATATTGCATTTCTACAGAATGAAATGAGCTCCAAAAAGAAAGTGAGAAAAAAGAGGCTATTTTCTCCTTCGCTAAGCCTGTAGGCTATTCAACACTCAGATGTGCATTTTTTTTGTGTATATATGTTTGTGAGTGTCCGCATCAGTCTCCCTGTTAGTGCACGTGGAGCTCGGCACTGAAATTTTCCCACCTATTTAGAGTCACTCATGGAGAACTAGTTCTGAAAAGGTGAAGCCTGATGTCTCACCCACAGAACATTGTGTAAAGACATGCAACAAAGTAATCACACTGCAAGCAAACATGCACCGAAGACGAACCGTGGCAATGTGGAAGTGTTGATCCAGAGACTGTAGAGCTAACAAGAGGAGGAAGGGGGACAATCGCAGCATGAGCCACTGAAGGAATAAACTAACAAGCACTTTGAGTTGCTCAGTCCTTGGTCTTGCAGCAGCAGGCCTACTGAGCAGAGAACGTAAAGTTTAAAGTCCAAGAACAAAGCAGAGGTTCCCTGATAGACTTGCTAATCACTGTGGTCGGGAAAACACAAAGATCCCATCTGCAGCCGCAGGCAGCAGTTAATTGAGGAAACAAATCTCTCGGATTCGGTCTAAACATAATGAAATGTTCCACCTAAAATTGTTTATTTGCCTGACCCGACCCGTCTCACTCTTCATTTCCAGTGTAATGGAATAGCCGGCGATGAGAAGATTGTACCAAGATGTGGATAATATCAGAAGATTTGCCACTACTGCTGAGTCTGGTCTTGCTACAGTGCATGGTGACTGGAGCTGATAACCTAGGCTGCTGCAAGCAGGGCAGCACAGAAAATATCAGTTTACTCTTCTTGCATCCTATACTCAACCACCAACCTGCACTCCGGTAGAATTTGCCAGATTGAGATGATTTGAGCCAAAGCTACAAAGTGGCTTTTACAAGCTTTAAAGTCTACGCCAAGGTTAACCATTACAATAAGTTACAGTGTCAAATGGTGTTTAGTACAGATGTTCTCACCATGACATCTGAAATATACACCTGTAGAGTTCCTTTTTGCTAGATAATCATAACAAAAGAGTGATTTGGCAAAAATGCAAAGCTCTGCTTCATGTTTGGAAAAAACAAAGTTGGGACTGGCAGAGTGAAAATGTATTAAAATGGTGTGAATTCACTAGATGATACAGACACATCCAGAGTGCACACGTCGTCTTCATTACACCTGGATTTGTTGGCTGCAGCCAGCACTACAGCTAGCCAACTTTAAAGAAAGGAAACCGTAAAAAGACCTTTGATGAAAGTTGATGAAAAACACTAAAATCTCAGGAGGAACGTGGAGAGATTGAGCCAGACTGCTTTCCTTCGTAAATCAAAGCACATCATAGACATCCACCAGCCACTGATTTCAACAGGTGTCTTGCTCCTCCCTCCTCCCTCCTCATTTTCTTCTGCTTTAGCATGCAAATAGCCCTCCTTGTTCACCATGGAATGTCTCTAGAAAACACACACATTTAAACGAGTGCTGTGCAGCGCGTCTCTGAAGTAGGCCACCTCGGACGGATCCAAATACAAGGAGCGCTTAGAGAGCACTCCTCGCTGAAAGGCCGCAGCGATGAACATTCTGCTCCATCTAACGCACCTGCGCTGTGATTGCCAAAGCGACGGGACATATTCAAGAGGTTTGTGCCTGTCCACCTGTCGAACCGGGGCAACAACGTCAGAGGTGTCGGCTCAGGTAATTAGCTCCATGGCCCCCCCGCCGTCCTGACACGCTGACACGTCGGCTTTGTCCTCTAATTGTCCTCCATCCCTGGAGTTTGGGCCCGGATAATGGTGGACTGACAAGTCTGCTGTACTCCAACGAGTGCCACACAGGTGATGCTTCCAAAGAGCCCGTCGCATTGTCACTGTGTCACCGCGGGAAGGCTGCCAGCAGAGAGCCGGCCTATCTCGTTTGGACAGGGAACAAATGAGGCAGAAGATAGAGCTAAAGCTGATCCATGCCATCCTGACTTATCGCTGTGTCCAGAGGCCATTTCGAACTGACGTCTGCTGATTACACTAGCTGCTTGTGTGGCAATATGTGTGTCTCATGTGTACATGTTGAAATGTTTACATTTCCATTATATACAAAAACAAAAAAAACATTCCCTGAAAGCATCATGTAATGAATGTATCAGTTTAGACTCTAATATCAGAGAACATGAGGGAAGGGTATTATTAGTAGAGCTGCTGATGGGGGCCATTTGTTCCCCTTGAGCTGCTGGAGTTACCCGCTGTGTGCTCTGCACGACCCGTGTGTGATTGGGTATCTGCAGAATAATGAGTTAGTGTTTATGACAAGGGAAAAGTTGGCTCAGTAGGAGTATTGGTTGTAGATATAACAACCAAGCTTTTTTTTGTTGCGTAAAGTGAAACAGGAAGACCTACTGGCTTACCAACAATGACAAGAGGACAGAATGAGATGAGGGCAATCAGATCGATAGAGGCGACAAGGTTGAATATTGATCTCTAACAGGGAAATTAAATACCTCATATAATAAGTAAAAATTTAATTTTAGAACTGCACTCAAATCTCCTTCAACAACTACCTCACGTTACCCTGACTTTCCTCACCTCACCTCAAAGAAGAAGAAGAAGAAGAAAGAAGACAACAGGAAATTAATTAGTAACAACTTCTAAGAAAGAGAAGCGCTATTCAACAGCGGATGCATTTCATTGAAAAATGTCGACTTGATGTCACGTTGTAAAAAATGTAAAACCCACACAATTGGTTATAAGTTGTGACCGATTTATGTTCCCTGTGCCAATACATAATAGGACACGGTACCAATGAGGTCGAGACAAAGGTCTAAATTGTATAAGAACAAAGCATTACACCGTGAATTAAAGGCAACCTACTTTTTCACCTTCCTCCTATCGCACATCCTCTCTCACAGAAGCTTTTGTTTGGCTTTGCTGCACTGACAATCATGGTTAAAAAGAACGATGGCAGATCTGCAAACCAGCTGAGATGTATTATCAGAATGACTGTAATAAATGGTTAGATGCACAGTTAGTGCATCTAACCATTTGTCAGTGACTGACAGCACTAAAGCAAAGCCATAAACGGGAACTACTGCTCATGTGGCAAGCGCAAACAGCAAATGCATTCATTTAAATGTTCATGAATTCAACGCCATGGGTATGAATATACATGCGCACTTTCCTGACCTTGGCTGCCTTCTTGGCATACTGGAAGTCAAGTGGTTTCATTATGCAGACACACAAAAAATGTTGACGGCGAACTGCAGGCATCTCTGTGCTTATACTCTCCTGCAATGCCTAAACGATCACCATCTTCGCGGGCAAAAGAACTGTGAATTTCAACAGACACAACAGCCTGCACCGGGGATGGACTCTGGTATAATGAGGACCTGGATACCTGCAGCTGCACTCTCCATCTCCCTGTAACCGGCGCTGATGCAGAGTGAACCCATTTCAAAAGAATATTGATGGTTTTTTTTTTTTTCCCTTTCTTGCCAGAGCACATCCTCTGCAAATAAATGTGTCTTTGAATGAAGTTATTCTTGTCTCACCATGAAAATGGAAACTGCTGATCACGAAGGAATCGTATGGGCGATAAAGCTGACCGCCCACCACAGTTAATATGAAAAACAGCCAGATTTCTCAGCTAGAATGCGTTCTAAGGCGATTTTGGATAAGCAGCTAAACCAGGCTAATAAAGCCACTCTGATGTAGGCCAGCGTGAAATGTGATTGCTTTTGTGGGAGATTTTTTACTACAATGACAGACACGGCCCTCTTGTGGCTCATACACATTAAAGTTTTGCTAAGACGGATCTTGAAAAATGGAAAAGACGGGGGTGACTTGTCTGAGAAATAGTCTATTTCGCCTATTTCTCAGACAATGTTATAATTACTTACTTGTTGTTTTCACCTGTCACAGGTGTCTATGATGATTCATTAGAAAAGACTCACGGACCCTGTCAGGCAATTTTGGATAAAAAATGGCAAGACTACAGAGAAATCCCTTCATCTCTCCAACAGACTATGCACGGATTTAAGACAGAGTGAGAACATGCTGCAGCACAATATTTTTTCCCCTCACATCTCTTTTGCAAGGTAAGCACTTCAATGAAAAATGAACTGTAGGGAGGAGGGGGGGTGCTTTTGAAAATGGGAGAACGCTTTCCAAGTGAAGCAAAGGTATGCTTTCATGTGCCAATTACTTGGGCTCTCAATAATATCGACAGAGGCCAGCAAACAGACATGTCAGCCTTCACATGTGAGATGAGGGCTGCCATTGTCTTCATCATGTGGAGATTTCATTCATCATCTGCCTTTGCAACTCAATTAGTACCCTGTTCCCAGTCCTGAAATCCACTGTTGTTTGATTCTGCTGCTTACATGAAATGCAGATTTGCTACATCATGCACAGCCATAATTCATAATACAGCTACAGCACGCCTATGGAGACTACACTATGCTGCAGAATATTTAAAGGCTGTTGCATGTATTTTCTGTGTATGGGTACGCAGACAGAGCTTGATGTATTTTGAATGAACAAATAAATAAATGAAGGAGGTCCGTTAATTCTATTGTTACTGGCTAATTAGTCGTGTAAAGCCCAGCACAGCATTACAGGATTTTAAAGCCCATGCGTTAAAGATGAATAATGCAGAAAATGAACTGTGTTTATCAGGCAGGGGAGTTCAGAGCTGTCGGAAGTAAAAAGCAACTTACATATTTAGTGAGAGTTTAATTTTACTGACTGATTCTCTCTGGGTACACCTGCGTTCAATTTTCATCTGCTCATCTAATGCTTCTTTATGTCTCTGTTTTTTTGTATGAATAATAAATATTACTATCATATGGCCACTGGGTATTTCACTAATGCCAATTACTCCAGAACTGATGTAGTTAAAGAGTAACTACACACAGGCTGAAAATCCGGTTTGTGCCGACATTTAACAGCAGCAGCATGAGGTATGAAGTACAATTCAGCAACCTGACACAAAATCCAACGGCTTCTGCCAATGGTTGCGAGCCAGATTGGGTACAGGCTTTTTTTTTTTTTTTTTTTTTTTTTTTTGGAATACTAATAAAATTGTCATTTTTTCTCTCAGCCCTTCCTTGTCCATTGTGGAGCTTTCAAAGAGAGCAGCAGGAATAACTAGAAACAGGGCATCTGCCAAAAGGGCTGCGTCAATCCAGGCCAGTTACAGTACGACATTCCAATAAAGAAACACAATCTGAATCTGACAGTCGCGTCACATTCAGTTTTAGGACACGGTGTAATAGACATAATGCACATAATAGATATTCGAAGTGGGAAGAGAAAGAGCGTAGCCAATGCGTTGCATTAGCCTGGAGAGATAGCAGTCAGTAATCGTTGAAATAAAAGCAAAAGGGGAGCTTCTTAAAATCCCCAAGGATTCAGGGAAGTACATTGCACTGTGACAACATTCAGACCTTGTTGTGAGAGCAGATGAAAACCAGCCTACCTTAGTACACATGTAGCTGTGACCACAAGTACAACGCGTTACATTTGATCACACCCAAACACTGATCTTGAAACTGATCCATGAATGTGAGTTCAACAGTGCTCATAAAAGATTTGCTGTGGAGTTGATTTTTAATCAAATGTGAGCATTTACCTGATGAAAACACATAATTGATGGTGAGCAGCAAATTATGGGCTGATGCAATTCATCACAAACACATCACCTAACTAAAGGACAAAGTCAGGAAAACACAACCGTAAATCCAAAATATCCTTTAGTTTGTTGATCTGCTAAAATATTTCAATCACTGTTTTCACCATTTGAAGTGAATTTGATTTCTCGATGATTTTCTCTCCTGAAATAGACCGAATGACTTAAAAGTTCATCCCTGGGAGGAAAACAGAAACCACATGACGTGGATGCCAGGGAGAGTGAGAGGGATAGAGAGAGACTGGGATCCGAGAGTGACGTCGACTCACCTCTCGGGGAGCTGTCATCAAATATCAACGTGTTCACCTCTCTTGCTCTTGGGAAGAGGTCCTTCCCCTCCCTCCCTGCCTTCATGCTTCGCTTCCTCCCACCCACGGAAAGGACAGCGTTTTGGGTCTGCCAGTCTGTCCTCCCGGAAGGGGACTGGGGATAAAAATCTGGCCGACCCCATCTGCTCAAGAAAAGACCGAGCAACCAGCGCGAGCAAACACAAAACGCTGTCATATGAAGACCTGGAATGATTCTGAAATAGTTACAATGTGTGCGACATGGAAGGGGGCATTAATGGGCTGACCCCAAACACGCTGCTGTGTCTTTTGCTGAAATGATCACAGTGATGGGGATTTGTCACAGAGCACTGCACTGATGAGAGTATACACAGGGAAAAGGTCTATGTTAATAATTGTCCTGGCTCACCATAGATGAATGAGATCGTTCACTGAAGGTGGCGATGACCTCATCATCGACCCATCAAATTAGACTCCTTTCCCGAACCCTCGTTCTGCCCACACCAAGCCCTCACTCTTTTGTATGCCACCGCCGTCCTAAATCACCCATTACTGAAGCCTGGGTGGCTTAATAAGAGAAAGGGGGACATCTGTGCAGAAATAATGACAACTGACGGGGACCGCAAACACCACATGGCCAGTGAGGGAGGGCTCTACATCAATTTCTCACTGTACTTGATATTTCATTTAGACAGAAAATGGACCAAATTGTGTACAGAATATACAGCTTCTAGAAAATGATTTTCAATTGTGGTCAGCATCTTGCCATGTTAAATAAAAGATGTTAGGTTAACTCAAATCATAGCAAACAAAACAGGGGCTAACACATTCATGAGTTTGACATTTATTTTTTCTAAATGAAAGGTTAATTAATGTGGGCTCAAGGCAAAGAGATGCATGTTTTGCTACTATTATTGTGTAAAATATTCATACTTTGTGACAGATGGAATTAATAACACGGGCGTGAACACCCTTATCCTGATAATTCATCACTCTAGGTGAACATCTGCAATTACTGACAACATGCAATAAAACTGTCGTGTCCTCTCTAAAATATAAGATCTGAGACATCCCTCTGTGTCGCAGAAAGAACTCCAAAGTGATGGAACGAGGCTGGTTTTGCATGCATAAGACTTTACATGCTGCGGGCAACCAGACTGCAACAGATTCACAATTGCATTGTTGTAACACACAACCTGATATTTCCACTGGAACAGAACAGAAACGCAAATTGGTACAACATTAACAAGCAGAACCGTTTGCTTTAGTCACGATAAGACGTGGGCGAAGTCAGGAGGACAGTTTGAAACTCTGATAAGGAAGAGGACGGATCTGCATGCAGGAAAAACAGCAATAATCCCTATTAGGTTTACACAGTGTGTCAGTTATCTCGCTAGTGTAGCAGCGCAGGATCTTGACTAGTTACTGCATTTCCCTCTTCAGGGAGAATATCAGAGCAGTGTTGTGAGCACACCTCATGCACATCAAATAAGAGTCAACCTCAAATTGGATCAGACATAACGAGAGCACTGCAACAACCGGCTCTGATGAAGATCTGGGTTTCGCTCTGAAAACAAGATAGGCCTCCATTTCAAATCCTGCCACACAGTCTAATACATTGGCTTGATGGTCTGAAATGTACAACATATTGTACAGAGTATGTGCAATTGCCCCATTAAAAAATAGCTATAAAAACATGTCAGGCATTCACAGGCGATTATCTAGTCAGCGTATGTGCTGATGTGTTTCCATCTAGAAAGGAACAATATGTTGCATTTTATGGCTGAGTTATAACGCAGCAGTAATCTGCAGCGGTTTGGCTAAATAAATCAATATGTGCTCAAATGGTAAAGGCATAAATCTGTCTCTCATTTGTCATGGCTAACAACGTCGATGTGACTATGCCTCATCGCGTGTTGAAGCCCTGCTTGAGATGTGCCCTGGGCTCATTTTCATTCAAGCAGTGAACGCCTGAGTCCCTGACCCAAATTCAGGATGACACTTGTAAAATACACAAATTCGGAGTCAATCTGCTGCTCATATTTTTTATGTATTGTGGTGCGGTTGCCCAGTGTGTCCCGGCTCTCTAAATGTTGTTTAAAAAGGGGGAAGGAGAAAGATAAGTGGAAAGAAGCTCTCGAGGACGCTACTATGTGGGTTGTTTGAGCGGGTTCATGGTGGGAAAAAAACTGAATCAATTGAGCTAGCGGCCCCGGGGGAAATAGGTCTTAAAGTCAGTCATTGATGCATCCTCAGCCAACAGCTGCTAACCCCTGGAGATCTTATGGAGCCAGGACACTGTTCTGATGGAACTGCAACTTTAGAAGACATCCGGTATTTCCAGGGAAACAGCCTTTCCACGCGACAATCCAAACCAGTGCATTGCTAAAACCACTATTTGAAACACCGTATGCATACAGCTTACGAATATGCAGTTAGTTCACATATACAGTACATCCCACATACTGTTAATTAAACATGAGCAAGGTAATCTAAAAGGAATAGCAAAAATGATATTTTCTAAGCCTCCTCAGCAGAGCCGGAGGTGGATACTGACTGGGAAACATTGATTTCACTATAATTTGCCTTTAGGTGTCAGAAAAAACTGCTGAGTGGTTGAACTAGCAAACTGTTCCAACATTCTACATTTATTCACTGCTTAGGTGTAGATTAGCATTGATTGGTCTTCCTGGGGATGAAAAGAGAATGTGAGGAAGACGTATCACTTTGAATTCTCACTTGCCGCACAGGGACACGAGCAGCGCCGAGAGATTTGTCATCTGCGACGTGTGAAAGCTCCAACATGTTTTTGTCGCACTGATATTGAATCAAACGTTTTGAAATAAAACTGGGGGGGGAAAAAAAAAGCAGCATGAAAGCGACGTACATTCAGAGATATTTGTCACAGGCAGAGACTGCAACAGCACTTCAAAAGCTTAAGCAAGACCCAATCACAGAGCGCAGTGTGTCTGTTTTAGTGGCTCGCAGCTCTACTGAATCCCTAAGTCCACAGGCGCTACAAACTGTCGCTACATGACGTATGAAATGTTCAAAGGCAGATGAAAAGCTACAACGATCGCACTCATTTTCTAACATGGATTTAGCCAGACTACTGTATTTCTGTACAACAGTTTACTTTATAATACCGATCACTTTGCACCAAATTGAATTCCATTATAAATGTGAAATTGCCCTCAGCTGTGAGGCTGCACAGAGAAACTTGTTTTCCCCAATATCCTCTGAGTGGATGTCTTGTTTGGGCTGTTGTCAAATATCTAACCACAAAGCAAGGACTCTCTGTATGTGTGTACGGTAATTGTGTCTGTCTGTATCCTTCGCATACATCGAGAGCCTCTCTTTCAATGGGGACGTTGAGGACACATTTGTTTCAAAATGAATAAACTTTAATAAACAGGGGTGGGGATTCAGGACTCAGGGCTCCAGACCGCGGCTCATTGACTGTAGCTCAATTTTGCTACTGGATGCTGTAAAGGCTAACGTCATGACCAAACTCTTCCTCACTGTTGCGATTAAGGAATGTCCCTTGAGGTAATATTGATTGGCTCAACAGAGGGTATTATTGCCTTTTCTTTCTTCTGCAAATTACTTAATTTATCCTGATTTTAGTACTATATAATTAAGCTTTTTGTTAGGCTATTATTAGGTATATTGTTGTTTTTTACAAAATCATCTTTTGACGAAGACAAATCTGTTTATTTTTGAATGCAGAACACAGAAGAGCAACGATTTTATTTCAGCTGAGACGCTGCGGTTTCGCCTGGTTACTATGATACAGAATATATCTCCTCCATTGTTGCTGTTGTTCAGCACTTGTAGCTTGCATTGTGTTTAGACAGCTGGGTAAAAAGTACAGAGACGAGCTTGGCGTTTTACCCAGAGTTGATAATTTTTCGACTCTTGCCTCGTCACGCTGCTGCCGTTTGTAGCATGGTGTATAAATGCAGCGCTCCCATTGCAAAAAAAAAAAAAGAAAGAAAAAACAAAGATGAACACAGCGGTTGCGGGTTGGCTTGTGAATATTGCGGATTTTGCGATAGTGTATAACAAATGACCAAAAAGAACGAATAAGACCTTGTTTGATCAATAACCCAAAAGCATGACCTATGAGGATATTTTCTCCCTCTCAGTTCAGCATTATAAACACATTATTGACCACACTACTACACTGATGCTGCCTTCTCTATTGCCTGAGGTGCACGATTTGGCACATAGTCATTACAAAAGATCCTGCTTATGTATGCAGAACTAATGACCCCCCCCCCCCCCCCATCGTTCTCACATTCTCTCTGCTCTAAACTCCTCTGGCCTATATTTAGAAAAACAAGATCTCTGTGTTTCATGTGCCTGGGCAAAGAAGAAAAGATATAATGTATAGTCCTTCCTGATGACCCAAAGACCCTATAGAATTTTTTCGTCGACGGATAGATGTACCAAACACTCCTATATGTTGCAGCTACTGTTATTTCATCTGTTCTCAGGTTGTTCACCTGTCAGTACAAGTCAGTGCCACATAGCTGACACAGTAGCAACTAGGCTAGAAGTGCAGCCCTGTGGCTCAATGCGAACTTAGAAGCAAACAGCAAATTTGATGTAAAAAATCTCCAACGGGATTTATAGAACCAGTAATACCTTTACACCTGTACTGTGTGCTTGTTCTGTGAGCATGGTTTATTTAATCTCCGCCTTTGTAAGTTATTAACTTGTTGCCGTCTTCAGCTTCTCATGTGTGCCATAATCACCCTTTAACAGAACCAACTCATCAGGTCTGAAGCCCACCTCATTCAAAGAGTGATGGGGTGGGAGCCTTAATTCCTTTGCAAAAGCACCACCTACCTAGTGCTCACCTCCGACTCTCATGCTCTATTACCTCAACCCCTTGAGAGTGAAACACAGCAGCTCCGCGTCCCAGTTGATTTGCAACATGAGCTAATGAGCTCAGCGGCGCCGCACAGCATGGCTGGGAAATCGAACCAGAGAGACGTGTAAATTAGAGTGACCTCACCAGATGATCAGCTGGACAAAGGCAGGCATACGGAGATATTTACCAAGCAGGTCAGCCAGTCTGAATCAAGGCCCAGGAATCTATAGGGAATGCTAATAACAAGGCTTCAACTGATGAAGATGCATTTACATATAGTGAGGTTTTCTATGTAAATGCTGCAGAAAAAAAGGATCTCAGGTTCGGCAGTGTGGCAACTATATAGTCAATGGAATTTTAGCAAATGAATATAGTATATATTCCTGATACGGCTGATTCTGAAGACATTTAGTCTGTGACTGCTTGTATTGACCGTTGATTAAATCTGCCGACTACCTATCCTATCACGGCTGGAGGCGTAAAATTGAGGTGGACAGACTGGCTGAGGTTGACTCTTCATTCTGCTATTTCAAACTCAAATCGAATTCAACAGCCAGCCTTTCACGGTGGATTGACGAAATGAAATGCATGTGACAGCACAACACATACAGCTTGTTTTCATCATCCCACAGAGCCCACTCAACCCTCATCTATTTTCCCTTGCCACGATCCTTGTTTCACCTGGCAGTGACTGATGGAGTTCAGCTGTGCCTCTTGTGAAAAAGGAGAAGACGACGAAGAAAAAAAAAAAAATAGAAGTTTGTTAACAATACATGCTTTCTTGAGCCATAAAAGATGACTTAACTTTTTTCATGTGTCGGTATGGAGAAGTAAAAACAGGCAAATTGCTTCAGCACCTTTCTGGGGGGAAAGGGAGAGCTTTTGTGAAATGCTTTAAGGAATTTCATTCAACCAGACGCAGACATTCAAATACACTTCTTACAAACCACCTTGAGTTCGTCAATAGCTCTACTCTTTGTAGCGTCACAGCGCAGGTATATTTGAAACCTTAAATGTCAAACACAGTGATTAAATCGATATGGAAACTAATCTCCTGTTGCCTGGGACCAAATGGTTTATAAATCCCGCAGCAATCCTCTAAGTAAGCACAGGAATTCATGAATGCTAAACACATTTGGTTTTCTCTGCCCTAACAAAAGGAGCGGCTTTGATACTACCACACCTCATGTACTTGTAGGACAAGACTGCTGAGCTGACACTTTTATTTTAAATATGAATATCAAATGAGGTTTTAGCTTTTGATATGGCACGATGATGGCAAACCTTGGATGAGCCCATTAATTAAGCTACAGTGCAACCTATCTCTTACAAAGGAAAAATGAGCTTGTGTGTGATGTTGCTTGTGATTTGGCAGAATGAATCCCTGTGCAGTGTTTTGGGGCCTTTTTTTTCCTTTTCTTTTACTTTTCAAAAAGGTGCTCAGTATCACTGGACAAGACAAATAGGTGCAACAGTGAACAGTAAATTGAATCTTGAATGGAGGAGATTAACAGGGGAGGCTGCGAGCACAGAGGACATACCGCAGAGTAAGAGGCTGACGAACTTGCTCTTAGCAAGAACACCAACACTAATATGCTCACAAGGCCGACACCGATAGGTCTTAACATCAATCACTATATCAGGCTGGTCACAGTCCCTGTATGTGTGTGTACCCCCCCCCCCGACTAAACGACACAATGCCACAGCTACAAAGGCCATTTGCTTTGATGATTGTTGGCTTTAGCATAGAGCTGTCCTAAGGAGTCGTGCTCTCAATCCTAACAGCACCACCCAATACTGTTCTAATCTACCCGAGACACCCCCTACAGCTCAGACTCCTCTAATCCCTTATAAGAAAGAGGAGCCAGATGGTCATGAACAACTGCTGGGGGGCCTGAGGATGAGCGCATCTATGGAGATGCCTGGAGTGCCTGCCGCTGTTTACCTTGTGCTTCAAGTTACCACTGTAAGCCCCGTGGAGCGGGTGGTGTACGGCAAGTGTGCTCGTGCATGTGCGCACAGTCAGAAAGAAGAGACCCCCGCTGTACCTGGTGTCGGGTTACAGCGGTGCATCATTCCCCCTTCGGTCCTGAGACGAGATGTCAGAGCTTCAGAGGCAAACCTCCCAACCAGCTGCAGTAACCTTGTGATTCCTGGAGTGTCAGAGGTAGAGCAGTGCAGTCCCAGGGGTGTCGGGATACAACATGCCTCTCAACCCTCCCTCAGAGTGCTCGGGGCACCCCGTCCCGACCCCTTCGCTGACGAGCGAACCCTTTATTCCCAGCTCTGCTAACCTTCAACTAGGCGCACTGCTGCCCCAGAACCCAGAAAGCCAGTCAGCCGGCCAGCTGCTGATGAGCCTCGCGCATGTCACATGCTGATGGACGGATCCACCAGCCACATGCTGCCTCCTCACCCCCTCGTCACCCCACTCGTTTCCCATGGGACACTGATTAAACTGTCATTAAAATGATCTACTGGTGGGAGGAAAACAAGAGTATCAATCTGCGGGAACAGAAGGGGGAAATGCATGGTGGGTGTTCATTAAATGAACATCACCAGAGTAAAAATTCAATTATTTCACAGCAGGGGATGTGCTGCGCTGTGGTAATGTCCATAGCCACTTAAGGTCCCTATATCCCCCCCCCCCACACACACACACACACACACGCACATACACGCAAACACATTCATTACAGAGAGAATCACCATAGCGAGAGCTTCTGCGCACTTTCCCGATGGTTGAAATGCATTTCCATGGAGGCCAACAAGCTAGGCTCCACATGATTTGGAGGCCACCAGCCTTGAAATCCAAAGCCTCTTTTCCACCTCCCTATTAGTGGTGTGCAGCAAGCCGGTTATTAGTGGCGGAGTTCTGCTACTGAAAAGGGTTAAGCACAAAATGAGACTGGAAAGAACCTAGGAAGCAAATGCCTTCACGCAAATCCCCCGTGACCGCCCCTTAAGAAGATAGCGGATCATAGTGACCTCGTGACCTCTTCCAAAGGTTGACCCATAGCGCACTGAGGTCGCTTCTGAGCTATTAAACGAGCCAAGCAGGCCAGAACTGGCATACAGGTAACGGACGGTTTCGCTCTGTTAATGTAGGGTGTAATAGGGCCTTGATCTGTCACATTTCACTTGTAGTTCAAAGAAAGACTATTGATGAGCAGTCGTGTTTCATCGGTTGAATGAATATATCAACGTGTCATGTGCCATGATCAGAACCTGTGACACCATAGCATATGCGATTTTATATTTGACAGAACAGTAAAGGAACAGGTGTGGCTGCCATTAACGGTGTGTTGGAGGTCTGACTTTGCTTAGAGCACATGTCCCCTACTGCTCTTCATTTTCCGGGAAGCCCATTTTGATTTTTTTTTATTAAAGTACCTTATTTACCAATGCTGTTCTATAAGAATAACCCATTTCATCTGTTTAATTGAAGCTTTCAGTTACAGAAAACATTCGTAATGATTATTAACCGCGGATCGATCATTTATGTGGCTGGCAGTCGATTTAGGAAATCGCTTAAAGTTTCCCTCACTATCTAAATATCAAGCCCGGAGCACTTACTTGCACTGTAGATGTACTGAATGAGTTCAAAGGAGGTGTCTGCTCCCATCAAGGTAAGTCAATGTCTGCATTAATGAATCCAACATCAGCTAATCTTTTCTGACCCTTTCATTCCCTTAAACAAACATTGCATCAAGGCGAGGCCCGTTGAAGAGCCCCTGAGCCATTTGTCTCTGCCAATCGCTCTGGTCCTTCTTCCTCTGCGGACTGGTTAATGATATGAGTATGACATGGAGATGTCGCCCCGGGGCATCAGAGGCGTCCACAGCTTCAGGCCACAGAGCCTGGCCACTGTCAGTGCTGTTGGTTTTAGTATATGGAGCGGACAAAGGGATGGATCTCGGTTTGCGCGGTGCATGTGTACGTGTGTGTGTTTTCAATGCTGGCCCTGATCACAGCTGGGCTCAAGCTAATGCCCACTCTGTTGCCTCCAATGTGCCCCAGTTAGCAGGGCTCACAACCCAGTGACATGGTGGCCCGGGGTTGGTAGAGTCCCCAGTGATTGGGTGTTTTTACGCTTTGCTGCATCCACACAAAAGACTTGGCCCCCTAACCTATAAGCCCTCTAATCCATTCTGTAAACATTCAAGGGATGCCCACTTTTACTACAAATGCCCATGCATGGGTACACAGTGGAGCCTGCCACACATTGGCCAGGTCTCTGTGGGTTGAATCAATTTTTTTTTTTGTAAATTTGGCACAGAGACCACTGTCACATTATGATTCTTTATCCCCCCCTATTAGTACTGAGGATTACTACAAATATTGATAATTACAGCATTGCACTGATGGAGCCAAATGTCCTGGTGCATCAATTCTGTACTTCATAATTTGCTTGATTATTGATGACAGCTTAACCTTAGAGCAAAGATATTTCATTAAAAGAGAGAAAAATAAAATGAAGCACAAATATCATATCATCTCCAGAATCCCCCAAAACTCTAGCTGTCCATCTCAACTCCCTTGGTGCATAATGTTTTGCTCATCAACGTAACTGTACTGTGGATGCATATACTTTTTCACTAGCATGCCTAAAGCTGCATTTCAACTCCCATGTTCACCGTAAATCATGTAACCCTCTGAATGAGTGACCCCCCCCCCCCCTCACACACACACACACACACATACAAAAGAAGACCTGGTGCAACGCCACTGACTCTGTCATATCCAGGAATAGCAACGTGCACAGGGAGAATCAGGCATTGGCAGCCTGATGTAATAAAAACACATGGTTGCACTGACAACCATCCCTTTGCCATCATGTTTCCCGATTAACATTTAAAAAAAAAAAAACTTATCACACACTCACATTTGTGAACACGGACATGGATAATGATTAGTGCTGAGTTACTAAAGCCAGATTTACTGCATCATCTTTTAAGCCGTGTCTACACATTTGTATCATTAACATCCAACTAGATTCATGTGAAGTGTGATGAGAAAATCATTGACAAAATGATGAGCCACTTACCCAGAAGATGAGATTGAAGATGAACATCATATACTTCAAGCAGCAGAGGCAGCCCCTTGCCATGTTGCACTTCTTGAATTCTAAAAGGAACACAAAGGATAGATCCAGGTAAAAGACCACGTATTTGCTGCCTTTGGGTGAGCTGTACTTGTTGTTGGTCTTGTCCCCTGCACTGGCGTCAGCTGGCACTCCAGCCTGGCCCTGCTGTGCGTCTTTGCGCGGCCCCGTGGAGCCGTAGAATGCGCCGGCAGTGAAGCCGCGGCCGCCAAACGGGCGGCCAGACGTGGAGGCTTGGGCAAAATCGGAGTCACGGCTATCTACGGAGGGGCTACGGTGAATGGCTGACTCCTCACTGCTGGACTTCTCCATGCTCTAGGGCTGCAGCTGCTGATGAAGGGCTCCCTGACGCACAGTCTACCATAGTCTCAGGGATGGCAGGACAGAGCAAATCACCCTCCAAGTCTCCACTGCTTCACACTCTGAAGCAACACGAAGATAAAAGCCTCACAGACGCACGACTACATCCACCTCAGAGCACACAGTTGGGTGAGAAAGTCTTCAGTAGAGAAGTGAGTAGAACTGCACATTTCAGGCACCTATGGCAGGCTTAAGTGTCTCCAGCGTGCTGCTGCTGTCTTGCTGTGATAGTCATGAAGTGGCAGAAGAGACCTGCGAGGAGCATTACCCTCGCCCTTATGACAGGAATGTCTTTCCTGGGAAGAAGTTACAGCACTCCCTCTGTCCCCTCTTGTAATATCACTCTCCTCCTGTGCTGCTTATTGCTGCCGGGCTGCTCCGGTGGGAAAGAGAGAGGTGAGTCTCAGCTGCTCCACTTCCACGTTATCTTGCTGACCTGGTAACTTTTCTCCCGTCCTCTCTTCACTGCTCTGCTCCCTCTCTGTCCTCCTCTCCTCTGATGCGGTCTCTCGTCCTTTTACTCTGCCTCTCTCTGACTGTGCCTGTCTTCTCTAGTGTACCATTCTGTGCTCCGCGGCTCAGTCCTCCGCACTGCCTGCGCTCTGCTCTCCCGATGGCAGCTCTCTGGCTGATGTGCTATTATTGGCAGACGCGACTAACGGGCATTCCCTATCTCCCAACAAGAGCACTGCCCTCCTCCCCCAACTCTCTCTCTCTCTCTCTCTCAGCCCCTCCCCGCTGAGCAGACAGCCAATGCAGCAGCTGCAGCCAGACCAGAGCTCCACCTCTCTGCTCCCCTTGTTTTAATGAGCCCATCACTGTTTGCTTTGACTATACATGTTCAGCAATTTCACGTTTGCTGTCAGGAGAATTGAGAGGCCAGAGATGGTCTCAAGAATACAACAAAAAAAATAAAAAATGAAGTGTCAAGGTAATTGTACATTAGTAGGGGTTGTGTGTGTGTGTGTGTGTGTGTGTGTGTGTGTGTGTGTGTGTGTGTGTGTGTTTTCACTGTCAGTCTGCTGCAATTTAACACCCCGTTAACATTTGTAATCTGTAATTGTATTGATTAATGTTGCCGTTAATAACCAATAGTTAACTCTGACAGACGGTGATTTATCATATTAAGATGCTGAACACTCTCTGGGGCAAAGCCAGGGTGAAACACTGAACAGATTCACACAACAAGCTGACAAGATCTTACAAAGCTTTGGCTTTATTAAATGTACCTAGCACCCCAAGTGTCTACATGTGCATATCATTAGAGAACAAAGGCCAACTGGCAAAGGAACCTTGAGGGTGAAATTTCAATAAAACTGGATAATTATGGCTGTATTCAAGTTGTGTCTATCTGTGTGACCTTGCCGGAGCTTAGTTTTAACCTCAAGTGAGAAAACATTTGGAATAACAATATAAATGCCCTTATTGACTCAGAGAATCAACCTTTTTCTCCAGGACTGTCCAGCTAAATCAGGTCTACCACCAGACTGCACATTGTTCTGCTTTGGAATTGGTCTTCTGTCAGCTGAGTGCCGGTGATAGCTCAACCTCCAGACAGATGGAGAGAGAGTTTCAACTGAATGGTCTTAAAGGTAAATCCAGTAATACCCAATCGACATAGACAAGCTAATCCAACCCTCTTGTGGTTCACCATTGTAGAGTAAAAAACAGCCTCGAGGAAGCGCATGTGTTGTGTAAGATCAGGTTTCAGCAATTGGTTAGGGTTGCAATTTACCGGGCACATTAAAGTATGATGGCTTAAAATTGACGAAATATTAATACCGTTGCATATTAAATAATACTTAAACCTGGGTCCTGCATTATCGATCTAAAGGAAGAGTTGATACATTGCCAACGTCTGTATGTAATACAGCCAGCACCAGGTTTTGCGCCAGTGTATTGCAAGCCCGCTGGACCAATTTTGACTCTCCGCCTGACTGAGGAAGTTTGCATAGGGTGGGTGGGAGGGAAGGATGGACGGGTCAAACAAAAACAGGACTTACATCCCAGAGACCGTTGGAACTAAATAAACAGTTCAAACTTTACCGAAGTTTTGCGGTTGCATACCAAACGGTACCCAAACCACAAACTTTTCCTTAGCCTACCAAGTACTTTTCTTGCGTAAGTAAAACAAAAAACTAAGTTAACCTATGTTGGAAGTTTATTTTGAAAAGAGACTATATGCACGTAATGAGTTGAAACCGTACATTTCCTGTGAACACAGAAGTTTATTTTGAAAAGAAAGCATGCATGCAGCAAGCTGAACCTTGACACGCCGTCCCTGACACATCCAAAACGGATCCTGCGTCATAGTGTGACATAGTTTGAAGAATAAAGCCATTGACCAAGCTGTGGTACTTGACGAGGTTAGGAGTGAGAACATGTTGGTATGCTATGCATATTTGGTTCGTAACGTTAGCAAGTGTGCTGTTGAGGGAGAGAGCGTGTGAATAAATGCTACAACTTTCTTATGACCCAAGCCAAGTTCCTGTGTCTTGCTTTACCACCTGGCTGCTGAAGTGCAGGGGGTTAGCCCCGAAGGTGGACTGACCTTTAAGGTGCATCAATTATTCTCATTCTAGTGACAAGCTGCTCCTTTGACTTTTTCCTCAGCACACTGGGGGCAATGGAGGAAATCCTCTCCCAAAATTTTAGTTTTTCCTTTAGAAAGAGCCAAGCTAGCTGTTTCGCCATGTTTCCAGTCTTTATGCTAAGCTAAGCTAACCAGCTGCTGGTTAAGCTAAGCTGCTAAGCTAAGCTAACCAGCTGCTGCTAAGCTAAGCTAACCAGCTGCTGGTTAGCTTAGCTTAGCATAAAGACTGGAAACATGGCTACCTTATGTCTACTGTTGGTGTTGTCAGGAGAAAATCACTTTTCCAAAAGATGTGCCTGTTTTTTAACCATGCATTATATGTGGCTCTGAAGAGCTTTTATTAACTGAAAGATTAGAGAATGTGCAGAATCTCAGACATTGAAGATCATTTGCTTTAGCCTCAACAAAGCCTTGAGATGCTTTAACCACCCGTGCGCAGTTCAGGAGCCAGATCTATTATCTGCAAAAAGGTAGCAACTCAAAATGATCAAGGTTATCGAGGTAGACGTCCCACAATGAAAATAGCCGGTCACAAGATGCAAGGGACAAGGATTCCCATCAGCCCTTTTGAATAAATGTGAAAACCTGCAAAAACTCTCTGAATCTAGGTGCTTTCCATTTGTTGAGTTTCAGGCCCTTAACTCCAAATTCAATACAATTTACGTCAGCGCTGCACTCTCTGAGAGTTACACACATTCATCAGAGCTCAGTGGGGCTCTGTGCATGTTACTGATTCCGCAAGTAGCCTGAAGGACACATCTGAGCCGGCTCCCTCCACACACAGATCCATCCATCGACTCGGAGCAACGGGGCTCTACGCTTTTGCATTACGGTGAGGGTGTAAAGCGCGCGAGAAAAACACTAAGCGAGACTCAGGAGAAATGGACGTCTGGAGGATGATACAGAAGAGTTGAGGCATGGAGAGAAGAGGCAAAATATGCGGAGCACAGCAGAGCAGGCCAGAGCAGGGAGCCTGGCCTGAGATGGAGAGTGTGAAGGGGACGGATTGTATTCAAACATTCTCTATGATGCTGAGTAAAGCTGGCAGCTCCTTTCGACATATGTACGGTGCAAAGACAGACGGGGTTGAAGAGATTAGAGCTCAGAGGGAAACAACAGGGATGCTCCCAGAGCTCTCCAGACAATGTATGTGGTTTAGATTACAAAGATATTCCAGTTTACAAACAGTAGGGGATAAAGTGAAATTCGCTGTCTAGTTAGATAATAAAAGACCTGTGCAATGAAATCCTTCATTAAAACTACAGCTGAATAACTCCAGTGTTACCTTGAATGTAGGCAAACGTCTCTCTTGAGTCTTCACATTTTATCTCTAAAATATAACCCATTTCATTTCATTGTGCTGTCAAATAATAACTGAAACATAAATGTTTTATAGATTAGTATAATTAGTAAGTTCTTTGTTATAATGGTAGCGAGAGATGCGTTCTATAATTGATCAGGATTAGAAGAAGACTATAGTTTTACTCACCAACAGCAACCAGTTGCCTTAATAGTCCTGTCTCTGTTTTTTGCATTATACGAACAAAATGTTTATTAATTCATTCATTAATTAATTGTACAGTAGCATAATCGGCCTAATGTCCTGTTCAGAGGTTGGCTGCTACTGGTGGCAATGCAAAGCTGGACACTGTCTGAGGACTACTGGTATTCCACTACAACATTTTCATAAAGTTGGAGACTTGGAACAGATGGATAAAAAAAAAAAGAATGGTCAGAATGAATGACTCTTAGTTCTTCATACAGGTTCCAACAATACTGGATCCTACATTTCCCATGATGCAACTCAATTATAAGGCTTTCATTAGACCCTCCCTGACTAGTAAACACCCACGTTATCCAAACTCCACCTCACATTTTAAACACATTGGTATACTAACAAGTATACCGATCTTCATGTGTAAAATTGGCGGAGTGCACCTTTAATGAACAACCCCGATCAAAAACACAGCATCCAACATGTGGGTAGAGTCTGGCACCAACAGAACATTTAGTTATAGCCTGGTTTTACTGACCGATTATCCCAGTTTACCACAGTAGAGGCCACAGCTGGAATTCTTCATCTCCATCAACGTCTAGTTCACAGAAATCTACTGCAGTTTAACACCCAGCATATCAACAACTCATTCCTTCTAAGAAAACACTTCATTGTAAATGTTAGAATACAAAGACAACCTACACACCATCAGTTACAGCCAGAGAAAGGTTCAGTACAACAGGAGACGATAGAAGGACAGAATATAAATGGGCAAGGCTAAAAAAATATGAAACCCACTCATGTTATTAAGTTCTTTGTATTATGAGCCGAAATCTACGTTTTATAAAGTGCGTTCCTGGTGCACTTTATCTGTGACGCCTGCACAAAATGACAGAGCAGTTTGTTTTGTGTGAAAGCTGAGTTTGCTTGAGAGAATGTTTTCTGATACCATAACATAATATATGAGAGAGTCTATTTAGACTGTGTGTGTGTGTGTGTGTGTGTGTGTGTGTGTGTGTGTGTGTGTGTGTGTCTTTTTGAACGCCTTTGGTCATTACTTAGAAGTTTGTTTTGGTAGATTTTATTCCATGTTGCTTGTTTTCCTTGGATTTTATTCCTTTTGAAATAAATATAGTTTGTTATTGGCTCTTTCAACACTTAGCAAGTATTTTGTCATTACTTTTTTGACATTTTATAGACTGCATGGCTAATTAGACAATTATGAAAAGAATACTTGATAGATTTATCTATCAATTAAATGCAGCCCCACTCATCTATGAAACTCATTTTCCCCTAAAATGTCACTGGATGAAAGATCATGGTTGCTTTCAACACAGCTGAGTTGATTACGCATACAAGACGAGGGAGGGCTCTACCTGTGGAAATGTGTGAAGCAGGAAGGTGGAGGTAATCTAAAGTAAATTACACATAACTCATTTTTACATTCAGCTTATATGATACAGAAGTCTGCAAGATATTTACCTCCCTGTTGATGAAATCTGCTTCAAATCTCGTGGTGTTGTGGTGGCTGAGTCGATGTCCGTGAGTTGTTTTCCGTACAAGAATAATTCAATCAAATAGTCTTTTTTATTCAATATATAAAAGTTGTTTTCATTCAATCACCTTCCCGAAATGCCTCTGAGACAAATTCAAATTTAGACCTTCGATTTTTAGACGGATTAACGAACAGATTCATGCCATTCATGGGGTACTTCTTTTAAACGTCAGTCAGTCTCTGATAACCTGCCAATGAATGTCTCTGATTTACTGACTGGAATTGAATCATGACAATCACAGCCGCAGTCACAAGGTCACCTCACACATGACAGCATCCCAAAAATAAAACACTGGCTCAGTTAAAATGTCAATCGGAGAGAGAAAATTGATGTCTTTTGTTAAAATGACAGCATAAGGGTGTAACTGTGGAGGAACATAACCGATGTCGTCTGCAGTGCAATCATTCGGGCATTGAAAAAGGAGGACTGCTGCTCTTTACAAGTGTAACAAAGAATGTCTACTAGATAATGAATACAGCTAATGTGCCTTTGCTCATATTACACAAGGAATTAGTGCTGCAAACCTTTGACCAGTCAATCTGAAACCATATCCGACCTGCAGAGATACTGTAAATGACATGCGACAGCACATGATCCTGGTGTGAATGTATGATCAAGGCCTGGGCATAAGGAGAGGATTACAACTACAAAGGGTGTCCTCCCACACAATATGGCGCTGCCAGTGGTCCTCAGCTCCTCCGAAACGTTTGGCCAAGTCTGTTGCCGTGGACGCAAACAGACACGGCATGTCCTGTGGACCATGTAGTGAACAGTTAGAACTAACTAATCAAACAGGAAGATGAGAACAGGTTTGCATTGACTTCTGGTCAAAGAATATGAAGTGATGTGCAAACACGCAATTCATTCCGACGTCTGCCTTGTCCTCCCAATCAAATTAATATCAGACGTCAATCTGCTTTGATATTTATGGTCCTATCTTGGCCTTTAATGACCCTCTGAATATTACCCTCTGGGATGAGGCTGGCCAGACAGTGCTGCCATTCTTCAGTCATTCTTGGGTGATTTGCAACCGAAAAAGTCAATAAAGGTGTCTGGAACTGGGTGTTAATTAGGAATTTATGACATCACGCTCGCTTGAAGATCCAATTGTGATAGCATGTGAGGACTCCAGATAACGGCACTAAAGCTGGAAAGGATCAAGTGCTGTCTCTTAAAGTCAAATACACATCCGGGAGTATCAAGCTCGAGTCGACTGACCACTTACAAAGCTCAACAGTGTTCCGTCAGACATATTTGGCATACTTATCTAAACAGTTTTGCATTTGTTTATCTGGCCTCTCATGTGGGAAAACCCCTGACAGTGACATTGTGAGAAGCAAAACCAACAGCTGAGAACGCACGTTACTGGCTCTTACCGGGATTTGAGTGAAAAAGCAGCAGTTATGACGTATCCATAAACCTACAGACAGACACAGGTGCACTCAGGGCGCCCACACACACACGCATATAAAATTAAAGACACGTAAAGCCCCAAAGCCCCAGCAGCCAGTCCTGCAGCCAAGCCTCAATCTAAACTTAATTCCTGCAGACCCGTCCATCAGAGCTGTGGGAGATACTGTTGGACAGGAGAGACAGGCAGGGTTTTACAAGGAAAGTGAGTATAGTCTGACTACAGGATACTACATTAGCATTTAGATCTGAAAGTGTCTCTCGTCATTGAAATGCACCGTAGTATCACAGTGCAGTAAAGTCCAGTTCAATAGGGGCCGTTGCAGAGAGCCAAATGCCTGTGATGTCTGCAGTACGACACATGAATCCCAGAATAGCCCCGCAGATAAATCTGGAGTGACACCGTGTTTTGATAATGTTGATCAAAGGAGTGCAATAGCTAAGTCCACCAGTGTCATAAGCTTTATGTAATATTTAAGAGAGTCATAACTCTGTGGTAAAGATGGAATGTCAGCAATATGAATCTTATCCTGAGAATGTGTGGAGCGAGCCACTGAATTTAGCGCTCGTTTATTGATTTGCTGGCTCCGAGTTAATTAAACTTGACTGGGGGGTCTTTGAAAAGTACGCTCAATTTCTCCACTGCAAGATTTGAGATAGTACATATCAGATTTTTCAAATATTGTCGAATGGTATCAGTCACTACAACAGATGCGAAGGCCGATTCATTCACACAGATATATAGAGCTATAATTAAACAATCTCTGAGGGCAAAAATAACCATTATTTATAACATTTGAACTAGCATTTGTCAATGATTTATTATTATCATTTATTGAATCATATTGTGATGACGTGAACAAACACTGTTGTCTCAATGAATAACTTAGAGGAAGTACATTAGTTTGGTCTCATGTTTAACAGTGGGAAAAAGTCCTTACTTTCAGTTTGATGATTTGATATGTGATTTTGAATACATTTGTTTAATCCTGACATATAATGATATCAGAAAACATCATTACTGACTAGTTATGTACACAAAATTGTAAGATAATGCAAAAACACTCCACTGTGAGGCGGGAAAGTAGAATCATGCCATCAAAAGGTGTAAAAATCATATTAACAGATTTTGCCTTCCGTCGCGAGGAACAACACATCCAATGTGCTAGAGAGCTTTTGTTTGAACGTTATGGTGAGATTACACATGATTAGCAAAGCCATACACTGTTATAAATATGATGACAAGTGAATCATGTCACACTGGCACTGTTTCTGCTACTTTTATTGCATGCGCATATTAGCACTTTGTGTGCTGCACAGTATGGGTTAGGTTACTGACTCCAAGGCTCAGGAGAGAAAAAGGGAAGCAGGCTCTTATGTGCTTTAAGAGGTGAAAGAGAGACGGGATGAAGAGGATGTAGTTATCTCCGAGTCATATGGAAAAAATGGCAACCGCAACGGAAGCGATGCCACTCTGAGCTCAGGTTTCCATAACCTGCTGTTGCCGTTGGCGCAACATAAAAACTATTTCCGTCCGTGGAGGAACAAGAATATATGTTGGTCTGATCATCTTTGCTG